>NC_073228.2:182818333-183124444 GCF_029281585.2 Gorilla gorilla gorilla
AGAAGCAAAAAGTTCTTGCCTCAGTGATAGGGAATAATTAGCCCTAGGAAAAAAAATGTTGCTCTGTTCTGACCTAACAAATCTTGACAGCCAGACCTGAAAGGATCAAGCTTCTTCTAAGCAGCTTAACTACATCCCAGAACAAAGCTAAAGAATATTTATAGGAGTAATAAAATACCCAGCAACACAAGGTAAAATCCACAGTATCTAGCATGCAGTTGAACTAACAGCACACAAAACGATAAGAAAAGACCCACAATGAGGGGGAAATCAGTCACCTTAAACTGATCCAGAAATGGCACAGATGTTAGAATTAGCAGACAAGAACATCAAAAACAGTTACTATAACTGTAGTCCATATGTTCAAAAAGTTAAGAAGAGACAGAGATGATATTTTTACTTTTTCTTTTTTTCAGCTCTAACTCCAATGGATGATATTTTTTAAAGACCCAAATCATACTTCTAAAGATGAAAAATATAATCACTAAGGTGAAAAAACAGTGGATGAGATTAATGGCAAATTAGACATTGCAGAAGGAAAGATCACTGAACTTGAAGACAGCAATATATATTATCCAAAATAAAACAGAGAACAAAATAATTTTCAAAAACAGTTATCATTGAGCTGTGTGACAGCATCAGACAGCCTAATATATGTGCAAATGGAAAGAGGGAGCAAGGGGTACAGAAAAATAGTGATTGTTCAGATTTTTATGAAACATACAAATTCAGCTGGGCGCGGTGGCACATGCCTGTAATCCCAGCACTTTGGGAGGCCAAGGCAGGCGGATCATGAGGTCAGGAGTTCAAGACCAGCCTGGCCAACATAGTGAAACCCCATCCCTACTAAAAATACAAAAATTAGCCAGGCATGGTGGCACACGCCTGTAGTCCCAGCTACTCAGGAGGCTGAGGCAGGAGAATCACTTGAACCCGGGAGGTGGAGGTTGTGGTGAGCCAAGATCGCACCACTGCACTCCAGCCTGGGCCAGAGCAAGACTCTATCTCAAAAAAAAAAAAAAGAAAGAAAAATAGAAACTTACAAATTCACAGATATAGGAAGATCAAGAAACCCAAGCACAAGTAATGAAGTTTCCTTACTAAAAGAAGCCACCTAATAATAAGAGAGTGCAAAATCAGTGAGAAAACACAAGTAACCAGAGAGAAAAAAGGCACTGCATATAGAGAAACAAGGACACGGATGACAACAGATTGGTCATCAGAAACCATGCAAGTGATAATACAGGAGGGCAATAGCTTTAAAGTACTGAAAGAAAAAGAAACTGTCAGTGTAGAATTCTAAATCCAGTATAAAACAAATCCAAAGTGAAACAGACTGTCAGAAAAAGAAATGCTGAAAGAATTTACTACCAGCAGACCCGCACTAAAAGAAATGTTAAAGGAAGTCTTTCAGGTAGAAGAAAAATGACCCTATATGAAAATGCACATCTATACAAAGGAATGAAGAACACCAGAATCGATAACTGCACAGATGAATATATGACTGTTTTCTTATTTAAAAATCTGTAAAAGAGGCTGGGCGCGGTGGCTCATGCCTATAATCCCAGCACTTTGGGAGGCCAAGGCAGGTGGATCACCTGAGGTCAGGAGATTGAGACCAGCCTGGCCAACATAGTGAAACCCCGTCTCTACTGAAAAAAAAAAAAATTAGCTGGGCGTGGTGGCACGTCTGTAATCCCAGCTACTCAGGAGGCTGAGACAGGAGAATTGCTTGAACCCAGGAGGCGGAGGTTGCAGTGACCTGAGATTGCACCATTGCACTCCAGCCTGGGTGACAGAGTGAGATTTCATCTCAAAAAAAAAAAAAAAAATCAAGGATTACACTTGGGCCAATGACATTCAATTTAAACTGACTTAAGAAGGTACACACAGTCCCTCGCTGTCTGCTCACTGATGCTCTCCCTTGACATGAAGGTATGATTCTGAAGGATTGGGTGGTATGCAGTGAATGGTGCCTGAAATACCAGTTTCATTCTGAGTGGGGCCATGAGGGCACCCAGGCCAGCATCTGAGATTCTGAAGCCAGAAAACAATCTCAGCAGCATAGTCCCAGCATTCTTGACCACCCTGTGTACAGCCCTGTTCTGCTTTTTCCCACCATCGGTTCTTACATCTATTAACCCAGCACTTTGGGAGGCTGAGGCAGGCGGATCACTTGAGGTTAGGAGTTTGAGGCCAGCCTGGGCAACATGGTGAAACCCTGTTTCTACTAAAAATACAAAAATTAGCCAGTCGTGGTGGTGGGCACCTGTACTCCAAGCTACTCAGTTGGCTGAAAAAGGAAAATCACTTGAACCCAGGAGGCAGAGATTGCAGTGAGCCAAGATCACACCACTGCACTCCAGCCTGGGCAACAGAGCGAGACTCCATCTCAAACAAAAAACAAATGTAATCAGAACACTCTGATTCAGACGGTCTGACTACATTACATCTGGGGCTTTTGATAGCAGCAGGACTCTTGTGAGCTTCCGAGACTGCCAGAAGAAAAGAGGAGCAAATACATTTCCATACTCAGGAACCCCCTGACTCACTGCATTCCAGCAGCTAAGACTGAGTTCCTGCAGACTCCTCTTCTATTTTCTGAAAGGTATTGTGTTAATTTTGGAGTAAATTTTGCTTTAAACACTTGATAGAATTCTCCACTGAATGCATCTGGCCTAAAAATTTTTTTTTAGTCTTAAAATTATGATTTCAATTTCTTTTCTTTTTGTTTGGAGACAGCGTCTCATTTTGTCACCTAGGCTGGAGTGCAGTGGCGCAGTCTCGGCTCACTGCAACCTCTGCCTCCCAGGTTCAAGCAATTCTCCTGCCTCAGCCTCCTGAGTAGCTGGGATTACAGGCGCCTGCCACCACACCTGGCTAATTTTTGTATTTTTAGTAGAGACGGGGTTTTGTCATGTTGGCCAGGCTGGTCTCGAACTCTTGACTGGTGATCCACCTGCCTCAGCCTCCAAAAGTGCTGGGATTACAGGTGTGTCCACCACTTCTGGCTGATTTCAATTTGTTTAATAGTATAGGACTATTCAAATTATTTATTTCATATAGGTGATTTGTGGCAGTCTGTGGGGGTTTTTTTGTTTGTTTCTGAGGAACTGGCATATTTCATTGAAGTTGTCAAATTTTATGTTTATAGAGTATTCTCTCATCTTTTTGATGTCTGCAGGATCTGATTTGTGTAGTAGCCCTTGTTTCATTACTGATATTGACAAGTTATGTCATGTTCCTTTTTTCCCCCAAGTTTTGCTTCTCAGCAAGAAGTCCTGTTGGGTTGATTCTTTCTCAGCCTTGCTTTAGAGCTGTGCTCCACACATTTCGATATGTTGTATTTTCATCTTCATTCCTTCCACGCATTTTGATTTCCCTTAAGACTTCCTACGGACCCATGGATTATGTAGAAGTGTATTATTGATTTTCCAAGTATAAAAGTTTTTTATGTTGTCTTTCTGTTCTTGTTTCCAGTTTGATTCCATCATGGTCAGAGAACACATTCTGTATGATAAAATTCTTCTAAATATGTTGAAGTTTGTTTTATGCTCTGGAAATTGGTCTATTGGGTGTATGTTCTCTGGGCACTTGAAAGGAATGTATGCTGTTGTTGGTTGAAGTGTTTGTCAAATGTCTGTTAGACACTTTTGGTTGTTGGTGGTGTTGAATATCATTCTATTTCCTTGCAGATATCCTGCCTAGTTGTGTCCTGATGTTGAGGGAGGGATGTTGAAACCTCCAACTACCATTGTGAACTTGTCTAATTGTCTATTTCTCTATTCATTTTCTTCCACATTTTGTTTCACATATTTTTATAGCTCTGTTTCTTAGTGCATACACATTTAGGATTGCTATGCCTTCTTGGTGGATTAAACTTTTTATCATTATGTAATTTCCTTCTCTGTTTTTTTGTTTTTGTTTTTGTTTTTTTGAGGCGGAGTTTCGCTCTTGTTGCCCAGGCTGGAGTGCAATGGCATGATCTTGGCTCACTGCAACCTCCACCTCCTGGGTTCAAGTGATTCTCCTGCCTCAGCCTCCTGAGTAGCTGGGATTACAGGCTTGGGCCACCACGCGCCGCTAATTGTGTATTTTTAGTAGAAATGAATCACAGTGGTTTTAAACTCCCTGTCTGATAATTCCAATGTCCCTGCCATCTGAGTCTGGTTCTGATTCGTGTTCTCTCTCTCTTTAAACTGTTTTTTGCCTTTGAGTATGTCTTGTTATTTTGTTTCTTGAAAATGGGGCATGGTATGGCTGAGCAGGGAACTGCAGTGGACAAGCCTTTAGTGCCCGTAGTGATAAGGTGTGGGGGCAGGGAAGCATGCGACAGCCCCGTGATTAGGTCTCAGCCTTGTGGTGAGCCTGTGCCCCCAGACTGAACTTCACAATGCTGCTCAGGTTGCTACCCTCCACCCCACCCAAGTCCTTAGGTGGGAGAGGATGGGATGGCTGCAGGGAACTGAAGGTGGGTATTTTCCTTCCCTGAAGGCATTAGGCTCTGAATGGTTAAATTGTTTCTTTTTGCCCAGGTCAGTTAGGCTCTGAGGAAACCTCATTAGATGAGTCTCTGGTTAAACTGTTTATTTTGGTCAGGGAAGGCTGGGTCTCCCTCTGTTGCCCAGTCTGGAGTGCAGTGGCGCCATCACAGCTTACTGCAGCCTTGAACTCCCAGGCTCAAACCATCCTCCTACCTCAGCACCCCCAAGTAGCTGGAACTACAGGCATGCAGCACCACACCTGGCTAACTAAAAAAAAAAAAAAAAAAAAACAGTCTTTTGTAGAGATGAGATCTCACTTTGTTGCCCAGGCTGGTCTCAAACTTCTGACCTTAAGCAATCCTCCTACCTTGGCCTCCCGAAGTGCTGGGATACTGGCATGAGCCTAATAGTTGCTCCTCGGGGAAGATCTTGTTAAGAGCAGAATGCTTATATTTATTTCAAAGTGGTATATTTCAAAATGTTTATTTCCCTTCTCCCTGCCAGACACACAAAAATCTGGGATTTTTTCTCAGATATTTACTGTGAGAACCTGGCTGAGCTCCAGCAGGTAAAATTCATGAAAGCGTAGGGACCCCCAGTACCTGGGTCGTCCTGGAGTTTTCATCTGAGACTTGTCCACACTGAGTCTCCAGCAGGTCGTCAATTACAGTTCTGGTTTCCCTGCCTGGCACAGGTTCCCCACGTTTCAGCTCCTAAGTTTCTGTTCCAGTAAATTGTGGCTGGCTGTATTCACCTGTCCTCTCTTCGCTTTGGAGAGGGCAGAGAGTGGTCCTGTATCCTCACATCTCTTACAAATCTGTTTCAGAAGAGTTGTTGATCTTAATCTCTCTTTCAGGAGTGGAGATTTCTTTTTTTAATTTTTTTTTGGAGACCGAGTCTCACTGTGTCGCCCAGGGTGGAGTGCAGTGGTGCGATCTTGGCTCACTGTGACTTCCGCCTCTCTGGTTCAAGTGATTCTCCTGCCTCAGCCTCCCAAGTAGCTGGGACTACAGGTGCCCGCCACCATGCCCAGCTAGTTTTTTGTATTTTAGTAGAGATGGGGTTTCACCGTGTTTCCCAGGCTGGTCCCGAACTCCTGAGCTCAGGCAATCCACCCACCTGGGCCTCCCAAACTGCTAGGATTACAGGCGTGAGCCACCATACCCGGCCAGGAGTGGAGATTTCTAAGCTTCTTACATGCCAGACCAGAACCAGAACCCAGAGTGGTATTTTTTATTTTTATTTTTTTCTAGACAGTCAGTCTTGCTGGGATGCCCAGGCTGGAGTGCAATGGCATGACCTCAGCTTAGTGCAACCTCCACCTCCCAGGTTCAAGTGATTCTCCTGCCTCAGACTCCCGAGTAGCTGGGATTGCAGGCATACACCACCACGCCCGGCTAATTTTTATATTTTTAGTAGAGACAAGGTTTCACCATGTTGGTCAGTCTGGTCTCAAACTCCTGACCTCAAGTGGTCCGCCCGCCTCGGCCTCGCAAAGTGCTGGGATTACAGGCAGGAGCCACTGCGTCCAGCCCCTATACATGTATTTACACCCATAGGACAATTGTCATTTTTGCCTCCACTATCAAACACAATTTGGAAAACTCAAGAGGAGAAGGGAAGCCTATTGCATTTGCCCTCCTTTCTTCCGGGCAGAGATGGAAGTCTAGGCCCTTCTTCCATTTCTGTTGGCATAGTGGGGGTGTGGACATGGTTTTTCTGCAGTTCTGACTGGGGTAAAGCAGTTACTGTGTACTGTCGTGATAGGCTGTCCCTTTCCTGGTCGTTTGGCTAGAGAGAGGAGGGAGACTTTTGGGGGGTGCTTTTTGTGTGCCCATTTGCATTTCTGAGTTGCCAGCTTCTTTGCTTCCAAGACTAGGATATATGAGGTAAACAGAGACCCAGAGAACTCATCACCATGTTGTCACTTGAGTCTGACTGAGTGCCATTGCCAGTGGCTTGCCTCTCTCTACTTTTCAGAGTTTTCTTATGTTTGTTTTAGATACAATAGTGAAGATTTGTAGTGTGTTTAGTGAAAAGAGTAGGGAAATACATGTCTGTTTTCCCCAGAACAGAAGTACAAATTTGATTTTTTGTTTTTTCTTTTTGAGACAGGGTCTCACTCTGTTGCCTAGTCTAAAGTGCAATGGCATGATCATGGCTCACTGCAGCCTCAACCTCCTGGGCTCAGGCGATCCTCCCACCTCAGCCTCCCGAGTAGTTCGGCTACAGGAGTGTGCCACCATGCCTGGCTAATTTTGTATTTTTAGTAGAGACAGGTTTTCTCCATATTGGTCAGACTGGTCTCGAATTCCTGACCTCAAGTAATCCGCCCGCCTCAGCCTCCCAAAATGCTGGGATTACCGGCGTGAGCCACTGCGCCCGGTTGAGTTTTTAATTTTTTACATCATTGTTGGCTGTTGGCTTTTGAGGGCTGGGGTGTATATATATATGTATGTATGTTTGTATGTATTTATATGAGACAGATCTGGTCTTGCTTTATTGCCCAGGCGGCTGGAGTGCAGTGGCACAATCTCAGCTCACTGCAATCTCCTCCTCCCAGGCTCAAGCAACCCTCCTGTCTCAGCCTCCCAAGTAGCTGGGACCACAGGAGTGTGCCATCATGCCCAGCTAATTTTCATAATTTTTTTTTTTTGTAGAGACAGGATCTCACTATGTTGTCCAAGCTGGTCTCAAACTCCTGGGCTGAAGCGGTTGTCCCACCTCAGCCTCCCAAAGTGGTGGGATTATAGGCATGTGCCACCACGCCTGGCTAATTTTGTATTTTTAGTAGAGATGGGGTTTCACTATGTTGGTCAGCCTGGTCTGACCTCAGGTCATCCGCCCACTTCGGCCTCCCAAAGTGCTGGGATTACAGGCGTGAGCCACTGTGCCCGACTGAGAAAAGATTTATTTATTTATTTGAGACAGAGTCTCACTCTGTCACCCGGGCTGGAATGCAGTGGCACGATCTCAGCTCACTGAAACCTCTGCCTCCTGGGTTCAAGAGATTCTCCTGCCTCAGTCTCCTGAGTAGCTGGGATTACAGGCGTGCACCACCACGCCTGGCTAGTTTTTGTATTTTTAGTAGAGACAAGGTTTCACCATGTTGGCCAGGCTGGTCTCAAACCCCTGGCCTCAAGTGATGCACTTGCCTCAGCTTCTCAAAGTGCTGGGATTACAGGTGTGAGCCACCACACCCGACCGGAGGAAGGATTTTTATGGAAGACAGCAACACATTCGGCTTTGTGCTGAGAAGCAGAGTGTAGAAGAAAAACAGTAGATACTGGAAAAGGAGTCAAAAGCCACATGATTTAGGGCCCACGACAAGGATTATGGCTTTCACTCTAATTGCATCTCATTTTTGTTAAAAAATCTTTTTTGTGCCAGGCGTAGTGGCTCACACCTGTAATCCCAGCACTTTGGGAGGCCGAGGCGGGAGGATCACTTGAGGCTAGGCGTTTGAGACCAGCCTGGGCAACATAGTGAGACCCCGTCTCTCAAAAACAAAAACAAAAACAAAAAACAGCAACAACAACAAAAACAGAAGCAGCAGCTTGTGGAAGTGTAGAGTAGTGTAGAGAGAGATAACAGGGCCTTGCACTGGGCGAGCAACCATGGAAGGACACCTGCAGTTCATGGCAACAGGGTGGGCGTGGCTCTACAAGTAAGGGAATGACTCCTTGTGCATTCAGGTGGACAGTTGTGCCATATGGAATTACCTATATGGGAAGATTGGTAATTAACACACAGGGAAATCACCATGCTACTTTCTTCTATGAATTTGACTACTTTAGATTCTACATGTAAATGAAGTCATGCAGTATTTGTATTTCTCTGCCTTCTTTATTTCACTTAACATAGTGTCCTCCAGGTTCATCCATATTGTCACATATGTCAGGATTTCTTTATTTTTTTAAGGCAGAATAATATTCCTTTGTGTATATAAACACATTGTGGCTGGGCTTGGTGGCTCACGCCTGTAATCCCAGCACTTTGGGAGGCCAAGGAGGATGGATCACGAGGTCAGGAGTTCAAGACCAGCCTGGTGAAGATGGTGAAACCCCATCTCTATTAAAACTACAAAAATTAGCCGGGCGTGGTCATGAGTGCCTGTAATCCCAGCTACTTGGGAGGCTGAGGCAGAGAACTGCTTGAACCCGGAAGGCGGAGGTGGCAGTGAGCCAAGATTGTGCCATTGCACTCCAGCCTGGGTGACAGAGCAAGACACCGTCTCAAACAAACAAACAAACAAAGAAAACATTTCCTTTATCTATTCATCCATCAACAGATACTGAGTTGTTTCCATATCTTGGCCATGGTGAATAATGTTGCAGCTAACATGGGAGTGCAGGTATCTCATGGAGTTTCACTTCCTCTGGATGTATAGCCAGAAGTGGGATTGGTGGATCCTAATGTAGCTCTAGTTATAAATTTTTCAGGAACCTCTATACCGTTTTCTGTAATGATTGTACCAATTTACATCGTTTTGATCGTGGCCATCCTAATGGAGGTGCAGTGATTTCTCACTGAGTTTGGGTTTATATTTCTCTTATACCTAGAGATGTTTACCATCTTTTTATATGCTTGTTGCTCATTGCTCATTTGTATATCTTTATTGGAGAATTGCCTGTTCAAGTCCTTTGTCCATTTTAAAATCAGGTTATTTGGTTTTGTTATTGTTGTTGAGTTGTAAAAGTTCCATATAAATCCAGGATATATTGCAAATCAGATATATGATATGTAAGCATTTTCGTCTATTCTGTAGATTGCCTTTGTTTCCTTTGATTAGCCAAAGTTTTTAAGTTTGATGTAGTCCCATTTGTCTATTTTTGCTGTTATCTGTGCTTCTGATGTCATATTCAAGAAATCATTGCCATCTCCAACATCCTGAGTTTTTTCCCTTTTTACTTTAGTAATTTATAAAATAATTTGGTCTCACATTTAGGTTTTTAATCAATTTTGAGTTAATTTTTATGTATGGTGTACGGTCAGGGTACAGGCTCATCTTTTGCACGTGGAAATCCAGCTTTGTCAACATCTTTTGCAGGGGATTTTCCTTTCCCAATTGTGTAGTAGTTGTTTTCGTGCCGCCCACGCCATCCTGAAATTCACACACAGGGTTGCAAGTTACTGCCCTCCGGGAACCTCCCCTTCTCTTCCGAAGAACCAGGAACCCGGAGCTCTACAGCTCACCCGGGCCCTCTCATACGTCTGGGCGCCTAACAGCGCAGCTGCGACCTCGCCTCAAACGCGTGGAACTACACTTCCCAGAAAGCCAGCGTCCTCCCGTGGACTCCATTTCCTAGAGGCCTTAGCGGCCGCTTTGCTCCTCTAGGTACCAGGCGCTCTGCGGAGCTTTCGCTGCCCGGTGAGCGGCGCCGGGCTTGAGGTCGCCCAGACGTCGGAGGAGCCGGGTCACGAGGCTGGAGCTTCCTGCTTGCAGAGTGCGGCGGGGAGGCGCGGCCCGGGAACGCGGGATCCTGGGGAGGTGAGCGGCATGGCTGGCTGTGCCGGGAAGAGGCGGCGCCTGGCGCCAGGACGACCCGAGGCCGCGGGGCTCCGAGGGCCTCTGTGGGTGCGGGTGGGCACCCCCGCGTCTGTCACCGGCCCCCGCGCCAGGACTTGGACTCTCGCCCCTCACGGGCCGCTCTGGTGCCGCTGCCGATGCCCGTGCCTCTGGCTCGCGCCGCCCGCCGTGAACGCGGGGCCAGGCGTTTGCTCCCGGGCCCACCCTGCCCGCGCCGTGTGGGCCTCGCGGAGTCGGGGCGCCGGGACCCCGAGCGCAGGGCAGAGGCAGCCGGGCCCGGTTTCTGAGTCAGTCCCCAGGACGGCCACTCCTCCTGCCTCGGGACACCCAGCGCTTTCCTCTTCAAAGCCGTTTTCCGTGGAGTCAGGAGATGATTTGTTGGCGGGAGAGAGAGGAACCGGCTGGGAAAGGCCTGAGGCGGAGGGAAGTCGTCCCGGGGCCGTCGTGGTGGGAGTCCCGGCCCGCCTCGCAGGGGCGTGAACGGGGCAGGTGCCCCGGCGCTGCCTCAGTTTCCTGAGCGGTGCAGTGGGTGCTGGCAGTGCCAGCTGGCGCCGAGGAACTCAGCGGCGTGGGGCGAGCCCTGACCCTGGTGGGCTCAGCGGGTCGCTGCTGCCACTGCGAGTCCAGCGTCCCCTTTGTAAACCCCAAGCCTGTGAGGCCTGGGCCTGGCCGGGCGGCCCAGCGCTGCTCTGGTCCGCGGGCTCCTGGCTCCTCCCGAATCCCTGTGAGGGCGCGCGGGGTCCTTCTCAGCGGGAGTCGGGGTTTTAGAGCTGCGGATTCCAGGGCTGGAAAGCAGAAGCGGTTCTTCCTGGCTCCCTTTTTCTTCTCAGATCTGCCTTCTGGAGACTGCGCCGTCCTCCCGGGAGAGCCAGAAAGAGGACATGGCTGCTGGGCAGCGGGAAGCGAGGCCCCAGGTGAGCTCATTGCCCTCCCAGATCCCAGTGGATGGATTTTCCCCACTAACTGGATGGAGTTCTTCACCCGGGACCATCTTCAGCCAGGATGGAGCCCAAGTCCTTTTCTCTTGGAGGAGCTGGTCCGCCCTCATGAGTGGTGGATTCTGTAGGGAGGATCACCCACCCTCCCCATCCGTGTCTAGTGGTTTTTAATTAACAGTTTGTTCACTAATCTTCATCCATTGTGTGACTAGTTTGACAAGTAAGATACCACAAGTCTGTCTATCACTAGGGACAGAGCAAACGTACACACCTGGGAAAAATCCCTGCCTCCTTCACTCACCCATGTCTCCCTTCCTGTCCTTTGCAGGAATACTTTCTCTTTTCACCCCTGAGAATCCTCATAACACCACCCCTTCCCCAGGCTTCTCCAACGCATCGTTTTTAGTTTTTTGTCTCTCTTAACTTTGCGAATCATATTCTTTGCTTGTGTCACTGTCTTGAAATCTATTGTAGACCGTTTTCATTTTTGTGTAGTGGGAATGAGGAGGCCACCCTTTCTAGGTGAGACGAGAGCGAACAGAGTTGGAGAGGTCGCTTGACTCGCAGGACACAGAGAAGACCCCTCAGGTAGCGGCAGGAAGGGTTGCATGGGATAGCAATAGTGCAGAGGCAGCGTAGGTGGTAGTTAGGAAGTAGGGCTGTCAAGCCAGATGGCAGCGTTTTAACCCATCTCCTCTGTTGCTGTTTGTGGGCCTTGTGCCTCAGTTTTCTCGCCTGTAAAATGGGAATAACAACCGTGCCCACCTCCCAGCGTAGATGAGGGGATCACATGAGTTAGTGTGTGGAAAGTGTTCGGATCAGGGCTGGGCACTGAGTAGTTACTGCTCAGTATATGGTGGTTGTGTTTGCTGAGTGACATTACTGTATTCATATATTAATGTTAATGTTGATAGATAGAAACTGCCGTACAATGTGTTTAGGACCCAGACGATGTTATCCTTTATTCATTTTTTTATCTAACAATAATAATGTCCACCGACTGTCTAGCGTACATACCAGGGAATGGGCTGAGGGCTTTACATTTGTTCTCTCACTCTCACAGTAGCACAACAATTACAATTCTTGTTTTACATGTGAGGAAACTGAGGCTCAGAAAAGTTAAGTAACCTGAGTACAGTCCAAGTATGCCTGGCTCTGAGTTCCCTCGGACCACCCAGTCGTCCCTGTGGTGCGTCTTTCAGAGTATGGGCAGATCCAGCCACGTGATACCAGAGTGCTTCTGCAGCGTGGCATTATCTTTTTTTTTTTTTTTTTGAGAGGCAGTCTTACTCTGTCACCCAGGCTGGAGTGCAGTGGCGCGATCTCGGCTCACTGCAACCTCCGCCTCCCTGGTTCAAGCAATTCCCCTGCCTCAGCCTCCTGAGTAGCTAGGACTACAGGCATGTGCCACCACGCCCGGCTAATTTTTTTTTTGTATTTTAGTAGAGGCGGGGTTTCACCATGTTGGCCAGGATGGCTTCAATCTCCTGACCTCGTGATCCACCAGCCACAGCCTCCCAGAGTGCTGGGATTAAAGGTGTGAGCCACCGCGCCTGGCGGCATTATCTTTTAGACTAGCCAAGACAGTGGAGTGGGAGCTGAGGGTGTGGCCAGAACAGGCTATTGTGCATTTGAGCTGGTATTTGTCCTCGAAGGCATTCCTATTCCATTCTCAGAGAGCCAAACTGCTCTCCTGACTAGAACCTTCTCCATCCCTGTGTGTGGGTGAGTCTCTGTGGCATCCATCCTGTCTGTTCTTGCTGCCCATGCGTCAGTAATGTGTAGACCTGTGTGTAAAATTCAGTGAAGGGAATTTAAAGACCAGAGAGTGCAGAGTTCACAATTAGAAAACTGGAGTTATGATCTTGCTGCTACCTCTAGCAAAGCACATGACCTGGGGATCTTGGCTGCCCTGGACCTTGTGTTCTTGTCTCAGGGCCCTATGCAGATACACAGTTGTTCAAATTATTTCATGCATTTTCTAGTCCGCCAGTCAGATTATACATTCTTTGAGAACAAAGATCATTTCTTGTACTCTTCCCCAATATGCAAATAATTTGATGCTCTTTTTCACCATAAAAATATTGCAGGGTTATGGTGTAAATTTTAGAGAATAAAACATTTATATATATACATATGTATATGTGTGTGTGTATATATGTATGTTTATGGATACGTGTGTATATATATGTGCATATGTATGTGTATGTTTATATAGTTGTGCGTTGCATAATGACATTTTGGTCAATAAAAGACCATAAATGTGACAGTGGTCCCATAAGATTAAAACCTAGCTGAAAGATTCCTGTCTCCTAATGACTGAGTAGCTATTGTAACATTATAGTGCAGGGCTTTGCTCCTGTTTTGTGGTGATGCTGGTATAAACAGACCTACCGTGCAGCCTGCCAGTCCTATAAAAGTATACAGCATATGTGATTGTACAGTTCATAATAGTTGATGATATCTGACTGTGTTGCTGGGTTATATATTTATTGTACTATTCTTGTTATTTTACAGTGTCTTCCTTTTGCTTGTTTTTTAAAAAGTTAACTGTAACAGCCTCAGGCAGGTTCTTTGAGAGGTATGCAGAAGAAGGCTTTGTTCTCATAGGAGATGACAGCTGCATGTGTGTCATTGCCCCTGAAGACCTTCCAGTGGGACAGGGTGGAGATGTGGAAGACAGTGGTGTTGATGCTGACCCTGTGTAGGCCTAGACTAATGTGCGTATTTATGTCCTAGTTTTTAACAAAAAAATTTTTAAAGTAAAAATTAAAAGCTTTTAAAATAGGAGAAAGCTTATAAAATAAGGATATAAAGAAAGAAAATATATTTGTACAGCTAGACAGTGTGTTTAAGATAAGTGTTACTACAAAAGAGTCAAAGTTTGAAAACATTAAAAAGTTTAGAAAGTTACAGTAAGCTAAGGACAATTTGTTAAAGAAAACTTTAAAAAAATAAATTTAGTGTAGCCTAAGTGTACAGTGTTTAAAATGTCTACAGTCATGCACAATAGTGTCCTAAGTTTCACATTCACTCACCGCTCACTCAGCCAGGCGACTTCCAGTCCTGGAAGCTCCATTCATGGCAAGAGCCCTATACAGGTGTACCATTTCTTCTGTTTTATGCTGTAGTTTACCATGCCTTTTCTATGTTTAAATATATTTACATGCACAGACACTTAGCACTGTCTTACAGTTCTCTACAGTATTCAGTACGGTAACATGCTGTACAGGTTTGTAGCCTAGGAGTAACAGGCTGTACCACATAGCCCGGGTGTGTGGGAGGCCATACCATCCAGGTTTCTCTCTTATATTCCCATAATGACGAAATGGCTTAACAATGCATTTCTCAGAATGTACCTCCATTGTTAATGCGACACGCGACTGTGTACTCTATATATTTCATATATACAATAGAAAATAAAATCACCCTTAACCCCACCATCTGGAGATAATCACTGTCATTCAGTTTATTGCATGTTTCAATAGTTTTTTATGTATGTAGAAATATTTTTTTTTTTTTTGGAGAGGGAGTCTCACTTTGTCACCAAGGCTGGAGTGCAGTGGTGCAGTCTCGGCTCACTGCAAGTTCCACCTCCTGGGTTCAAGCAATTCTCCTGCCTCAACCTCCCTAGTAGCTGGGATTACAGGCACATGCCACCATGCCCGGCTAATTTTTTGTATTTTTGTAGAGACAGGGTTTCACCGTATTGCCCAGGCTGGTCTCGAACTCCTGAGCTCAGGCAGTCCACCCGCCTCGGCCTCCCAAAGTGCTAGGATTACAGGTGTGAGCCACCACACCTGGCCAGAAACAGTTTTTTGAATGGGGACAAACTCGAAACAGTGATATATAACCTGCTTTGTACTTAACATCTTCATGGATGTCTTTTTATGTCAACAAATAGCAATTTATAGCATCAGCTCTAATGATTGCCCAATATTTGTTTGTATTAATGTGATAATAGCTGACATTGGAACCTTTAATGTGAGCCCGATGTGGTTTTCAGTGCATTGTGCAGATGAACTTATTTATTCAGTGTGTGGTAGATTTTGAGAGGCGTTTTTAGAGTACTTTTGAATGGAGCCCAGGACGTCTGCCTGGATTGGAATCCCCGCTCTACCACTGAACAGCTGTGTGACTTTAGACGAATTTTTTTTTTCTTTTTTGAGATGAAGTCTCATTCTGTTTCCAGGCTGGAGTGCAGTAGCATGATCTCGGCTCAGTGCAACCTCTGCCTCCCGGGTTCAAGCGATTCTCCTGCCTCAGCCTCCTGAGTAGCTGGGACTACAGGTGCACACCACCATGCCTGGTTAATTTTTGTTATTTTTAGTAGAGACGGGGTTTCGCCGTGTTGGCCAGGATGGTCTCGATCTCTTGACCTTGAGATCCACCCACCTCGGCCTCCCAGAGTGCTGGGATTATAGGCATGAGTCACTGCACCCAGCCAACTTTAAACAAATTGCTTAGCCTCTCAGTGACTTTGCTTTCTGTGATGTAAAATGGGAACAATAACTATTTTCTTCAAAAGGTAATTGTGAAGGTTAGATACAGTATATACTAATGATTAATACAAAGCTCTAAATATAGTGTCTGGCCCATGTAAAGCATTCAGTAAAAGAGAGGTGTTCTGATTTTTATCATTATTATCCTCAAGCTTGAATCAGCACACAGGTAGTGCCATAAGTTATTTAACCCAGCCTCTATCAGCGAGTATTTAGGTTGTTTCCTGGTTTTTTTTGCTACTAACACCATGATAAGTATCCTTGTGCTTATATTTTTGTGCACTGTTTCTTACAGTAATTGGTGAGTTAAAGATTATACATAGTTCTAAGTTTTTATGCTGTTGTTTACCATGCCTTTTCTATGTTTAAATATATTTACATGCACAGACACTTAGCATTGTCTTACAGTTCTCTACAGTATTCAGTACGGTAACATGCTGTACAGGTTTGTAGCCTAGGAGTAACAGGCTGTACCACATAGCCCGGGTGTGTGGGAGGCCATACCATCCAGGTTTCTCTCTTATATTCCCATAATGACGAAATGGCTTAACAATGCATTTCTCAGAATGTACCTCCATCGTTAATGCAACACACGACTGTGTACTCTATATATTTCATATATACAATGCCAACAAAAGATTATTCTAATTAAGGCTCCCACTAATGGCTGTAATTCCTCTACCCATCTCTTACAGTGGCTGCACTAGGCCTGAATCTCACTGTGTGCTGCTCAGTATACATTTGTTACTGGCCAATTGTTCATTAAAGGAATGACCTGGAACCTTCAGAAGCTTGAATAGTATGAGAAGTGTTTCACGGGTAGCGTGTCTTCCCCACTGCCGCCCCCTCCACTCTGTGAGGGTGGTCCTGGGTGAGCTGGAACGACTTGTCCTTACAGGTGTCACTGACGTTCGAGGACGTGGCTGTGCTCTTTACCCGGGATGAGTGGAGAAAGCTGGCTCCTTCTCAGAGAAACTTGTACCGGGATGTGATGCTGGAGAACTATAGGAACCTGCTCTCACTGGGTAAGGAAATTTCCCCTCTAGAAACAGAATTCAAAAATCGGGATATCTCAGCACCTCCTTCCCTGAATAAAAGCGGTTGGTCACTGAAAAATTTGAGCTCAGTTTGAGGATTGTACAAATCAGATCTCTGTAAATAAACATTGAAAACTTAACTTTATCCTAATAAGTATGGAATTGCTCTATGTCTTGGCGGGTGGGTATTGATAATTATCCCCTTCCTGCTGTACAATTTCACATTAGAAATTCTCTCATAGTTCAGGCAGCATTTTCCTGCTTTGGTTGTTCTGTGGTTTGTTTGCTCATCTCTCAGCAGAGGGCTTACCTCATCCTTCTTCGTCGACCTACCATTGCCTTTCCCACTGCTCCTTTCCAGCCAGATGAATCTCGTAAAATCCATCTTCAAAAGGGAATCATACGATGTTTTCTCATTTTAAAAAAAGTTACTTGATAGATCATTCTATAGATGCCAGTTTATAAGTTTTAATTACATCATACATGCAACGTTCCTTCTGTAGAAAAGCCACGGTTACCCTAATAATCAAGGGATACTTCATTGTGTCAAAACGAAGACCGAGACTTTTGTTGTTGTTGTTTATGTGCAGGACTCTCGTTTACCAAACCGAAAGTCATCTCCCTGTTGCAGCAAGGAGAAGATCCCTGGGAGCTGGAGAAAGACAGTTCTGGCGTCTCCTCTCTAGGTAAGTGGGTGGCCTGAGGTGCTCGGGAATGGCCGCAGACAATGGTCTGGTTAATGAGAGGAGGTAGGAACATTGGTTGGGCAACTCCCTTGAGAATTCTCAGGCCTCAAGAAGTGGTAGGGAAGCGGAAGCCCAGGTTCTTAGGCAGGATTAGTCACTTGTAATCACTTCCCCATGAATCTCTCAGCATCTCTTTTCTTACTCTTTCCTGTTGTTTTAGAATAGGGCTGTATTTTCATGTATTCATTCAGCAAACATAGTATATTTAAGGAACTTCAAATAATCACTCTGGCTGAAGCTCAGGGTGTATTTGGGAAAGGAGGAGGTGAGGAAGGAAATAGCCTAGAAAGCTAGGGAAGGGCCATGTGGTAAGTGCTTGGGCACGGTTCTAAGAGGTGGAAACTGTCCCATGGAGCACTGGAAATAATGGAAGGATTTGGGCAGGAATCATATGGTCCTTGGTATCTTAGAAAAGTTGGTGTGAATCAGAAACAGCTGAGTCTCCATCCGTGTAAGAACAGCTAAGGGACCTGTGGCGTGTCCTTACTCTGGTGAGCATCACCACCCTGAAAACAAGAGTCCAGGGACGTGGACAGAGCTTCCAAAAAGTTACAGAGCATTGTTGGGATGCCACCATTTATGTCTAATGAAAATTATGTGTATGTGTAATGTGCACGTAAGCAGAGAGAAAGGTTAGGAGGACACACCTTAGCTGGTGACATTAGTTACACTTGGAATGGGATTGAGAATGGGTCCATGGAAGGGGATGTTATTTACATGTAACATTTTAATTTTTCACAGAGAGAATATATTCATGACGTTGCTATGTGATTCGAATTTAATACAGATGGTCACTTTGGGAGTATCGTGATTGAAAGTGAGGCAAAACTAGAGGCGGGAAGCCTTGCAGAGCAATTGCAATCATGGAGGGAGGCAGGAGGTGGAAGGGCCTGGATGAAGGCACTTGCCGTGAGTTCGTGAGGGAGGAGGTGGCGCCTACGTGATCAGGGTACAGGAGCAGTTGGGTGTGGGATGGATTTCACTTGAGATGTGAGTGAAGTAGTCAGGTGGGGAACCCTGGTGGGCAGGTGTGTAAGTGACAGGGCCGAGACTCAAGGGAGGTCAGGGAGCCCATCAGCATGACGGGCATTAGAAGCTTGGAGCTGGCCAGGTGAGGGGGCCGAGTGGAGGCCCGAATTTCAGGAAACAGCATTTGCGAGGTGCTTAAGGAGGAGGAATCTGACAGAGCCCGAGAAGTAATCAGAGGAGAGAAACGGGGAGGGGCCATCGTGGCAGTCGGGGACTGAGAGCGGTTGAACTGGGGGGCTCTGGCTCTGGGAGATCGAGGTTGAACCCTCGCCCACAGCTTTGTATAGCATTGGGCAGAAAGGGACGCAGGTCTCGTGCTTCTGGAGTGCACGATCTAGTGGGGGACAAGGTGAACACACTCATTGCACACAAGGCACAGAAGGACACGTTCCAGTGAGGACCACGTGGGAAAGACACTCGGTGCTGTGAGAGTGCAGAGCAGGCAGGTGGCGTCAGCAAAGGCTTCCCTGTGGAAGGGCCTGGGATCAAAGGACTGAAGAACTGCTCTGGCCTAAAGAATGAATGGTGTTTGTGGCGGGGCACAGTGGCTCACGCCTGTAATCCCAGCACTTTAGGAGGCCAAGGCGGGTGGATCACGAGGTCAGGAGATCGAGACCATCCTGGCTAACACGGCGAAACCCTGTCTCTACTAAAAATACAAAAAATCAGCCGGACGTGGTGGCGGGCGCCTGTAGTCCCAGCTACTCGGGAGACTGAGGCAGGAGAATGGTGTGAACCCGGGTGGTGGAACTTGCAGCGAGCCGAGATCGCGCCACTGCACTCCAGCCTTAGTGACAGAGCAAGACTCCAACTCAAAAAAAAAAAAAAAAAAAGAATGGTGTTCGTGAAGGTCCAAAGAAGTAAAGCCAGTGAGGAGAAGGTAGAGCCAGGCACCGAAGAGAGCTGCGGGCCCTGTCACAGAGTTTGGTTGGTGCTTGAGAGCTAAGCATAGGCTCTGAGGAGCCATAAGTAGCCCAGAGCAGGCCCAGGCTGCATTCTGCAGCTGCCAGCGCATGTGAGGAACCTGACCGCCACAGTGCAGGGCTTGTCAAGTCCGGAGGGCTCAGTGATGGCCCCTCATGCCATGGGCCCAGCGAGGAGCTGCACGGCAGGCAGCCTTGGCCTCCCCATAGCTCCTGTGCTGGGGAGAGCTTTCTCGTGATGATAGCTTGAACTTTTTTTTTAAAAGGGGAACCACACTTGTGTTTTTAATCTCCTTTGGTAGAAATACACTAATTTTATATTAAATTAAAATTTAATGAACTGCCAGAGACCACCACAAAGTAAGCCGAACGCAAGCAGCAGGGAACCAGGTGAGATTTAAGAGGGGCGTCAGTCTGGCCATTATGTGTGGGCCGAATCTGGTGTGGAAGAGCAGGAAGAAAGAAAGAATTGTTCCCTTTCCCTTTAACTGGGGAGCATCTGATGGCTGAGTAAGTCTCCCCTCTAGAGAGAAGTATTAACAGGCTGAAAATATGACGAGTGCAGAGCTGTCCAGAGGGATGCCGGGCACCTGATAGTGTTGTCAGTCAGTCCCTTTTCAGATTGGGGAGGACGGCCCTGCAGGAAAACCGTGAGCAGTTGATTGAGTAAGGAAGGACGTCAGAGCTGTTTCCTGCCCGATTGCTCTTGGTGGGATGACCTTCCTCCTCCTCTTGTCAGATGGAAGTCAGATGGCGTTCGTAGGGTGCTGACGTGCTTGCATCTCTGCTGCACCCCTGGTGGGGCTCCTGTCTGCCTGGACTAAGATTGCCCCAGGACAGCTTCCTTTTCCCATGAGCGCTCACTTCATTGAGAGCGTGGTTGAAGGACTGGGATGTTCCTGGAATTATCTCAGATTATTAACTCTAGCTCGAACCAAAAACTCAACCTGTAGGCTGGGTGAGGTGGGTCACGCCTGTAATTCCAGCACTTTGGGAGGCCAAGGTGGGAGGATCACTTGAGCCCAGGAGTTCAAGACCAACCTTGGTAACATAGACACTGTCTGTGTTTATATAACTTTAAAAAAGAAAAAAAAATTTTAGACAAAAACCTACCCTTTGAACAGCCAGTGATAGAAAAACTTATGCTCCCCATGATAGGACTCTCTTGAACCTCCAGTAGCCTCAAAATGTACTTGTACAAAGTTATTTTCTTTTGAGATGGACTCTTGCTCTGTTGCCCAGGCTGGAGTGCATTGGCGTGATTCTCAGCTCACTGCAGTGCCCTCCTCCCAGGTTCAAGCGATTCTTGTGCTTCAGCCTCTCCGGTAGCTGGGATTACAGGCACACGCCACCATGCCGGGCTAATTTTTGGCATTTTTTTAGTAGAGACCAGGTTTTGCCATGTTGGCCAGGCTGGTCTCAAACTTCTGATCTGAAATGATCTGTCCCCCTCAGCCTCCCAAAAGGCTGGGATTACAGGCGTGAGCCACCACACCTGGCCTGCTTTGTTTTCTTACTGCAAGAAGCCATCTTGGGTAGGCTGAATTGTGCAGGGTGGTGAGCGGAGGGGTTGCTCAGCAAGGTTTGCTGAAGCTGCAACTGTACACAGGGAGGATTGTCTTTTCCTGATTTGCACAGAATGCTGTGGGGCTTAGCAACAGCCCTGATGACATGGCCTGGAATGGTTTTACAAAGTGACTGCTTACAAGATGGAAGTGTGGCCACAATGCCCTGTAGCCCTATTTCATTTTACTTGTTTTTGTAGAGATGGAGGTCTTGCTATGCTGCCCAGGCTGTTTTTGAACTCTTGGCCTCAAGCAATCCTCCCATGTCAGCCTCCCAAAATGCTGGGATTATAGGCCTGAACCACCGCACCTACCCAGTATAGTCCGGTTTAATTTGTATGAGTTAGTCTTTTTCTTGTTTGCCAGCAAAGACTCGTACATATGCCCTGCCCCTCCCCTCCTACCAACATCTCTTCTCTTCCTAACTTCCAGAATTATCTATTTAAAGAGTAAATCAACCATATTGCTTCTGTGCTCAAAATCTCCGATGGTTTCCATCCCATACAATATAGCCCAAAGTCCCCATCATGGCCTTTAGAGACCTACATGGTCTGGCCCTGGCTACCTCTTCACCCTCAGCTCCTTCCACTCTGCCCTTCATTCAAGGCCTCTGATCACCCTTGGCCGCCCTGCGGTTTGTCAGGGGGGCCAAGCAGGCCCCCACTCAGGACCTCTGCCCTGCTTTTTTCTGTCTGGGACCGTTCTTCGTGGCGGTCATGCGTCCATGTGGCTCACTCACTTCTTGTGCTGCACAGGCTTCGGCTCACACAGGCACAGATCATCTGACACACAGCCCTGCAGCCCCCACGCTATCTCCTCAGCGTGCTTTATTTTCCCTCCTCGTGCTTAGCGCTGTGTAATAGACCTGTTTCTTTGTGATCTGTCTCTGCCTCTGCATTGTAAGCTGCTGTAGGAGGGATTGCCTCATTCATTCACTCCTGTTTTCCAAGAACCTAAAACAGTCCCTGGCCAGGGTAGACGTCCAGTTATATAATGAATGCACGAGTGACTTGGACTAGGTTGGTGGTGTTGGAGACAGAAAGAAGTGAACCAGTCCCAGAGATGTCCAGGAGATACAGCCAGCAGGACTTGGATTTGATGTGGAAGATAAACGAGATAGGGTTGTCAGGGATGCTTATTTTGTTTCTGGTTTGTTCTGGGATGGCCGGTGTCATTCAATGAGATACTACCACTGGAAGGAGATTAGATTTGGAGGATGGTATGAGTTTGATATTTTTACTTTGCAGGGGAATTTTACTTTTTTTAGAAAATTTTTTATTTTAAGATAATAGTAGATTTATATGCAGTTGTGAGAAGTAGTATAGAAAGATTCTATGTCCCTTATACTCATTTCCAAAACCATAGTATAATACCACAACCAAAATACTGACATTGATACAGTGAAGATACAGAAAAATCCCTTCAGTCAGCACAGAGATCCCTCCTGGTATCCGTTTTTACACGCACCTGTTTCCCTCTTGTTCACTGCCCCTGTTCCCTGCCTCTTTTCCTGAAGTCCTGATAATCACTAATGTGTTCTCCATTCTATAATTTTATCATTTCAAGAATGTCATATACATGGAATAATAAAATGTATACAATGTTATGGGATTTTTTTTTTTTTGCCCCACTTAACATAAATCTCTGGAAATTTCATCTGTGTAGTTGTATACATCAGTACTTCATTTCTTTTAATTGCTGAGTCGTGTTCCATAGAGTATATCATAGTTTGTATAGCCATTCCCTTGTTGGACATCTGGATTATTTACAGTTTTTGGCATTTAAGTATAATGCTGTTATAAACATTCATGTGCAGGTTTTTGTGCAAAAATTAGTTTTTATTTCTGTGTGATAAATGCCCAGGAGTGGAATTGCTGAGTCATGGGGTAGTTGTAGGTTTAGTTTTTGAAGACATAGCCAAGTTGTTTTCCAGAGTGGCTGTGCCATTTTACATTTCACCAGTAGCATGTGAATGATCCCGTGTTGTTACATCCTTGCCAATATTTTGCCTTGGTACTACTATTTATTTTAACCATTCTGGTAGGTGTATGGTGAAATACATTGTGATTTTAATTTGTGTGTTCCTAACATCTGTTGATGTTTGACATAGTTCATGTGCTTATTTGCCATTTGTATTTCCTTTTTTTTATTTTTTATTTTTTGGAGACTGAGTCTTGCTCTGTCACCCAGGCTGGAGTACAGTGGTGTGATCTCAGCTCAATGCAATGTCTGACTCCTGGGTTCAAGCAATTCTCATACCTCAGCCTCCTGAGTAGCTGGGATTACAGGTGCATGCCACCACACCCAGCTAATTTTTGGCATTTTTAGTAGAGACAGGGTTTCACCTTATTGGCCAGGCTGGTCTCAAACTCCTGACCTCAAGTGATCCGCCTACCTCGGCCTCCCAGAGTGCTGGGCTTACAGGCGTGAGTCACCACACCTGGCCTGTGTTTCTTATTTAATAAAACGTCTGGGTATTTTGTTCATTTTCTAGTTGAGTTATTTTGGAGTTTTTTACTGTTGAGTTTTGAAAGATCTTTATATATGCCGGATAGTAGTTGCCGGATATGTGGTTCACAAATGCTTTCTCTTACTCTGTAGTTTGTCTTTTTATCCTTTTTACTGGTTATTTTGCAGAACACAATTTTTAATTTTACTGAGGTCCAGTTGATCAGTGTTTCCTTTTATGGATTGTGCTTTTGGTGTCAAATGTAAGAATTCTGCCTGTACTTAGATCATGAAGATTTTCTGCCATGTTCTTCTAGAAGTGCTGTAGTTTTACATTTTACATTTATATTCATGACACTTTTTGAGTTAATTTTTGTGTTAGATGCGAGGTTCATTTTTTTGCATGCGAATGTTCAGTTGCCCCATCATTCTTTGTTGAAGCCGTCTTTCCTCTGCGGAGTTCTTTGGTGCCTTTGTCAAAAGTCACTTGGGTGTGTTTGTTGGGTTGTTTCTGGGTTTTCTTTTCTGTTCCATTGTTCTGTGTTTCTGTCCCTCTGCCAATACCACACAGTGTTGATTGCTGTATATATACAGGCTTTAATGTTGGGTAGAGTGATTACTTCTTTTTGTTTTTTAGAAAGTTTTATCTACTGTAGTTCTTCTGTTTGTATGAATTTTAGAATAATCATCAATCTCTACAAAAAGAATCTTGCTGAGATTTTGATAGGAATTGCAGTAAACCTGTATATCAATTTTCTGTGTTTAGTCTTCCAATCTGTGAACATGATATGTCGTTCTATTTATTGAGGTCTTTTCTGTTTTCTTCCATCAGTGTTTGTAGTTTTCATCATGTGAGTCCTCTGTTTTTTTTCTTTTTTTTTTTTTGAGATGGAGTCTCACACACTCTGCTGTCCAGCAGGCTGGAGTGCAGTGGTGCGATCTCTGCTCACTGCAACCTCCACTTCCTGGGCTCAAGCAATTCTCCTGCCTCAGCCTCCTGAGTAGCTGAGATTACAGGTGTGCACCACTATGCCCAGCTGATTTTTGTATTTTTAGCAGAAACAGCGTTTCACCATTTTGGCCAGGCTGGTCTCGAACTCCTGGCCTCAAGTGATCCGCCTGCCCCGACCTTTCAGATTGCTGGGATTACAGGCATGAGCCACCATGCCTGGCCCATTTCCTGCATTTGAATATTGGCCTCTCGAGCAAGGTTGGGGAAGTTTTCATGGACAATAGTATCCTGAAATGTGCTTTCCAAGTTACTTGCCTTCTCCCCACTTCTTTCAGGGATGGCAATGAGTTGTAGATTTTGTCTCTTTACATAATCCCTTATTTCTCAGGTTTTGTTCATTGGTTTTTATTCTTTTTCTTTATTTTTATCTGTCTTTCTGTCTGAGTTCAGAGAGCCAGACTTTGAGCTTTGAGATTTTTTCCTCAGCTTGGTCTGTTCCGCATTTCAGTTGCATTATGAAATTCTTGTAGTATGTGTTTGAGCTCTATTAGATCAGTTTGGTTCTTTCTTACCATGGCCATTTTGTCTATCACCTCCTCTGTTATTTTACTGTAATCCTTACATTCCTTGGATTGGGTTTCAACTTTCTCTTGAATCTTTATGATCTTTGTTCCTGTCCATGTTCTGAGTTCTGTTTCTGTCATTTCAGCCGCTTAGGAGCCCTTGCTGAGAAACTAGTGCAGTCTTTTGGAGGAAAGAAGACACCCTGGGTTTTTGATTTGCCAGAGTTCTTATGATGGTTCTTTTTCATCTGTGTGAGCTTAATGTTTCATTAACTGTGATGTAATTTGAGTAGTCAGTTGACTTCTTTTTGAATGTTTTCAGAGGGCCAGTGTTTTATGCAGGGTGTTTATTTGTAGCTGAATTCTTGTCCTAGTTTCACAGAGGGGTATATTAGCAAAGTAATTTTGGTGTTGAAGTTTGGGCTGTGGTCTGGTAGATGGCGCTTAAGTGTTATGGCCAGTAGGTAGGCTCTTACTCAGCTATGTGACTCCTCTGTATTTCCTCAAGATTGCAGCCGTGCCCCTCAGTGCTCTGAAAATGTGGGCTCCTCTCCCACTCGAGTGCTGGCTGCACATCTCAGCTTGGCACTGCCAGGCTGCCCATCACAGCTCTGGGGTGATCTTGGTTTATGTTCCCTCCCTAGCTTGGAGGCAGCAGGGGAAGGGACTTCGGTTGGTGGCGGTTGTGGCAGAGAGCCTTTCACTTGTCTATGGGCCTCTACCCTAAAGAGATGCAGAACCACTGTCAATCAGTGCAGTTGGCCCAGGGTGGGTGACTGCCCTGTGCCCAAGATGGGGAAGGAGGCCCTGCCTGGTGAGGAGCAGGAGGAGCTGGCAGGGGAAGGGAGGTCACCAGCGAGACAGACTGACTGCTGCTTATGGCAACTGCAGCTTCCTGGAGGTACAGCTGAAGTACTCAGGGTTTTTGTTCCTTCCTCTGTCCAAGGGTAGCAAGGGCAGTACCACTGCAGTGGCAGTGACAAGAGGGACTTTTGGTTGCCTCTGTCAGCTCCACCTCAGAAACATGGAGCCACTGCTACTGGGAATCTTCAGCCGAGGGGCGAGGTGGCTACTCTGCTGGCCTGAGGTGAGGGATCTACTTGGTGAAGAGTCAGGGATTGGTTCTCACAGGGAGAAGAGACTGGGCTCCTGTCCATACGGTGACTGTGGCATGCTAGAAGCCCAGATGAAGGCTTCACTGTTTCTTCCCCAGACTGAGGGCAGCAGGTGCAGGACTGCTGCTGTGGCAGTGGCATAGGGGCTATCAGTTGCCTCTGGGAGCCCTTCCTCAGGGAAGACAGAGCCACTACCAGTGGGAATGCTCAGCCAGGGAGGGACGGCTGTTCTGCTGTCCAAAGCCAGGGTCCCTGCCTGGTGAAGAGTTGGGTATGGGAGCTCACAAGGTAGAGAGACTGGGCTCATCTCCATATGGTGGCTGTAGTGTACTAGAGGTACCAGTGTAGCGACCGGGTCCTGTGTTCCTTCCCAACCCAAGGGTGGATAGTGTGGTACCATTTTAGCTATAGTGGTGGAGGGGCTATGGATTCTCTCTCAGATTTCCTCCTCAGAGAAATGCAGAGCCACCTCCAACTGAAGCATTCAGGTAGGCTTGATGGTTGTGCTGGAGTCCCAGGTTGGGAGGCCCTGTCCAGTGAGGAGAAGTGGAAATGGGGACCCGTGTGGGAAACAGTCTGGCCGCGTTTTGTGAGGCGGCTGTGCACTTCCTGGAGTTCTGTTCCAGTCCCTAATCACTGTGCCCCCTCCAGAGCCTGAGGGCAACAGCAGTGAGGGCTGTGGCACAGCAAAAATAGCAGCCTGCTGTCCCTTCGGGAGCTCTGACCTAGGGAAGTACAGAGCTGCTACTGGCCCGAGAGCCTAGGCAGGGCTGGTGTGACCATGCGAGGGTCCCAGGACGATGCATATTTTGGCCTGCTTGATGGCATCCTACATGGCCCTTAAGTTCTGTTCACTTTTTAAGTATTTTCTTCTTTTTCTTCCTTAGACTCAAGGAATTTTAATTTTCCTATCTTAAAGTTTGTTGATTTTTCCTATGGCCCGCTTAAACCTTTTGAATTTCCCTAGTGAAATTTTCATTTCAGTTATTATGCTTTCAACTCCTAGAATTTCCTCTTGGTTTCTTTTTGTTTTCTTTTTATTGATACTTCAATTTGTTCATTATTTTCATGAGTCATTCATATTTCCCTCTAGCTCTGAGCATCTTTATGATAGTTGTCTTTGTGTAGCATGCCACCATCTGGTCTTCTCCACAGATGTTTTCTATTTATTTTTTTCCATTGACTGAACCATACTTTCCTATTTTTTTATGTCTTTTTTTTTTGTCTTACAGTGTTGCAACTCGGGATCAGATTTTCCCACTTCTGTAAGATTTGCTGGGTTTTGTTTAGTTTTGGTTTTTGTTTTCTTATTGCTGTAGGGTGGCACTAGTCCAGGAATTAGCCTGAAGTATAACCTGTAGGTCTTCTCACATTTTTTTCTGAGCCCACGTCTTTCCCTGGCCTTGTGCAGTGACTTTCTAAATTCCCCATGTGTGCAGTTGTTCTTTGTTTTGTTTTGTTTTGTTTTTGAGATGTAGTCTTACTCTGTCACCCAGGCTGGAGTTGCAGGGGTGTGATCTCAGCTCACTGCAACCTGCACCTTTTGGGTTTAAGCGATTCTTCTGCCTCAGCCTCCTGAGTAGCTGGGATTACAGGCACCCACCACGACACCTGGCTAATTTTTATGTTTTTAGTAGAGACAGGATTTCCCCATTGGCCAGGCTGGTCTCGGAACTCCTGACCTCAAGTGATCCGCCCACCTCAGCCTTCCAAAGTGCTGGGATTACAGGTGTGAGCCACCAGGCCAAATGTGCTTATCCTTAATGTCTGATTCCCCAAAGCAGAAAAAGAGGGGAACAGAAGGGGAAAAAAGTAGGCACTGTTCCTTAAATCCTCTGGAAGCCACATCAGGTCAGTGGGGATTGCAGAAATGGCAGCCTGCATTTGTGTTTGCACCTCTGTGATTCAAAGCAGTAATTTGCAGTCAGAACCCAGATCCCCATTATTTGGAGAACAGGGTCTTTATTGCCACTTTGGCCACCAAAGGCCACGCTAGGGATGCTAGTACGGCTTCAAGCCATGAGATGAGGAGATTGGAGATGGGTAGCTGCTGCCAACTAATATTAGTTTCACTTGACTGGCCAGGCCTTCTCCTAGAAGCTACAAGCCTTCATATAGTTTCCAGAGTTTCAAACTAGTTGTATCAGACAGATTCTGACACCTCAGTTGTCTAGGTGGATAGATAGAACCTTGGTGCTTCCTACTCTACCATCTTCCCTGACATCTACTTTTTCTTTTACCTTACATTTATTTTGCACTTTTGGCATTTTCTGTCTTTAAGTATGTAAGTAGTATGCCACCATCTGGAGTTCTGATGGGGAGGTGCTACTGATGTCTATTGGGTAGTATGCTGAGGGTGAGGTCTTGCATAAAAGTCACAGTTAGGCCAGGCGCGGTGGCTCACGCCTGTAATCCTGGCACTTTGGGAGGCCGAGGCGGGTGGATCCACGAGGTCAGGAGATCAAGACCATCCTGGCTAACATGGTGAAACCCCGTCTCTACTAAAAATACAAAAAATTAGCCAGGCGTAGTGGCGGGCACCTGTAGTCTCAGCTACTCGGGAGGCTGAGGCAGGAGAATGGCGTGAACCCGGGAGGCGGAGCTTGTAGTGAGCCGAGATTATGCCACTGTGCTCCAGCCTGGGCAACAGAGTGAGACTCCCTCTCAAAAAAAAAAAAAAAAAAAGTCACAGTTATGAAGTTAATTCTTATCATTTGGGGAAGAGATTTTGATAGGTTGATTGTCACACATCCATCATTATCTTCAGCTACCCAGAAGGCTTTTTTTGATATTTACTCTTTAAATGTACATTTTATGGCACTTAACCTCGGTGCCCATTTAGGTCTCTTCCAAGTATACTTTCCTTTCTTTCCTGTTCTAAAGCCTTTTAAAATAAACTTCCACTCTTGCTCTGAAAAGAAATAAATAAACATACATTTTGTCATTTGATAAATATTTAAATTTTCCACTTGGAGGTTTTTTTGTTTGTTTTGTTTTGTTTTTTTGAGATGGAGTTTTGCTCTTGTTACCCAGGCTGGAGTGCAGTGGCACAATCTCGGCTCACTGCAACCTTTACCTCTTGGGTTCAAGTTATTCTCTGCCTTAGCCTCCCAAGTAGCTGGGATTACAGGCATGCACCACCACACCCGGCTAATTTTGTATTTTTAGTAGAGACGGGGTTTCACCATATTGGTCAGGCTGGTCTCAAACTCCTGACTTCAAATGATGCACCCGCCTCGGCCTCCCAAAGTGCTGGGATTATGGGTGTGAGCCACCACACCCAGCTGAAAGTATGTTTTTAAAGTATATATTTTTTAGGACCTTGTTGTCTGTGTGTGCTGCTTTTTTTTTTTGAGCTGGAGTCTCACTCTGTTGCCCAGGCTGGAGTGCAATGGTGCCATCTCGGCTCACTTCAGCCTCTGCCTCCCAGGTTCAAGCGATTCTCCTGCCTCAGCCTCCCGAGTAGCTGCGATTACAGGCATGTGCCACCACACCCAGCTAATTTTTGTGTTTAGTAGAGATGGGGTTTCACCATGTTGGCTAGGCTGGTCTCAAACTCCTGACCTTAAGAGATCTCCCTGCCTCGGCCTCCCAAAGTGCTAGGATTACAGACGGGAGCCGCTGTGCCCAGCCTGTGTGCTGATTTCTTTGCAGAAACCAGAGTTGTTTTTGTTTTTGTTTTTTGAGATGGAGTCTTGCTCAGCTGCCCAGGCTGGAGTGCAGAGGCCCAATCTCAGCTCACTGCAATCAACGTTTCCTGGGTTCAAGCCATTCTCCCGTCTCAGCCTCCTGAGTAGCTGGGATTACAGGCACTCGCCATCATGCCCAGCTAATATTTGTATTTTAGAAGAGAGGGGGTTTCACCATGTTGATCGGGATGGTCTTGAACTCCTGACCTCCCGTGATCCGCCCGTCTCAGCCTCCCAAAGTGCTAGGATTACAGGCGTGAGCCGCCGTGCCTGGCCCAGAAACCAGAGTTTTTAAATTGCAGCTTTCTTAGTAGGTATGGGCTATAAAAGGAAAAAGATTAACCCACTCACTCCTGTTACAAGGAAGGACAGAAAGTGGAAGAAAACTTCATTTTTAGTTTTGTTGTGGAAAAGTTTGAGTATATATAAAAGTAGAGAGAATAGGCTGGGCGTGGTGGCTCAAACCTGTAATCCCAGCACTTTGAGAGGCCAAGGTGGGTGGATCATGAGGTCAGGAGATTGAGACCATCCTGGCTAACATGGCAAAACCCCGTCTCTACTAAAAATACAAAAATTAGCTAGGCATGGTGGCATGTGCCTGTAGTCCCAGCTACTTGGGAGGCTGAGGCAGGAGAATGGTGTGAACCCAGGAGGTGGAGGTTGCAGTGAGCTGAGATCACATCACCGCACTCCAGCCTGGGCGACAGAGCGAGACTCCGTCTCAGAATAAATAAACAAAAAAGTAGAATAATATAATGACTTCCCATGTATTCGTCATCCAATTTCTTTTTTTCCTTTTCTTTCTTTTTTTTTTAGACGGGGTCTCACTCTGTTGCCAGGCTTGAGTGCAGTGGCACGATCTTGGCTCACTGCAACCTCTGCCTCTTGGGTTCAAGTGATTCTCCTGCCTGAGCCTCTTGAATAGCTGGGACTGTAGGGGCACGCCACCACACCCAGCTAACTTTTGTATTTTTAGTAGAGATGGGGTTTCACTGTGTTGGCCAGGATGGTCTCGATCTCCTGACCTTGTGATCTGCCCACCTCAGCCTCCCAAAGTTTTGGGATTACAGGTGTGAGCCACCACGCCCGGCCTCTTTTTTTTCTTTTTTTAAAGACAGGGTCTCTTACTTTGTCACCCTGGCTGGAGTAGAATTAGATAATCATGGCTTATTGTAGCCTCCTGGGCTCAAGTGATCCTCCTGCCTCAGCCTTTTATGTAGCTAGGACTGCAGATGAGTGCCACTATGTCCAGCTAATTTATTTTGTTTGTTTTAGAGATGGGATCTTACTGTATTGCCCAGGCTGATCTCGAACTCCTAGGCTCAAGGGATCCTCTTGTCTTGGCCTCCCAAATTGCTGGGATTAAAGGGAGGAGCCACTGTACCTGTACCCAGCCCATCACCCAATTTCAGTAGTTGTCAACTCATGGTCATTTTTTTTTTTTTTTTTTTTTTTTTTTGAGATGGAGTTGCACTCTTGTTGCCCAGGCTGGACTGCAGTGGTGTGATCTTGGCTCACTGCAACCTCTGCCCCCAGGGTTCAAGTGATTCTCCTGCCTCAGCCTCCCTAGTCACTAGCATTACAGGCACCCGCCACCAAGTCCAGCTAATTTTTGTTATTTTTAGTAGAGACAGGGTTTCGCCATGTTGGCCAGGCTGGTCTCAAACTCCTGACCTCAGGTGATCGACCTGCCTCGGCCTCCCAAAGTGCTGGGGTTACAGGTGTGAGCCAGCACGCTCGGCCAACTCAGGATCATTTTTGTTTCATCTGTTCCAGTGATTATCTACCAGGACTGATTCTGTCATTTGTCAATGTCTTGAAAGATTTTTGCTTGTCGCAAGCCTGGAGGGAGGAATTGTGAGGGGCAGGTGCTACTGATGTCTGTTGGGTGGAGATCAAGTATGCTGCTAAACATTCCAAAATGCACAGGGCAGCCCACACTATCCACACAACTAAAAAATCAGCCCAAAATGTCATCTGCGGTTGAGAAATCTTATCTGTATCTTGTCTTAATGCACTGACATTTTTATAATGTTATTACATCCAAGAATAGGAGAGGTGATTATTTGTTCAGATATACTTTAATGTCATTCATCTGATATACTTTAATGTCATTCAAGATTGGTATAAAATTTCCCTTATATAGGTTTTTCATATTACTTGTAAATTTACTGTGATTCTTAGTATAAATGAAGGCTATTGATTTTAATGTGTCAATTTTATATCCAGCTACTTCAGTGAGTGAGTTTTATCATTCATTCTCTGGACTGTTTTTTTGAGATGGAGTCTCGCTCTGTCACCCAGGCGCAATCTCGGCTCACTGCAGCCTCCACCTCCCAGATTCAAGCAATTCTCCTGCCTCCGCCTCCCGAGTAGCTAGGATTACAGGCGTGCGCCACAATGCCCAGCTAATTTTTGTATTTTTAGTAGAGATGGAGTTTCACTGTGTTGGCCAGGATGGTCTCAGTCCGTTCTCTGGACTTTTTAATATTATCTGCAAATAGAGGTAGTTTTACTTTCTCTTTACTCATATCTAATTGATTTATATTGCCTGATTGCATTGGTTAATATGTCTAGTACAGTGTTAAATTGTAGGGAAAATAATGGGTGTCTTTGCCTTGTTCTTGAGCATAGCAGAAATACCTCTAGCGTATTTAATAGATACTAGCCTTAGGACAAAGGTCTATGTATTTTATCATGTTGAGGAAGTATCCCTCAGTTCATATTTGCTTGAGTGTGTTTATTGTCTGTGGTGCTGAATTTTGCTGAACATTTTCTCAGCATCTCTAGATGTGTATTATTCCTTACTTAAATGCATTTAATGTACTATAATAAGTGCTATAATAAGGGGAGTGAGTTGTTGGAACTCAAAGTTAGGAAAAGGTACACAGAGGAGTTAACATTTGAACTGAATCTGAAGGATACAAAGGAGTTCGGAATGTAGGAAAAGGAGGGAAGACATTCAGGAGTATAAATGATTACAGGAATGGGGTAATTTATGAGTCCATCATAGGCTTTGGGTACTAGATTATATTTCCTAAATTCATATGCCTCCTCATTCTCTGATCCTTCTGCTCCATTCTCTTGGTCACTCTTACACACTCACCCGCCTTAACTGAGTTTGTTTTATTCATTTGTTCACTTATCAGTTCAGCTGTCATCCATTATTTTATATAGTGTTTTTTAAAATTTTGTCCTCTTTTAGTCATATAGCAAACCCTTATTGAGATACCATTAATCCCTTCTACACATCTAGTCTCAGCCAGTCACATGAATCATGGGCTGTTGCTTTCTTTTTTTCTTTTTTCAGGATGTAAGAGCACACCTAAAATGACAAAGTCAACTCAAACTCAGGATTCATTTCAGGAGCAGATAAGGAAAAGATTGAAAAGGGATGAACCCTGGAACTTCATATCAGAAAGATCCTGCATATATGAAGAGAAATTAAAGAAACAGCAGGACAAAAATGAAAATCTACAAATAATTTCAGTTGCCCATACAAAAATCCTTACTGTAGATAGAAGCCATAAAAATGTTGAGTTTGGCCAAAACTTCTACCTGAAATCAGTCTTCATTAAGCAACAGAGATTTGCTAAAGAAAAAACTCCATCAAAATGTGAAATACAAAGAAATAGTTTCAAGCAGAATTCAAATTTACTTAACCAATCAAAAATCAGAACAGCAGAGAAACGCTATAAATGCAGTACATGTGAAAAAGCCTTCATTCACAATTCATCCCTTCGTAAACATCAGAAAAACCACACTGGAGAAAAATTATTTAAATGTAAAGAATGTTTAAAAGCTTTCAGCCAAAGTTCTGCTCTTATTCAACATCAAAGAACTCATACAGGAGAGAAACCCTATATATGTAAAGAATGTGGGAAAGCCTTCAGCCATAGTGCATCCCTTTGTAAGCATTTAAGAACCCATACTGTGGAGAAATGCTATAGATGTAAAGAATGTGGTAAATCCTTCAGTCGAAGGTCTGGGCTTTTTATACATCAAAAAATCCATGCTCAAGAAAATCCCCATAAATACAATCCAGGTAGGAAGGCATCGAGTTACAGCACATCCCTTTCTGGAAGTCAGAAAATTCATCTCAGAAAGAAGTCCTACTTATGTAATGAATGTGGCAACACCTTTAAGTCTAGCTCATCCCTTCGTTATCATCAGAGAATTCACACTGGAGAGAAACCTTTTAAATGTAGTGAATGTGGGAGAGCCTTCAGCCAGAGTGCCTCTCTTATTCAACATGAAAGAATTCACACCGGAGAAAAGCCCTATAGATGCAATGAATGTGGGAAAGGCTTTACTTCTATTTCACGACTTAATAGACACCGAATAATTCATACTGGAGAGAAATTGTATAATTGTAATGAATGTGGTAAAGCCTTAAGCTCCCACTCAACACTTATTATTCATGAGCGAATTCATACTGGAGAGAAACCATGTAAATGTAAAGTATGTGGAAAAGCCTTCAGACAGAGTTCAGCTCTCATTCAACATCAGAGAATGCATACTGGAGAAAGACCCTATAAGTGTAACGAATGTGACAAAACATTCAGGTGTAACTCATCGCTTAGTAATCACCAGAGAATTCATACTGGAGAGAAACCATATCGATGTTTAGAATGTGGGATGTCTTTTGGCCAAAGTGCAGCTCTTATACAACATCAGAGGATTCATACAGGAGAAAAACCCTTTAAATGTAATACATGTGGAAAAACTTTTAGACAAAGCTCATCACTTATTGCACATCAAAGAATTCATACTGGAGAGAAACCCTATGAATGTAATGCATGTGGGAAACTCTTTAGCCAGAGGTCATCCCTTACTAATCATTATAAAATTCACATTGAAGAGGACTCCTTAAAAGCCGATTTGCATGTGTGAAAGCCTTAAACCAAAACTCATCAGAGAATACATGCTTGAGAGTGATTTATTAAATATAATGAATATGAGAAAACTCTTAGTTCTCATCAGATACTAAGTTTTAAGAATAAACTTTAGCTATGTAATAACTTATGGGAAAAGCTTTTATACTTGTCACTCACTTTTTAAAATATCCTGAGACAGTTCACTGTTGGAGACATTGAAATTGGCCATTTGTAAGATAAAAGGTATGTTTATAAAATCTCTTTATATAATATATGCTATCTATGACATCCAAAAAAGAAAAGTCTGGGTGCTGAGGTGCTGAATTTTTCATTAGAAAAACATTTGTATAAGCTACTATTATATAAATATAAGCATATTTATTACAGCAAACATTTTAATAGCAAACAAAACAATTGATCTTAAAAATATATGCAATATATACTTACCTGGCAGGGGAGATTACCATGATCATGAAGGTGGTTTTCCCAGGGCAAGGCTTATCCATTGCACTCCAGATGTGCTGACCCCTTCAATTTCCCAAAATGTGGAAAACTCGACTGCATAATTTATGGTAGTGGGGGACTACATTCGCGCTTTCTCCTGAAATATATGTATATATGCAGTATTAGAGCAAAGGACCAATAAGAGATAAAAAACTAACTGAACTACCTCTTAGTGTCTGGAATTTACCTTTTCCTGACTTACTGTCAAACTTCGTGCATGGCTTTTATTAAAAAAGAAAAAATCTGTTCTCTTTGTTGTAGTCATTCCCAAACAACATCTAATAGCCTCCCATATTTTCTATACATTTCCTAGTTTTGTTTTCAGAATTTTTTCTTTATTGTCTTGAAGTCATATTTATTATGAAACCATACTTGCTATGCTCTGAACAGTAATGTTAGATAGTTTAGGTTGAAGCATTTTGTTTGTTTAGGCAGTCGCTTCAAGGATAAAGCTATTAATATTTTTTTAGTTGGCTGCAGATGAAATCCTAATTGTTTAAAGAGCCTATCACTTGTGACAGTCTTCAGAAGGAATCAGTTTATGAAATAAAAGTTTTTTTTCCTCGTGGGGTTTTAAAAGTTTCAGACTGCAAAGGAAATTCTTTAAAAATAATTGTAAATTTCAAAACTGATTTACTTAGAAATGTTTGTTTAAGCCTGAGTTTGGGCCAGATATTATCCTGAGCGCTGGAAATTGTATAGAAGAAAGAAACAGACCTTAAAGAAGTCATGAATTGAGTGGGTGGAGAAGAGGAGGTTAAAGGGAGTAAGCAAATCATAATGTGTTGGGGTTTTCACAGATAAATAGTTAAGCTGTGATGCTGTGTTGCAGAATACAAATGGAGAGATTTGCATGGGATGCAGAAATATGGAAGACTAACCAAGCAAACCAGGAGAGACCAGCAATAGTGTCCCAGAGACCATGATGTCTGAGCCCAGTTTTGGAAGAATAGTAGGTATTCTTCATGAAGTGAGATCCTGAATAGAGGGAGCCACATATGCAAAGGTGTAGGGTGGGTGGGTGACAGCATATTACATTTGTAGAGAATCTATAGGAAGTAATGAAAAAGATAAGCTTGAGAAGAAGGCAGTGGCTAGGTAACAAAAGGTCTTACTTGCCAAACTAAGGAATTTGAATTTTATTCTGAAATTTAGGGTACTAAGTAACGATTTTAAATGATGGAAACCGTATTGCACGAATGTGTAGAGGATGAATTTAGGAGATTGAAGACTGCTGAACAGACTGAAGCCTAGAATTCAGCCTCCAGTGATGGGTGAAGGAGGCTCTAAGCTCAAGCAAGGATAGTGAAGAATATGTTGCACATGCTAATGTAGTAAGAATAGATAAGGCATAGTTTTTGCTATCAAATAATTGGGGAAGGTGATTTACACACAGGGTAGATTAACTGCTGGATTTCTGCCTTAGTTACCTGGATGGATGGTGGTGTGATATGCCTTGTAGGCAATATAGGGGTAAACAGTTTGATTTTATACATGTTAAATGAGTCATCCAAACCCAAAAGGTCAATTTGAGCTGGATGGCTTGAGTTAGGAGTAATTAACATATAGTTAGTGAAAAGCTTGGCACATGTAAATTGGCCATGAGAATGTATAGATTAGAATGAGAAAGGGATCATGGATACAACCCAGGAAAACATCAAATACAAGAAGTAGATGAAGGAATTGTGCAAAGATGAAAAGGAATGGCCCTTTATGTAGGAGAAAAGGCAGAAGAGTGATGTCACTGAACCCAAGGGATAAATGAATCTCAGATGGGCAGTAGTGTCAGGTGCTGTAAATGAAGTAATAAGGAGAGTAAATTGGTAAATGAGATAATTGTAGACTTTGGCAAGAGAAATTTCACTGAAGGAGGGTGAACAAGTAGGCTGTTGAAGACTATTTCAAATATAATTGAAGGTGAGAATGACTTACGGACCGTTTCTAGTTTAATAATGTATGCACATGTTGAGGGTAGATTAAAGAAGACATTGCTGGGAGGAACAACTTTCCTGAAATAAATTCGAGTCATAGCATAGGTGGAAGAATTAACCTTAACTTCAGGGAGGGAAAAGCCCACATAAAGAAGGGAATACAGATAAGTGATTTGGAGGTGAAGGAATTTTCTGCCTGCTGACTCATTTTCTCTAAGGAGAAAGACTTCATTTTTTAAGAGTCTCAATTTGGATATTTGAGTGCTTAATGATATTAAATTAATGAGTTTCAATCCTTGTCCTGGAGGTTTTTTGGGAAGTCAAGGCTCTTGAGTTTTATTTCCTACCCTTGTTTCAATAAGAAAGCTCCATGTTTGTCAGTTTCATGTATTTGATAGTTGTTATTTTTAATTATAAGGAAAAAATTTGCTGGTGAATTAAAGTTTGAAAACTACTCAGGGAGGGAGAGAAAATGCTTTTTAAAAAGTGGTAAATCTGAGGAGACTGGAAAGAAATGTCAGAGTTCAACAGGCATGTGGAGGTAGATGGAAAGGCATTCCAAATTGGGGAAAAGCTTGTGCAAGGCAAGGAGGCATGACGTGTTCATGGTATTATTGCAAATTGTATTTTAAAACTTCATTCCTGTTTGTTCCTAGTATATAGAAGTATAATTGGTTTTTGTATATTGACCTTGTATCCAGCAACCTAGCTAAATTCACTTATTTCTAATAGCTTGCTTGTAGATTTTTTTGGATATTTTGCACATAACAATAATCTAAATAATTTCCATTCTGTTTCTCTTTTCCAATCATAATACATTTTATTTTTTTTTCTTACATTATAGCACTAGTACAGGCCAGTACATTGTTGAATAGAAATGATAAGTATATTTCTCTATTTAATATTATGTTAGCTTTCTTTCCAGGCTGGGCATGGTGGCTCACACCTGTAATCCCAGCACTTTGGGAGGCCAAGACAAGAGGATTGCTTGAGCCCAGGAAGGAGTTCGAGACCAGCCTGAGCAACAACAACAACAATTAGCCAGGCATAGTGGTGCACATCTGTAGTCCCAGGTACTTGGGAGGCTGAGGTAAGAGAATTGCTTGAGCTCAGGAGGTTGAGGCTGCAGCGAGCTGTGATCCCACCACTGCACTCCAGCTTGGGGAAAGAGCAAGACTCTGCCTCCCCCACATGCGCCCCCCACCCCTGCCCTTGCCAAGAAATTGTTTGTGGATCCCTGTTAACAGAATAAGGACATTCCCTCATATTCCTAGTGTGATGTGAGTTTTTATCATAAAAGGGAGTAGTATTTTGTAATGTCCATTTTCTTCATTGGTTGAAATGATCATTTTGTTTTTCTCTTCATTCTTTTAATAGATAATTGTTTGAATTTTGGTGTTACCCAATGTTTCATTCCTGAAATAAATTCTACTTGGTCATGATATATCATCATGTATGTGTATATGTATATAAGATCAGGTTTCTTCCTTAGTAAACAGAAGCCTGATGAAGTGCCCAACGTTGTGTTCTAAGAACTTAGAGCAAAAGGAAATTATCCACGTCTCAAGGAAAGATGTAATAATACATAGAAATGAGGTACTCTTGGAAGGCAAGGCCAAGAGTAAGGCCAGGAGCAAAAGGCTCAGAGGAAGAATAAATCTAGCATTTGTAGGGACCTGTAGGGAGACTGGCTTTGCTGGTGTAGAGGGCTCCTGGTAGGATAAAATAAAAATATTTGAAATGAAAGCTTACAGTTACCCTGTCAGAGACTTTGAATGCTGTCTAAGACTGTAGGAGTTTGGATATGATGATGGACATATTTATTCACTATATTTCTGAGGAGCAAATGACCAATTTGAGACTATTTTAGGAAGAATTATCTGATAGAATAGATGATTCAAAGATTATTTGATCATTTCTGATTATGATCAGATGATTCAAAGATTATATGATCATTGAGAAACTGAAGGACTGATTGTTGGGAGTAGGTCTTTGGGCAAGTCTGTGAGAAGAGTTCTTAATGAGAACTAAAAAGGTTATTTCTGTTCTTGGTGTCCGAAACTGTTCTGGTATTTTGCCAAATACCACAGATAGTAAAATTCTTAATTAAAGCTGACATGGTTATATTTTTTAAAATTTAGGTGCAGTTAGTCTTTCAAGATCAGAAGATATTTAGTTAGTATCATAGTTCAGTCTGTTCCAAGCTGTAAAGTCAGTTATTTCAGTAATGTAATTTCTAAGATCTATAAAAAATGAAAATATTTTATTTTCTTATATAACTTTCCGTGAGAGCATTGAACAGTCAAGAAACTTGTATGTTTTCCAGCCCCCATTCTGCTTCAAGTTACATGGTGTCTAGCCTTTTCAGCTCTAGAAATTCTACATTATTATGTAATATCCTGCTTTATGGGTCTTGGTGGTATATGGTATAGATCAACTCAAAATTTAAAATTTTCATCGTATGAATTTTTGTGTAGAGATTTCAAGATGAGTTGATCTGAGAAAAAAAAGAACTCCAAAGAAATCTTACTATTTTCCTGTTGGTATATATTGTTCAATAAAACACTATATTGGTATATATTATTCAATAAAACACTATATTGGTATATATTGTTCAAGAAAATAATTATGTATTACAAATTAAATTTTCAACCTAAAAATCAGATTGTTCCAGGAAGATGGAATAGACAGATGTACCTTTCCTTATTTATCCCATACATCTGAAACCTTGTATATTGTAAATAAACATAAGACTCTGGTAATTCCTTTTTTTTTTTTCCTTCAAGACGGTCTTGTTCGTTCCCAGGCTGGAATGCAATGATGTGATCACGGCTCACTGCAGTCTTGACCGCCCAGGCCCAAGTGATCCTCCCACCCCAGCCTCCAAAATAGCTGGGACCACAGTCCTGTACCATGCACCACTGTGCCTGGCTATTTTTTTTTTTTTTGTAGGGGTGGGTTTCGCTATGTTTCCCAGGCTCCAACTCCTGGGTTCAAGTGATCCTTCTGCCTTGGCCTCCCAAAGTGCTGGGATACAGGTGTGAGCCACCATGCCTGGCCAGTGGTGATTCTTTTTGTCTCATATATCCCAGACTTGGAGCTGAAGAAGATGGAAAACCCAGAAACACCAACAGAGACCCACCAAAAAAGGAAGCTCTAAGAAAAGTCTACTGTCTCTACCCAAAGGACCAGGAATTGGGCAGTCTAGCTAGACAGAAAACTTTAGACAGCCACTCTACTTTAGTCACACAACCAGATAAAGCTGCTCCCATGACTATACACACCAGCAAAAGCCAAGTGGGAAGTCTAAACTTCTACCCTTGTAAGGATGAAAAGAAGGCTCATAAAACCCCTGCTGGGTGGTATCAGAGAGTGCCAAGGGCTAGGTTATTCATCCACACTGGCTGGTAATGAGTACCTGCCCCATGCCAGCAATAATAGTGGGGACCATGTGCAGAAAGGGCTTCTATCCCCACCCAGTAGGAAGAAGGCATCATTCCACTTTTCTGGTAGGTTGGTGTTAAGTGGAGGCCTAGTGCAGAGTAAGACCATTTACCCCTGCCCAGCAGTAATCAGACCACATTCCAACCCCACAGTGTCATTGGAGGCTACACAGGGAGCAGGAATAAGTCACACGTAATACCTCCCAACCATAGTTATATCAGTGTAGGCCTAGTAAGCTCCCAGAAATTTCACCCACACAAAGAAGTAAAATGGAGACCCTTATGTGGTATCTAGATACGTCAAATGAGGAACATGAGCTTCTAGTCCACCTGGTCAAATAAGATTCAGAGTTTCATAACATAATACTAAAAATGTTCAAGTTTCAACAAAAAATCATGTCAAGATCCAGGAAGATCACTTGAATGAAAAATGACAATCAGTAGATACTAACAAGTTAATGATAGACATGTTAGAATTATCTGACAAAGATTTTTAAGTAGCCATCATAAACATGTTTCAGTGAGCAATTATAAAAATGTTTGAAATAAGACTCTCAGCAAAGAAGTGAGAAAGAAAAAATGGAAATTTTAGGCTGGGCGTGGTGGATCATGCTTGTAATCCAGCACTTTGGGAGGCTGAGGCGGGCAGACCATGGGGTCAGGAGTTCGAGACCAGCCTGGCCAATATGGTGAAACTCTGTCTCTACTAAAAATACAAAAATTAGCTGGGCGTGGTGGTGCACACCTGTAGTCCCAGCTACTCGGGAGGCTGACGCAGAAGAATCGCTTGAACCTGGGAGGCAGAGGTTGCAGTGGGCCAAGATCGTGCCACTGCAGTCCAGCCTGGGCAGCAGAGCAAGACTCTGTCTCAAAAAACAACAACAACAACAAAAAAACAACAACAAAAAAAACACGGAAATTTTAGAACTAAAATACAGTAACCAAAAATTTTAAAATTCACTGCATAGGCACAGCAGCAGAACTGAGAGGACAGAGGAAAGTATCAGTGGATTTAAAGATAAAGTAGAATTTACTCAGTCTTAAATACGGAGAGAAAACAGACTGGAAGAAAAGCAGAGACTCAGGAATCTGTAGAATTGTAATAAAAGATCTAACAATATAATCAGAGTTCAGGGGAAAGAGAGAAGAAAAAGTGGGCCTAGAAAATCTTTGAAATATTAATGGCTGAAAATTGCCAAGTTTAGCAGTAGGTATGAACCTATACATTCAAGAAGCTGAGCAAACCCCTAGAAGCATGAAACCAAGGAATCCACACCAAAACATCACAGTTCAACTTCGGAAAACTAAAAGAAAATCTGGAGGCTAGGCTGGGCTTGGTGGCTCACGCCTGTAATCCCAGCACTTTGGGAGGCCGAGGCGGGCAGATCACAAGGTCAGGAGATCGAGACCATCCTGGCTAACACGGTGAAACCCTGTCTACTAAAAATACAAAAAATTAGCTGGGCGTGGTAGCGGGCGCCTGTAGTCCCAGCTACTCGGGAGGCTGAGGCAGGAGAATGGTGTGAACCTGGGAGGTGGAGCTTGCAGTGAGCTGAGATTGCGCCACTGCACTCCAGCCTGGGGGACAGAGTGAGACACTGTCTCAAAAACAAACAAACAAAAAAAAAAACTGGAGGCTAGAGAGAAAAATCACAGTTTACCTATAGGGATAAAAATCTAATGAAAACAGATTTTTCACTAGAAACCACAGAGGCACAACATTTTTCAAGTACTGAAGTAAAATAAGTTTTAACCCAGGGAAATGACATCGGCAGAATAGGAAGCCCTAGTCCCTTGTTCTCCCACAGAGACATCAGCTAAACATCAAACTACAAATTGCTTTTGTGAGAATTCTAGACACTAAGAGGTTGTAGCATGCCAGGTGAGTGCAAAGACAAGAAGAGACACATCAAAATGGTAGAAAATTTTTGACATTTTACCCACCCTAGCCACTCCCACTGCCTAGCGTGGCAAGGTGTGATCAGGAAAAAAACACTCAGCTGCCAGTTTTTCCCTCAGGAGGGAAGAAGAGTGGGCTGTGCATCCAGTGTTTTAGCTTTTCATGGTGCTTTCCAAGGGCATGGTTTGTCTCATGAGACTCAGAGTACTGACTGGAATTAGTAGTTTGGATGCTAGATTGGGGGCTGCTGAGAACAAAGGTGAGCACTGGAGCTTGTTACATCACCAGAGAGACTGTAATACTGCAAACAGCAAGGGGAACAAGAGGTTACAATCTCTAAAGAAGAAGCAGGCAAAAACCTCATTCTGTGCACAAGCCCAGAGAAGTAGCATCCCCAGAAAAAGTTTGAGACAATCCCAGAATCTCTAGTTGTGCTAAATGATGACGGTCTTCTTTTATACAAAGCTAATCCTTAAAGACTGCTGGAGGGGACTGTTTTTTTCAAGTGGCCAAATCTCAACAAAAGATCACAAGGCTGTAAAGAAAGAGTGAAACACATCCCAGTGAAAAGAAACTAACCTCCAGAAACCAACCCTAAAGAAATGGAGATCTGGCCGGGTAAGGTGGCTCATGCCTATAATCCCAGCACTTCAGAAGGCTGAGGCGGGGGGATCACTTGAGGTCAGCAGTTTGAGACCAGCCTGGCCAACATGGTGAAACCCCATCTCTACTAAAAATATGTAAATTATCCACGTGTAGTGGTGGGCGTCTGTAGTCCCAGCTAGGTGGGAGGCTGAGGCACAATCCCTTGAACCTGGGAAGTGGAGGTTGCAGTGAGCTAAGATCACACCACCGCACTGTAGCCTGGGTGACAGAGAGACTCTTGTCCCAAAAAGATGCTAAAGGGAATTGTTTAAATTGAAAGGTAATAACAACATGAAACTATGAAAATATAAAGAGCTCTGGTAAAAAATACATAGATACAGAATCCCTTAGTGTTGTAATGTTTGAACATAAACCATTTTTAAGCCTGCTGTAGAATTTGAAAGAAAAAAGCAAAGCTAGGCCGGGCACGGTGGCTCACGCCTGTAATCCCAACACTTTGGGAGGCTGAGGCAAGTGGATCACTTGAGGTCAGGAGTTCGAGACCAGCCTGACCAACATGGTGAAACCCTGTCTCTACTAAAAATACAAAAATTATCCGAGCACAGTGGCTGGTGCCTGTAATCCCAGCTACTCAGGTGAGGTAGAATCGCTTGAACTTGGGAGGCGGAGGTTGCAGTGAGCCGAGATTGTGTCCAGCCTGGACAACAAAGCGACAGACTGTCTCAAAAAACAACAACAACAAAGCTGGGCATGGTGGCATGTGCCTGTAATCTCAGCACTTACGGAGGCTGAGGTGGGAGGATCACTTGAGGCCAGGAGTTCGATACCAGTCTGGGCAACATAGGTAGATCCTGTCTCTACGAAACATTTTAAAAAATTAAAAACTGACTGCTATAACTTTTTGGTAGATTAGCCCTTTTATCATTATGTAATTTTCCTGTCTCAATTTTCTTTGTCTACAAAGTCCACATTATCTGATATTAATACAGTAGACCACTTCAGTGCCTTTGACATTGAACTCATGGGATTCTGGGTGACCAGGGTCATTGTCCCAATATCAAAAGAACATTCAAGGGCAGTCCCTTACTGGCAAGGTACTTCGTCATTTCACGGACAAAAGCATTAGTGGAACCAGTCCAGAAAAAGTTTCTCATTGTCCAGGCCTTTTGGTTGTGTGCCCAAGAACAGAAAGTTCATACTTAACCTTTTCCCTCCAAGGCTTGGAGGTTAGCAGCATTGTACATAACAGCAGTTCTGATCATAAACGCGACTACATTTGCACAAAAACAGTAGAGAGACTCCATTCCTTCCTACCTTTATTTTTTGTAAAGACAGCATCTTGCCATGTTTCCCAAGCTGTCCTGGAACTTGCGGTCTCGAGTGATCCCCTGACTTCGGCCTCCCAGGGTGCTGGGATTACAGGCATGAGCCACTGTACCCAGCCTGGCCTTTACCTTTCTTACAGCTCTCTGGGATTTGGCATTATTTCAGGTTTGCCAAGAAAATAACATCCATCTGTTTCCAAGATTTAAAATGTTGCTGGTGTGTCCTTACTTGTTCTTCCTGACCTTGTGAATTAACAAGTTTTCAAACAATCTCTTACATTTGCTTTTAGTGGTACAGAGGAGGCAAAATACATTTTTCTTGCGCGTCCTATGTTGGTGGCTGAGGCCCCTAAGACAAAAGACAAATTAACAAGAGCAAAACATACAAGTTTTCTTTAATACAAGTTTTACATGACACAGCAGCCTACATAAGGAAATGAAGTCCCAAAGAAACAGTTAAAGTTGTGTATTTTTATGCTAAATTTGATGAAGAGTCACAGAGAAATATAAATGGACAAAGAGGATATGATCTAATAGTAATAACACTGGGGGCAACTTAGCAAGGCCTGTTTGTTCAAGAGTTTTCTCTGTGACTGTGTGTCTTCAGCAATAAAGATGTTACTTTCCTCCAGGTATAGGGAGGGCAAATCTCACATGAGAATCTTACAACCTGCTTCAGGGGACGTTAGGAAATTCTTCCTAGGTTTTACAACCTGCTTCGTGGGAGAAGTGTGGAAAAGTCCTTCCTGTTTCTGCTGTTTTCTCAAATGATGAGGTGCCATATTTTGGCAGTGTGTGTGTGTCCTGAACTATATCAGTATGTGTTAGGAGGGAACAAAATTAGATGTGTTCTACCCAATCTGCCTTCTTTTCTTCTTTACTGTATGCTTTGAAGGCTGCAAAATTTCCTCTAAATATTCCCTTTACCTAAATCTTTTCTAAAAAGTTTCTAGTCTTTTAAAAAATGTTTAGCTTAATTACATTGTCCAAGAATATGGTCTTGTGTGATACTAATTGCTTGAAATGTGTTGAGGCTACTTTACAGACCAGTATGAGATCATTTCTTAAATAAATATATGCTTTTCCATGTGTTTTCTTCAGTTTTGGGATGGAGTAGTCTACATGTCTATTCATTAACATAAAACTAATTTTGCTTTTCAAATATTTCATATCTATAGTGACCTTTTTGTCAGCTTTTCTATTAGTTACTGAGAAGGTAGGTTAAAAACTCTTGAGGCCAGGGTGGTGGCTGACGCCTATAATCCCAGCATTTTGGGAGGCCAAGGCAGGAGCATTGCTTGAGCCCAGAAGTTTGCGACCAGCCTGGGCAACAGAGTAAGATCCCATCTGTACAAAAAAGAAAGAAAACAAAATTAAAAATGGGTTCTGCCCATGTTTGCTTTATGTATTTTGTATCTTATGTTATTAAATACATAAAAGTTTAAAATATTTTATTTGTTGGTAAATTGATGTCTTTTTTTTTAAGACACTCGCTCTTGTCACTCAGGCTGGAGTGAGGTGGCGCAATATCAGCTCAGTGCAACCTCTGCCTCTCAGGTTCAAGTGATTTTCCTGTCTCAGCCTCCCGAGAAGCTGGGACTACAGGTGCCCGCCACCACGCCTGGCTAATTTTTTTTGTATTTTTAGTAGAGACAGGGTTTCACCATGTTGGCCAGACTGGTCTTGAATTCCTGACCTCAGGTGATTCACCCACCCGCCTCCCAAAGTGCTGAGATTGCAGGCCTGGCCAGAGAGACGACTTTAGCCGGGGTAAGGGGCCGCCTGGGAACCCCGCGTCCCGCCTGGACACACCGATGACCTGCAGCGGCCACACCGTGGGCCACCTCAGCTGGCCACTGGCACAGCCTTGCCCTCTGGGGCCCCGTTCTCGCACACGCCGACGGCCTGGCCGCACTGCAGCCCCGCAGCCTTGTGGGAAATGTAGTCTGGCGCTCCGGGCTGTAAGCGCCGGTCGCGGCTGTGTCGGTCGCCGCTGCTCCCGCTCCTGCTGGGAGAGGGTGAGTGCGGGGCCGGTGGCGGGGGCGCGCGCCATCCGTGAGTCTTGTAGGCCCCCGCAGGAGGAGCTCAGGATTGCGGGGCGAGGCCCCTGCTTCCTGAGGGTTGAGGGGCGGGCCCGCAGCAGATGGGCCGGGGGTGCGGCCTCACTGCGCCTGTGGAGCGCCGGGCCTCCAGCTCCAGATGCGCTCCCTCTTCCCCAGGAGCTGGCGGCGGGAGCACACTGGCAGCTGAGTGCCCTTCGGCGCTGTCCTGGGCAGTCGCCGAGGTGGAATCACAGCCCCGGAGCAGCGGGGATGGGGGCTCGAACAAGGGCCACGCCGGCCACCACGGGTCAGGGAGGAGCCCAAGGTTCCAGAAGTCGCTCGGACCCGGGTTCCTCCCTGGCTTTCCCCAGCCGCGCGCAGCTTTGTCCCGGAACACAATGCGACCGTGGAGCGAATCTAACCCGCGGACATCCCGGGGATTCTGGGCCAGAGGCTGGGTCTCCCTGTGCAGCATCTGCCCTTTGTGTAAACCGGGTCTCCGGACCCGCGCTCTGGTTCTCATTCCGAGAGCGCTAGCATGGGCTCTCTTCCCATCTCACAATAAGAATGGGGAGGCCAACCTGGTGCAGGTTTCTACCTCGGGGAATCTTTTTTTTTTTTCCTTAAGCGATTTCACTGTAGCACAACTAGAAAATTGAGATTAAAACAATCATTCAAAATCTATCTCCATCTGCATGGCAGCGTGGATATGTGTATAAGCATAGAAACACTTTGTACTTTGTTTTTAAACAGAAATATGAATATTAGCAGCTTTTTCTCCATCTATCTTTTAAAACTGAGTCATGAGATGCATTTGGTAAGGGGTTTGAAGTGCACAAATCTTAAGCCTTGTAATTTTTTACTGGCCTAAACACCCAATGAAGATAGAGAATACACCTGAAAAAAACATTGGAATATGTTGACACCGTCTACTTATACCAGATTTTAAATACAGCTACGTCGTCATTTTAATGAGTGTGAGGGAAAGTATGGATGTGTCGTATTGAATCCTCTCCTTAGGTTTTTGTGTTAGGGTTTTCTTTTTTTTTTTTTTTTCAGTATTATAAACAGTATAGGCCATCTGGCTACGTACATCTTTGCATTTTGTCTTATTCTATAAATCTCTTAAAGTGAAATTTCTAGGTCCAGGGTACAGTAAGGAATTTGATACCTCCTGTCTGTTGCAGTTTATATAAACACTTGCAGTGTAAGAGTGCCAGATTTACCCACACCAACTGTGAATGTTAGTATTCTCTTGAACTTCTGAGAGGTGCGAAAGATAGGATTGTTTACATTTGCATTTTGAACACTAATGAATATTTTCACGCAGTTTGCATTTTGTATTTTAATTTTGTATCTGATACATAAGCATGTTTCCTGACTATGCAGAAACGTCACAGGTTCTTATGGTCACACATGAAAACCTTTTCTTCACGTTTGGGTGTTTGACATCATTGGCAGAGAAGCTGTCTGTCCCACGAGATTACAAAAATGTTTGTAGTTTCTCTTAGTACTTTTATTTTTTGTGTACATTTTTATTTTTTTCCAAATGGTAAGCCTTTGTTACAAGTTACTTAGTAATTTTTTCTTTGTTGATATGAAATGTCACTTATTTCATATCTTGAATGAAATATATATATACACACACATATATAAATACATGTGTATTTGAACCATTTAGGTTGGTAGAATTTTAATTTGTTCCATTGATGCTTTTCCCTGTTCGGCTATAACATCCATGATGGCGGAGAGTTTATCTGTTTTATTTACAGCTGTATCCACCCCTACCCCATGCAATGGTGCCTAGTATACAGTAGGTGGTCAACAATGTATCTGGTAAATAAGTCAGTAATATTGTGCTCCAATTCTTGTAGCTTTATGAATACTGGTGGGCAAGTTGTCTCTCATCAGTATTCTTTTTTAAAAAAATCTTAGTTGTTGTAACACACAACTTAAATATTTTTTCCATAATTAGTGAACTTCTTTTTTTTTTTTTTTTTTTTTTTTTTTATTGAGACGGAGTCTTGCTCTGTCACCAAGGCTAGAGTGCAGTGGTGTGATCTCGACACTGCAACCTCTACCTCCCCGGTTCAAGTGATTCTCCTGCCTCAGACTCCTGAGTGGCTGGGATTACAGGCGCCCACCACCACTCTCTAATTTTTGTATTTTTGGTAGAGACAGGATTTTGCTATTTTGGCCAGGCTGGTCTCGAACTCCTGGCCTCAAGTGATCCACCCACCTTGGCCTCCCAAAGTGCTGGGATTACAGGCGTGAGCCACCGCGCTTGGCCCATTTTAACTGTAAGATATTGTTACTTAGGCATAACTTGGCTGGGAATGTGTTAAGTTTATGAATTAAAGAAATGACATCCTGGTATATTGAGACATATTGTGCAAGAATATGTCATGTCTCTCTGTCTTTCATCTTTGTATAGCTAAATAGGCAGAATGAAGTGAACTTAATACATGAAAATCATTTTCTTTATGTAGCTACTATCCAGGTCTTATTTAGTTTATTTATAGGTATTTTCATTGTTGCTGTTGCAGGAGTCTTGTTTCTCATGGCTTCTTTCCCTTGCCTCAGCTCTGCCTCCTTTGGCTTCTGTCCCTCCCCAAGGAAGAACCCCACAGGAAGGAAGGAGAAGGCAATGGCTGCTTGGCCTCTGCCATTGGGAGCTCGGGTGAGCTCATTTTTCTCTCTCAAACCTCCCCCTTCCTCCTGTACTGCATGTGGGCCTCACTGCTGAGGACAGGGTTATTGAAATAGCAGAATGCTGGATATTTTTCACTAAGCCCCCTCTGTGTTCCTGACCTCTGTTCCTAGCTGCCACTTATTCAGCTGGATACCCTGGCCTGCTGTGTTCTTGGTGCTGTTCAAGGGTCAGAAAGGGAAAAAAGTTATATGCAAGCTGGTGCTGGTGCTTATAGGGCTTATGGGCTCTCAGGGATCATAAAAGAGGGCACATCTGCATGGTATACAGTCATAATTGCACCTGAATATGGTAATAAGAACAAGTGTGGTTAGGGACCCAGTTTATCCGTATTCCAAGCTTGAGTGAAGGGGAGGATCAGGGTGGTGGCCAGGAGAAGTAGGTAGTGTTTGCCCATCTCAGGGGTTGGGAAGGGGTAACTGGAGAGGATTTGTTATAAGGGAGTCAGTGTGTCCAGAGTTTAAATCCCAACTCTACCATTTAATAGCTACATTGTCTTGGCAAGAGGCTTGGCTTTCCTGAAACATTATTTTCTCGTGGTCATAATAGGAATTACAGCATTAACTGTCTGCCATATAGGTGACATTATGAAGAATGTCACCTGGCTGATTTCATTTAATAGTAATAGCTACTTCATAGGTCTGTTGAAAGTTCAAATAAAATAATAAAAGTGAAAAATGCCTGGCGTGGCTCCTGGAATGTTGAAGTTATTCAGTAAGTTGTAGGCATTCTTAGTATCATCCCAGCCAAGAGCCTGTGTATAGACTTTTAGAGGTGGACTGAAGGGGGCAGTGACTGATAGTGAGAAATGCTCTGCTGGAGTAGAAGAAATCGGATAAAAATTTTAGGACCAAGTGTCGGGAAGGAGGAGTTTGTGTGTTTGGCAGGGTGGTGGCCATGGGGGTGGAGGTCAGTCTGAGGAATTTTGATAAGGGAGTTCGCACGATCAAAACTTTTCTAGGAAAAAGTAGTGTCCGTGAGGTGGAGGGAAGCATGGAGCTGGGATGGTAGGTGAGGATTCCAGGCTTCTCTGAAAAAGGAAATAAGGCATCAGAAGACTTGGCCCTAACTTCTTTTTTTTTTTTTAAGGTTAAACTTACTTAGCCTTGTTGTCTGGAATACTGAAGACTTAACGGCATTTTCTCTTCTCATAAAATTATATATTAGGGGTTGTTGATTTATTAGGATCACTTATTTATTTATTAGAGACCAGTTTAAAGAAAGCTTCGTGGAGGCAAGTATAAACTGTTGTGATTTCCACTTGTACTGCTTTCTTCAGTATTATCAAACTCAGTTATAAAAGGCAAAATAACTTTTAAAATGGGGGTATTGGACAAAGGGAGTTTCTGGAAGAGGGAAATGTTGAAAGGGGAAGCATTCAGAAGATTTTGGTTGATGACTGTTGTGGTTTGGTTGTCAGTAACCTACATTTTAATTTATGTAGCCAAAATAGTGTTAATTTTTAAATCAGCTTTTTCTGAGGCACAGTTTAATAAAATAACCCAATTTAAGCATAGAATTCATTGAGTTTTGACAAACGTATGCACCAACATAGCCACCACCTCAGTCAAGGTACAGAACTTTTGTATCACCCCAGACAGTGTCCTCGTGCCACTTCTACTCCACGTCCCCCAGCCCAGCCAGACAGTGTCCTCGTGCCACTTCTACTCCACGTCCCCCACCCCAGCCAGACAGTGTCCTCGTGCCACTTCTCCATGTCCCCCACCCCAGCCACAGTGTCCTCGTGCCACTTCTACTCCACGTCCCCCACCCCAGCCAGACAGTGTCCTCATGCCACTTCTACTCCACGTCCCCCACCCCAGCCAGACAGTGTCCTCGTGCCACTTCTACTCCACGTCCCCCAGCCCAGCCAGACATGTCCTCGTGCCACTTCTACTCCACGTCCCCCAGCCCAGCCAGACAGTGTCCTCGTGCCACTTCTACTCCATGTCCCCCACCCCAGGAAGTCACTGGTTTGATTTCTGTCCCTATAGTATTGCCCTTTGTAGAACTTCATGTCAATGAAATCAAACAGTATATATACTTTTATGCCTGGCTTTTTTTGCTCAACGTAATGTTTTTCAGGTCTTTCCATGATATTGTGTGTAGTAATAGTTTGTTCCTTTTTGTCTTAAGTAGTACACAGTTGAATATACCACCTTTTGTTCATTCACTTGTGACAGACATTTCAAGTTATTTCCTGTTTTTAGCTATTACGAATAAAACTGCTCTGTACATTCATGTATGAGTCTTTTTGTAGATATATACTTTCATTTCTCTTGGGTAAATACCTAGGTCAAGTGTACATTTGACTTTGTAACAAACAGCTAAACTGTTTTCCAAAGTATATGTACCATTGTACATTCCCTCGGGCAGTATTTGAGAATTCCAGTTGCTCTACATGCTCTTCCATACTCGGTGTATCCATTTCCAAGAGCTGCTGTAATAAAGTGCCACAAATTGAGTGGCTCGAAACAGTAGAAATTTATTGTCTCACAGTTTTGGAGGCCAGAAGTCTGAAATGAAGGCATTTGCAGGGCCTTGCTCTCTGAAACTGGTGGGGGAATCCTTCCTTTCCTCTTCCTAGCTTCTAGCTTCTGGTGGTTTGCTGGCACTCTTTGGTGTTCCTTGGTTCATGGCTGCATCGCTCTGATCCTTACCTCCTTTGTCATCTGACGTTATCCTTATGTGTTCATGTCTTCAAATAGCCGTTTTTCTTGTAAGGATACCAGTCATATTTGAGACAACCCTGTTTTCAGGTGAGGTCCTATTGCAAGGTACTAGAAGCTGGGACTTCAATATACCTTTTTTGGGGGACACAGTTCATAACACTAGGTATTATAAGCTTTTTAAATTTTAATTATTTTCAAGGGTGGAAAATGCTATCTTGTGGTTTTTTGGTTTGTTTTTTTTTAACTTTTATTATGAAATAATTTCAGACTTTAAAAACTGCTGCAAGGCCGGGCACGGTGGCTCATGCCTGTAATCCCAGCACTTTGGGAGGCCACAGCAGGTGGATCACTTGAGGTCAGGAGTTCGAGACCAGCCTGGCCAACATGGTGAAACCCCATCTCTACTAAAAATACAAAAAATGAACTGGGCGTGGTGGCACACACCTGTAATCCCAGCTACTCAGGAGGCTGAGGTGGGAGAATCGTTGGAACCCAGGAGGCGGAGGTTGCAGTGACGTGAGATCACTCCACTGCACTCCAGCCTGGGAGACAGAGTGAGACAACAACAAATGCTGCAAAAATAAAACAATTTCTGGATAGTCTTCATCTGAATTAACATTTTGCCATTTTTCTCTTCCTGTATACACACACATGTTTATGTATATGTATGTGTATATATATTTCTGAACCATTTGAGAATAAATTACAGACATGCCCATTTCACTCTAAGTGTCCGTGTGTGCTTTCTATTATCATACGTAACAAAAATACAGTGATCAAAATGAGGAAAACTTACATCGATACAATACTATTAGCCAAACTACAAACCTTACTTGGATTTTGCCACCTGTCCTACAACTGTCCTTTATCTGGTGCAGAATCCAATCCACATCACCCATTGTATTTAGCTGTCGTATCTCCTTGGTCTCCTTTTATCTAGAATAGTTCCTTATTGATCTTCAATGACTTGGATACTTTTGAAGAGTACAGGCCAATTATTTCATAGAATGATCCTCAATGTGGGTTTGTTTGATGTTTGCTGATAATTTGATTCAGATTGTGATTAATTAAAATTTGAATGGCTGATACAGTCAGTGTTCAGAATTCAAAAATAAGCATTCACTTAAAATAAATCTTCTTCCTACTCTTGTCTCCAAGCTCCCTATTATCTCTCCTCATAAAAAGGTAATGATTCTCATTTCTTATGTAGCTTTCCAGAGATGACTACAAAAGCCCATAAATGTATTTTCCCAATTTTTAATCCAGTTGATAACAGATAATATTTACTCAGGAGTCTGCACCTGTTCTATTTTTAGCTATTTTGCATTTCACAATATATCTTGGAGACCTGTCCATATCAGTACATTGGGGCTTCTTTCTTTGATTATGTGGGCATATCATAGTTTAGTTAACCAGTCTGCCTTAAGGGACATTAGTCTAGACACTTGATAGCAGCTGATGACAGGCATTTTGTCACTTTTGTTGCTGCTTCTCTGAATTACTGATGAATCACTTGGAACTGTACAGTAGATGAGAAATGAGTAACTCAGATGTTGAGAAATAAAGTGTAATTGTCAACTAGATGTGTTTATAACCTGTAAATGGAATGCAATTATGAAGTACAGTAATAGACTTGGGACATATCAGTGCAACATTAGAGTTGTTTTCCTTTTTTCATCTTTCTCCGTAGTTTCATCTTTCCCATATTGGCCAGTGATGGTAGTATGAATTGGCTAGGTGTTACTTTTATTTGCCTTTAAATTTAATATTTTTTGAATATAAATATTGGGCATATAGACTAATCATATCTACTATCCCTTTTTAAAAATTTAAAGGCAATGAGAGAGAATTCCAAGTTTCCAACCCTCAGAAACAACTATGATGTACATTCTTCCAGCCTTTTAAAATACCTGTCTACACCCTTTGCCCATTTTTATATTGAGTTATTTACATATAAAAGAGGTCTTTTCTATAAAGTGGATAGTATTCCTTTGCTATACATTGCCAGTATTCTATCAGGTTTCTTTTAAATTTGTTTATAATATCTTTTGCTACAAAAAAGTTTTGAAGTTTTATGCAGTTAAATTTCCTTTCTCTTTACTTGGCTTTGGGATCATGCTATGAAAAGGAGCCTGGCACAGTGGCTCATGCCTGTAATCCCAACACTTTGGGAGGCCGAGGTGGGTGGAGCACGAGGTCAAGAGATTGAGACCATCCTGGCCAATACGGTGAAACTCCGTCTCTACTAAAAATACAAAATTACAAAAACAAAATACAAAAATACAAAAATTAGCTGGGCGTGGTGGCACGTGCCTGTAGTCCCAGCTACTTGGGAGGCTGAGGCAGGAGAATCGGTTGAACCCGGGAGGTGAAGGTTGCCGTGAGCCAAGATTGTGCCACTGCACTCTAGCCTGGCAACAGAGCGAGACTCCGTCTCCAAAAAAAAAAAAAAAGAAGAGAAAAGAAAAAGAAAAGTTTTCTGTACCCCAAGATAATATAAATCTTTTTCTGTGTTTTCTATTAGTTTTATAATTTTAAATGTACATCCTTGTGCTATCTGGAATGTATTGTCTGTGATGTGAAGTAGGGATCTAACTTCATTTAACATGATGTGGTGAAGCATTTCATCCATCCATCCACTCATTAAACATATTTAGCGCTTCTCTGCCATGTGGCGTGCCGTGTTCTGGATACTGGGAATATTGCAGTGAGTAAGAGAGGCAAGATCTCCTTCTCTGAGCTCTTATTTTCCACAGGGGATGCAGACAATAAAGAGGAAATATGGTTGAGGATAGTGTTAGGTGCTGTGATGAGGACGCAGCAGGGGAACATGGTAGAGTGTCACTCAGAGCTGTTTTAGCTCAGCAGAGGAGTGGCCCCTCTCAGGAGATGGCATTGGAGCTGATGTTATCTACTGAAATAATCTGCTCACTCTCCGTGGACTTGAAATGGAACCTTTAAAATATGCCAAATTGTCACATATATATGAAATATATATGAGAGTTTATATTATAATATAGTTTACATATATTTATATATGAGTTTATTTTTAAAATTTATATATATGTTTATTTTTCTGGATTCTATTCCATTGTTCTATTTCCGTTGTAGTACCACACTATTGTATTTGTTGTCTCAGAATTCATTTTGCTTTTTTTTTTGAGAGACAGAGTCTTGCTCTGGCTCCCAGGCTGGAGTGCAATGGCATGATTTTGGCTCACTGCAACCTCTGCCTGCCGGGTTCAAGGCATTCTCTTGCCTCAGCCTCCTCAGTAGCTGGGACTACAGGCACGTGCCACCACGCCTGGCTAACTTTTTGTATTTTTAGTAGAGACGGGGTTTCACCATGCTGCCAGGCTGGTCTCGAACTCCTGACCTCGTGATCTGCCTGCCTCAGCTTCCCAAAGTGCTGGGATTACAGGAGTGAGCCACTGCGCCCGGCCCATTTTGGTATTTCGTAAAGCAACTCTTCCCTCATTTTTCGTTTCAAAAGTTTCGTTACTGTTCTCATATATTTATCCTTAATAGTCGAATTTTATTATGAAGTTCCAACAGTAATAGTAAAAAAGTAAAATTGTGCAGTTCTGATTTGAATTTCAAAGTGTGTAAGTCAATTTGAGGAAGATTGCCATCTTTACGATGTTTGTTCTTCATATTAAGTAAAAAAATGATACTTTATTCTATTCAGATCTTTCATTATGGCCTTTAACTCTTTACAGACCAATCATGAAGATTTTGCATATTTCTCTTAAATGTATTCTTAGGTGTTTCATTTTTAGTTGCTGTTGTAATTGGAGTTTAAATATGATTGTGATTTTGTAAAGAAAAAATGTGGATTGCTCAGAATTGTATCTGAAGACACTTTGCTGCTGCAGTGCCTAAAACTTCATCACTATCATATTTTACTTATAAATTATACTTTCATCATTTATAATGTCCTTATTCTATTTCATATGCAGTTTTTTCAAACAATAACTTATCAAAAAGCCTTTGTTTTTAGGTTTAAGAAAACCTCTGTATGAGTAAGATAAACCCATGAAGCTCCTTAAACACTATGAGGTATCCTGTACTGAATGTAGTGCTAGGGGGAAAATGACTCATACTAAATGGAAAGGAGGAAAGGAATAAAACATCTTAAGGAATTGATGACAAATGTATATTACTAAGTTTCATGTTCACTTTCTTTTTTTTTTTTTTCTTTTTTCTTTTTTTTGGAGACAAGGCCTGGCTGAATTGCCCAGACTGGACTACAGTGGTGTGATCTCAGCCCACTGCAACCTCTGCCTCCTGAGCTCAAGCCATGTTCCCACCTCAGCCTCCCGAATAGCTGGGACCACAGGTGCACACTACCAAGCCCAGCCAATTTTTGTCTTTTTTGTAGAGACAAGGTTTCGTCATGTTACCCAGGCTGGTCTCGAACCCCTGAGCTCAAGCCATCCGCCACCTGCCTTGGCCTCCCAAAGTGCTGGTATTACAGGCGTGAGCCACCATGTCTGGCCATGTTCACCTTTTAAGAAGCCTTTTGTAGTTACCCAAATCAGCACTTTACCAGCCCACAGCTGGCACGGGGATCTGCAGTGCATTTCACAATAGAAGCTCTGCGCATGCTGAGCGCAGAGCCAGGACTTAAGGTGGTGAGGGTTTAGGGAAGCAAGGAAGACCAGCACATAGCAACCTGGATTTGGACTTTTATTTTGCCTACTGTATTCAGCTAACAAGGTAATTTGTTGAAAAAAGTGGATAATTTTTGGAAGGAGAATCTTGTATTTCTGATTTGATACCTTCTTTCACCAAAAAGAGGCTTATTTTTGTTTTCACATATATTCTCCCTTATCTGATAACGTTATTCTCACTGCTTTCTTTACATTTGCATTTGCCTGCCATATCCTGTGTCTGCCCTCCTCTTTTGAAATTTTAAGCTTTTTGGTTTCTGTTTTACATATATCTTTTGTAGGTACCATACAGCTGGATTTTAAATCAATTTTAGAGTTTTTGTCTTTATTTATTTATTTTTTTTTTGAGACAGAGTCTCGCTCTGTTGCCCAGGCTGGAGTGCAGTGGCCCGATCTCGGCTCACTGCAACCTCCGCCTCCCGGGTTCAAGTGATTTTCCAGCCTCAGCCTCCCAAATAGCTGGGACTACAGGTACACGCCACTGTGTCTGGCTAATTTTTTTGTATTTTTAGTAGAGATGGGGTTTCACCATGTTGGTCAAGCTGGTCTCGAACTCATGACCTCAAGCAATCCACCCACCTCAGCCTCCCAAAGTGCTGGGATTATAGGCATGCACCACCATGCCCGGCTGAGTTTTTGTCTTTTTTTTTTAATAAGTTTTTATTTAAAAGATTCCCTTTTTAATCTGTTCCAAAGTGTTGGAAGCTGAACTATACAAGTTCCTGCCACCCATCCTTCCAGTAAAGTTTTCTGAGGACATACTTTTAAATGGAAAAATAACAGGAGGATCCTCTAACTGAAACCGGGTAGGACCAGAGTCAGCTCCTCAAGCCCCTGAGGCAGTCTGGCCAAAGCTGGCCTTATGGAGCGAGCGTGTGGAGAAGTCTGGGGAACTGGACCCTCTTGTGAGGAAAGGGCTGAACAAGCTTATGTTCTTTTTAGTGAAAGTGGTCCAAATTCAGACCCAAAAGCCTCCATTATGGCATTCCCTGGCACTCTTCCTATACTTTATACATTGAAGGCAGCTCCCTCTTTTATGGCCAGTATAAGCAGGCAAAGAAACAAAGGAATATAGATACATATATGTGTACACATATATATTTTATATAGTTAAAATATAGACATATTTTATATATGTATATACACATATTTTATATATGTATATACACATATTTTGTATATGTATATACACATATTTTATATATGTATATACACATTTTATACATGTATATACACATATTTTATATATATACACATATTTTATATATGTATATACATATTTTATATATACACATATTTTATATATATATATATACATATTTGGGGGTAGGGAAAGGAGAGGAGGGTCCTGTAAACCTAAACAGTCATCACATTACCCCAAATGAGCCTGACTTTAACAAAAAGATGACTCCTGGGGGTTAAGTGACAACATGGGTGCAGCAAGAAGGGAAAGGGCACAAATTTAACTATTAAATATACTTTGATATTTGTTTGGCACAATTCAGGCCCACTCCAGGCTTCTGCCTTTGCCAGACAAGTAAGCTCATGATATTCAAAGAGATAAATAAATAAATAAATAAATAAATAACAATTCAAGCAGAGCTGCATACCACAGTTTTCCTTAAAGTCAGTTGGCCGGCATACAGTTTCCCAACCACCAGGAACAGAAACTTTGGCTCCAAGGCAAACGAAACAAACAAAAAAAATTATTTCCACTTACAACATGAAAATACAGAAACTTCATCAAAGAAAGAAAACTATCAAAGAAGTCTACTTCCAGCAAAACTGAGGTAGCACTGCTTTCTCTGCATTCAATGCTTAAGTGGTTCTCAGTACAATGTGTTCTTAAAAAATGCTCACTTGTCTGACAGGTGCAGCATGTTGATGGATAAACTCAACATGAAATGCAATAGGTCAAAGAAGGAATGAGCAAGAAGTGAGGGAAATCAGAGTTCTGGATAAATTAGCTTAAAAGGGGGTTGTCACCAGACTACAAATGCTCTTGGCTGGCCTTGGCTCTCCAAGAGCTCTAAATCGCCTGGAAATTAATGCAGTGTGATTAAGTTAACACTCCTATTCAAATCTGTGTAAATCTTTAAAAATAATTATTACTGGCTGGGCGCAGTGGCTCACGTCTGTAATCCCAGCACTTTGGGAGGCTAAGGTGGGTAGATCATGAGGTCAGGAGATCGAGACAATCCTGGCTAACACGGTGAAACCCTGTCTCTACTAAAAATACAAAAAAATAGCTGGTGTGGTGGTGGTTGCCTGTAGTCCCAGCTACTCGGGAGGCCGAGGCAGGAGAATGGCGTGAAGCTGGGAGGTGGAGCTTGTAGTGAGCCGAGATTGCGCCACTGCACTCCAGCCTGGGTGACAGAGGAAGACTCCATCTCAAAAAAAAAAAAAAATTATTGCAACCTAATTTCAACCATGTAAATAGCGCTACACACAGTACAGACCTGCCCTTAGAAACAATATGCAAAACAGATCTGGCACTGTATCATTTTATAATGTGAATTCACCCTAACCATCCCATCCCCCCCTCCCTGCTCTATGCCTTCCCCTACCAAAAAAAAAAAAAAAAAAAAAAAAACACCTAATTTGTGCAAGAAATGGCAGGCTTATTCTATCTGAAGGCTACAAAAAAAAGATAACATGTAGCCAGGTTCAAATATTTTGGGAGATTCCCCCAAAACAAGAAATAACCAAAATAACCAAAAAATGAAGAAAGTGCCTAAAACATGGTACAGCATTTTAGAGCTCTTTCAGATACAAAGCAGAGAAAGGTGTGTTGGGAGAAAAGCTGAGTGTTGGGAAAAAAAGCTGAGGCAGGGCTTGCATGTCTGACATAGTGTAACAAGAGTCTTGGAACGTGTCTGGGGTCTGGGGTCTAAAACCCCTCGTGGCCTTTGGAACACCAAGTTTAGTGCTAAAGGGTGGAAGGCTGCCCTGCCGCACCATAATCTAAGCCCAGGGCGTAAAACCCCTCGTGGCCTGGATGGAATCCGGGGCTCAGGGCGTAAAACCCCTCGTGGCCTGGATGGAATCCGGGGCTCAGGGCGTAAAACCCCTCGTGGCCTGGATGGAATCCGGGGCTCAGGGCGTAAAACCCCTCGTGGCCTGGATGGAATCCGGGGCTCAGGGCGTAAAACCCCTCGTGGCCTGGATGGAATCCGGGGCTCAGGGCGTAAAACCCCTCGTGGCCTGGATGGAATCCGGGGCTCAGGGCGTAAAACCCCTCGTGGCCTCTGGAGTGTGTCTACACTTGCTGGCTCCTTGCTTCTAGCACTCCCAGGCTCATAGTTCGATTGTATCGTAAACTAGAAGAACGTGTTTCCCATTATCTCAAGCAGCAGAACATGTTCCATATGCTTCAAGGAAAATGGTAAACCATCACAGCTGTAGATCATTGCTTGATAAATGGCTTTCTTTCAACCCCTACATCCTCACCACCTGCTGCTTTGTTTGATCACCAGTAAATAGTGCTTGCTTCCAGAGCTTGGGGCCTTTGCAGCCTCCATACTAGCATTGGCCCCCTGGTCCCACTTTCACTCTTGACTTCTCTTTGCTCATTCCTTTGACTCTGCTGGACTTCGTAGCCCCCACGGCCTGGTGTTGAGTCTGATCACCCCAACAAAGGTGTGAAGTAGAAACTATCCTGATCTTCAGTAATTTCCCAAAAGGTCCAATTCCTCAGTTGGCTGCAGGGCAGCGGGCAGATCCTTGCTGCTGCTCCTGGGACAGAGCCACTAAGTCTGCTCCTCAGGACACAAGCCCTCGGGCCCTGAGCTGAGTGCACCTCTCCCTTCCTCTTCTCTTTTCCTTCGCTCCATTTCCCACTCCACAAAGGTGTCGAACAGATTTGGCCAGGCGTCATCTTCACTGTGGTTGCTGAGGTCAGGGCCAATCACCTGAGTGAAGTTAAGGAACATGTTCCAAGAGTCCCGGGAGATGCCCTTGATCCTCAAGGGGTTCTCTGTTAGGAAGTTCAGCCATTGGTCCAATACTGGAGAATTGTTCTGGGTAGAGACTAGTTTCCATAGGGTGATGGCTATTTGCCGATGCAGTGACCACTGCCCTTCTTCAGAGTCCAGGCCAAACTGAAATGTAAACTGGTAGAGATCCTTGAATTTATTCTCCTGTTTGGCTTCTGTTAAGAGGCTAGGGAACCGTGCACAGATTCTGTCACTGCTGTCTCTATTTAATGCTTTGCAGCCATCAAAAATCTTTCTGGTGAATTTGCACATGGTTGCAGCCTGGAACTTCCAAGCCAAGAGCAGCACTTGGAATTCTGTGGGGTCGACACATAGGTCATTGCAAAAGTGCTCCATGCCATTCTCCAAAATTGCATCTTCCCACTCATCCTTGTAGCACCTGAACAGTTCTTCCAACCCCTGCAAGGAAGACTCCTCGGCACTGGAGTTGGACTCCCTCCCACCATCTCCTGAGGATGTCGGCAGCTGGCAGCCTCGGCCTTCTTGGTCCCATTGACAAGGCTATCTCTACTTGGCATGCCACAGGGTGGTGCTTGCTCCTCACAGTGGCCTGCACCCTGCCTGCTATGTGACTTGTTGCTGGGGTCATGGTCTGCATTCTTGCTGCCCAGGGTCAATGAGGGATTCTTACACTTGGTGACACACTGGCCCATGGTACTGGTGTCCCGGCCTCTAGAGTGGCCCCCTCTGGATCAGATGCCCTCACTGCCACTGGCCCATGTACCTCAACATGTCATCAGTCAGAGGAGCTAGCCAACAGCTGCTCCAGAGGTTCCTCCAATCAAACCCTTTCTGGAAACGATGGCAGCATGGCGGGTCCAAACCACCTACCATCCCCGCTGGGGTTTCCAGGCTCCCTACCCCTGTCGCCGCCGCCTCTTCTTCCACCACTGCCACCGCCTCCTTCATCTGCCAAGGGAAATGAACCATTGGGTTCATTTTTAGGGAATGAACCTTTTTATAGGGAAAAAAAGGTTCCTTTTAATAGGGAAAGCGAACCATTGATGTTTGTCACTATATGTGTGTTAAGTATTTTTCTGGTTATTATGCGGTCTTACTTCCTTTATTCTCCTTTCTTTATGTTCGTTGAACATCTGATGATTTTCTTAGTTCCCTTTCTCCTTGGATAAAATGGAAATTCTGCACTTTTCCTGAAAATATTTGTCAGTGATTTTTAATATATTTTTGTAACTTTGAAATATTGATTAAATAAAAATTAGGGAGAAAATAATGATGTAGAAAGAAAGGTAGACAATGAACTCTGTGCCTGAGTGTTGATACTTTTTCTGGAGTTCCTAGTCTTGGATGTGAAGTACACAAATTTCTTGGAAATTGATTTTGCCCTTTCTCTCTCGTATTCAGTCCTTCTTTCTCCACTACGGTTGACCCTTAAATAACACAAATTTGAACTACACAGGCCCACTTTGAGGTGGAATTTTTCCAATAAAAGTTACACTGAGTGTGCCTGCCTCTCCTGCCACCTGCTCTACCTTCGCCACCCCTGAGACAGCAAGACCAACCTCTCCTCTCCTTCCTCCTCCTCTGCCATCTGTATGTGAAGACAAGGAGAAAGACTTTTATGATGATCCATTTAATGAGTATATGTGAAATAACTGTTATGTTATTAGTAAGGCTTCCAGTCAACACTAGGCTATTAGGAGTTAAGTTTTGGGGGAGTCAAAAGTTACACGTGGATTTTAGACTGTGAGGGAGGTTGGTGTCCCTAACCCCCATGTATTCAAGGGTCAGTTGTACTTTCTTCCTTTTCCTTATTTACATATCAAAATGCTCTCTGTCCTTAAATGATGAAAACCTTTTCTATTGCTTTATTTCTATTATCTATTCTTATTTCCATAGTCTTACTCTCATTTTCTTTACAAAAGTTTTAAGTAATTTATCTGGCCGGACACGGTGGCTCACTCCTGTAATCCCAGCTCTTTGGGAGGCAGAGGCGGGTGGATCACTTGAGGTCAGGAGTTTGAGACCAGCCTGACCAACATGGTGAAACTCCATCTCTACTAAAATTACAAAACTTAACCAGGCATGGTGGGCACCTGTAATCCCAGCTACTCGGGAGGCTGAGGCAGAAGAATTTCTTGAATCCAGGAAGTGGAGGTTTCAGTAAGCCGAGAACGTGCCACTGCACTCCAGCCTAGGCGACAGAGCAAGACTCGGTCTCAAAAAAATAAGAAAGAGAAAGAAAAGAAAAGAGCGAGGGCTGGGCTGTGACTGTGTGTGGCTGATAAATTGCTATCGACCTCATCTGTTGAGTGCCAAGTGTCCCGTGTTTGGTCATCATGTATCATTTAGGGCAGGGATTCCCTCCTTCACCAATGGGGTGAATAGGAGGTGATCACAACGCCACTCCTTCCTCTCCCATGGGAATCTAGAGCCGCCTTTAGTGCCTTTCCTTATTTCTCACTTATACCTACTCTTCCTGTCCTTACCTCCCAAAACACTTTTTATATTATGTCTCTGGTTATTTCGTGATTGGTGGCAGACATTTTCTTCCATCTGGAGGGCAGCATGTTTTTTCAGGCAGATCTTTGTCCTGTCAGTGCTGCTGGGATTTTCACTCCCCTCAGAGGGTTTGGTTGGCATAATCCCTTATTGAGGAATTTTTAGTTTCAGGAGTCAGTGACCTTCAAGGATGTGTCCATAGATTTCTCTTGGGAAGAGTGGATTCAAGCAGATTCTGCTCAGAGGATGACCGTGTATGGGGAGGTGATGCTGGAGAACTACAGGAACCCGGTCTCACTGGGTAAGGACTTCTTGTAACTCAAAACCCACCTCTTGACAATCACAAGGCCTGATCATAAGGCATTGTTTTAGGGTGTTTGCTTGGTGTCCTCTCTTTCAAGGCAGAAGATTGAAATTTTCTGTAGAGAATGGAAAATGGGGAACTTCATAAGCCACACCTTCCTTGTTTCAGAAGCCCTGAAGGAGAAATGATCAGAACTCTGCTAGGATTGGTTTTTAGGCTCAGTTCAGAACCCACATTTACTGTCTTTCCTCTTAAGCAGGAAATCACCTTTCCAAACCCAATGGGACTTCCCAGCTGGAACGAGAAGAACTGAGTCTGATGCAAAAAGAACCGCCTGAGGGTGGCTTTCGAGGTAAGTGCCAGGCTGTGCAGACTTGTTACATGAGTGTGTCTTTGGGGAAAATCACTTCAGAGATTGTTGGGTCTCTGGAGAGACTAGGGCCACTGGATGTGTGTTCTCAGATGACACTTCCGCATTACTGATGGGCCTCTTTTCTCTAGGGCTCACTTATGTCATCTTGCAGGGAGGTGGTGGATTATGAGGAGTAAATGAGTTGTTACATTTATGGCACTTACCCACTGCCTGGAACATACTGAGCATTTGGTAAATGTTAGCAACCACTATGTCCTCTTCTGTCTTCCTCTGCATTCTGAATTGAATCCCTGTCTTTACGCATCTTCTCTGGGCTTTTACTGTCTTTCATGAGTGTTTCCTCTCAACCATAACGTATATCCATAGCTTCCTTTCTGTCATGCATGTAAATATTTGTAAGCTTTTTCTCCTTCGAAGGAAACTAACATTTCTCTTCCTCTGCATTGTGTGAGAGAGTTTTACACAGTCTTCATTTAAAAACATGAAAAATGATGTTAGCCTTGTTTTCATTTCTAGCAGCCTTACATTGTATATATTTTCTTTCTCATTCCCAAAATTCTAATCTGCATTACTACCCATTCAATGCCATTTACCTCAAAATGCTGAATGCTCCTTTATCTTTGTTATCTGGTTTCTAATCCTTATCACAACTGAAATTTCTGTTTTAGGTGTTATTACTGACTTTTCTCTGCAAAAAAAAAAAATGCATTTTACATCTTTATCTTCTCTACCATATGCAAAAGTACCAATCTTTTTTTTTTTTTTTTTTTTTTTTGAGATGGAATCTCGTGTCGCCCAGGCTGGAGTGCAGTGGCACAATCTCAGCTCACTGCAAGCTCCGCCTCCCGGGTTCACACCATTCTCCTGCCTCAGCCTCTGGAGTGCAGTGTCACAATCTCAGCTCACTGCAAGCTCCGCCTCCCGGGTTCACACCATTCTCCTGCCTCAGCCTCCGGAGTAGCTGGGACTACAGGTGCCTGCCACCACGCCCAGCTAATTTTTTGTACTTTTAGTAGAGACGGGGTTTCACCGTGTTAGCCAGGATGGTCTCAATCTCCTGACCTCGTGATCTGCCTGCCTTGGCCTCCCAAAGTGCTGAGATTACAGGCGTGAGCCACCATGCCTGGCCCTAATCATTTCTTTATATATATTTTTTTAATTAAAGAGATAGGGAAATATTTAATCTCTAGATAATATAAAGCTATCTAAGATAAAACAATGAAAGAAATCATTAAAGGAACACAATAATAGGAAAAACATTGCCTGTAACCATCACTGCTGGTTTCCCACAAGTTTTTTAAAGAATGGGATTCTGGGAGAGGAATCACTGGGTCAAAGAATATATCCATTTTTTATGGTCTTGCTACATATTGCACTGCTTTAGATACTATTTTGTGTTTAATGATAATTTTTTGGTATAAAATGAAAGGTAGTGTTAATTACTTTTATTACAGATTTCTATGGATTTTATTACTATTGGTATTTGTATTTATTCTTATGTAAATAACCTATTTATTCAACGAATATCTATTGAGTACTATTCTTAGCACTGGGACTACAGCAATAAGCACAGCAGGCAAAGTGTTTATGAGGAGCTTATATTCTAATGGGGAGACAATAAAGGAAGAAGGGAGGTGGGGACAGAAGGGAAAGGAAAGGAGGCAGGAAGGGAGGAAATGAATATAACACAGTGATAGGTGCGGTGTGGAAAAATAAAGCAGCATAAGGGAACGACATTAGTTAACAGGAGTGTGATTTTACAGGGAGGGCTTCTCCTTTAATGAGACTTTTGAGCAAATACTCAAAGTGATGGGCCACATGGGAGAACATTGAGGACATAGGGAACAGCAGGTGCGAAGGCCCTGAGGTAGGAGATTGTGTGGCATTGTTTGAAGGGGAGAGTGCTAGCAGATACGAAGATTTCTGTAAACCTTACGTTTCAGTCCTTCTGTAAAAAGATCTATTTGTACTATCATTTTTTAAATTTCTGTGAGCCACTCATTCTCTGAGTGTTCTTCTTAAATAGCAGTCTTCTAACGCATACACTAACTTCACTCATCTGTTTGGGAGTATTTCATTGTTTTTGTTTCTGGTTTTCTGGTATGTATGTGCAGCAGTTTTTTCCTTGCTCCCTAGATTATTTTATTGATGCCATTTTCATTGCTTATTGTCATTCTGGTGGGTTTTCTGGAAGCAGCAGAAGCAAACACATATATTTTGATACTGTGTTTTCATCTCCCACTTCTTTACCCCATTCGTGCTTCCCTACTGGGTTAGAACCTAAAGGTTTTTCTTTCTTTCTTTCTTTTTTTTTTTTTTTTGAGATGGAGTCAGGCTGGAGTGCAGTGGTGCAGTCTTGGCTCACTGCAACCTCCGCCTTCCAGGTTCAAGCAATTCTTCTGCCTCAGCCTCCTGAGTAGCTGGGACTACAGGTGCACACTGCCGTGCCCGGCTAATTTTTTGCATTTTAGTAGAGACGGGGTTTCACTGTGTTGTCCAGGCTGGTCTCGAACTCCTGAGCTCAGGCAGTCTGCCCACCTCAGCCTCCCAAAGTGCTAGGATTATAGGCGTGAGCCATGGCACCCAGCCCACTTGTTTTTTTTTTACTGCATGTGACACTGTATTTTACTCATCATTTTCAATGTCTGTCTGTCTTTAGCCGGGCATGGTTGCGTGCACCTGTAATCCCAGCTACTCGGGAGGCTGAGGTGCAAGAAACACTTCAACCCGGGAGGCGGAGGTTGCGGTAAGCCGAGATTGTGCCACTGCACTCCAGCCTGGGCAACGGAGCAATACCCACTAATATGTAGGCTCACGGAATTGTCATTGAACATGTTTTTCTTTACATTCCCTGCCTACGACATTGCCTGCTGGAGTAAGTAGTTAAATATTTGTTGAGTGAATATTTAATGACATCAATTAGAATTTTCATAAATCTGGTGAAAATATAAATTTGAATTTATGAAATTCATATCAATACAGATTGGATAATTATTGGGATGAATGAATGAGTGGGCAGGGCAAAACAGCAAAGGTGGGACCCTCAGGACAATAACATAGTGAGGGGGCCAAGGATGCTCTGGTGAAGGTGAGTGGTCCAAGGAGGAGGAGAGGGCCCGGCAGAGAACATGGTCAAAGGGAGAGAGGAGAGCCAAGGTAGAGTATGACAGTGCCAAGTAGGGAATGAAAATGCCTGTTGGACTTGGTGATCAGGGAGTGGCCTGGGACCCACAGAAGAGCCCATTTAGTGCTGAGAGAAATACGCTGTGGGCAGAAAAGTGAAGAGGAAGCAAGCAAGTGAAGACTTAAGTACAGACTGTCGTTTCAACAAGGTCAGTTTCTAAGGAAAAGGAAGAAAGAGTAAGAACTCAGAAGAAGCCTGTGGTTTGTTTTTTAACAAGGAAAAGACTTGAGTGTATCTGAAAGAGCAGAGAGGTGTCCATTGCAGTGGGAGAAACTAAAGATAGGCGAAAGTTGAATGGAAAGGAGCCCATAGAACATGATGATTTGCAAACTCCAGATCTTGTTCTTTCCAGATTTTCTTGGATATTGCTGTCAGATTAATCTGACATTTAGTCCTCTCATTATCCTGTCCCAGTCAAGGGGAGAAAGTATTGACTGAGTGCTGTGCTCAGCTTTTCCACAGCCAGCATCTCACTTACTTGACACAAAACATGTATAGATAAGTACCGGTACTTCTCTTACGGTGGAAGAAATTGGCTCTGAAAGGTGGAATAACATGTCAGAATCTGAACACATATCTTTTGTTTTGTTGGTTTTTTACTTTGAGTTTAATGGTAATTCTTGCTTTCTTCCCTTGCCCTGCTGTGTTGTTATTTCCTAGTATATTTAGTAAAACTAGAAACTTCTGTATCCTGGCCTAATTTTCTTTTCAGCATCATTTCTTTTCTCTGTACTAAAGCTTTGTACAGTTGAAAGCGTTGTTAGATTTTTGCTCCTGTTTTACAAAAGATGAATAGAAACTGCAAATCCAGAAGTGCTGTCCCTGGTGCCAGTATTTTCATTGTAAACTGACTAATTTTGAGAAAAGATAGAAATTTTTAGTAATGTGGAAAGCAGTGTCTTTTAGCCTCTCATCAATAGCAATTAGATCTAAATCATTTAATCATATTCAGTTATGAAGGAGACAAAAATTAAGAACGTGCATAAAGTATTAGAAACCTACTATCAAAGATTATGTTTAAAAATACAGTTGGGGATTCTGTAATCTTTTTAGCTCTCCAGGAAGCCACCCTAACCATCCCTAAACATAGGAGCCTGCTGTCTGTGTTTCACACATGATTTTTAACAATGTGGCCGGGCGTCGTGGCTCACACCTGTAATCCCAGCATTTTGGGAGGCTGAGGCGGGCAGATCTCTTGAGGTCAAGAGTTCGAGACCAGTCTGGCCAACATGGTGAAACCCCGTCTCTACTAAAAATACAAAAATTAGCCAGGTATGGTGGCACGTACCTATAATTCCAGCTACTCAGGAGGCTGAAGCGTGAGAATCACTTGAACCCGGGAGGTGGAGGTTGCAGTAAGCCGAGATCATGCCACTGCACTCCAGCCTGGGCAACAGAGCAAGACTCCCATCTCAAAAAAAAAAAAATTTTTTTCAGAGATGTACTGGGTAACTACTTCTGCATATATGTATGTCTGTCCATGTAAATATATGTGTACATATATACAGAAACATACACAGAGAATTTATATAGTTAAGAGTTTCTATCTACCTGCATGCTCACATGAGCCTCACTGATGTTTCATACATACACATATCTTTGCTTTCATTACTAGGAAAACTGATCTAAAATACTATAATGAATGTAGAAGTATTAAAAAAGTTCATTCTTCCTTAAATAAGACAGGCCCACTGCTGCCTCAGGGCCTTAGCACTGGCTGTTACCCTGTCTGGGAAGCTTTCCCTTAGATAGTCCTATGACTTCCTCTCTTAGTCCCTTAAAGTCTTGGTTTAAATGTCACCTTTTCAGTGAGGCCTTTCTTATGACCCACTTTAAAATTGCAGACGTTTTCTCTCACCCATCATGTTCCCTATATCCATTTAAATGCTTTTATTGTTTTTCTATAAGGTATACCACTTAAATACTAAGGATTTTACTTATTGTCTCCCTTTCTCTTGCTAAAATATGTTTCATAAGGGCAGACATTTTTTCTGTTTATTGCTATATCCTGAGCACCCAGAACAGTACCTGGCTTGATAAGTATTTATTGAATGAATGATTTATCGTGTTCATAAAACCAGTTTGACTGCTATATGGAGAGAATGCATTGTAGGGTAGCAAGAGTTTAAATAGAAAATCCAGACAGATGGGTATAGAAATAGTCTAGTTGGGTGTTAGGAGTAGCTAACTGTTACCCAGAGGATGGAAGAAATATAAAAGGAGAAAATAAATAAATCAACTTGCCCTTTTCAAGAAGCATGGGACCTGCTTGCTGCCCAGTCCCATCCCACACACCCATACTGTGCAAGCTCCCAGCCTCTGCTATGGCTTGTGCCAGCCATGTGTACTAAGGGGTCTGTGACAGACCAGACACCTTGGTCTGGAGACTCTAGTTCATGTCCTGATGAGTATCAAAGTTATATAAATCCTATAAGTTAATGAGTGAAGGCAGAAAAAGCATTCCAAGCCATTAAGGGAGTATTGAGTATTTCCAGTATTATTACTCAAAAGTCTTGTTTAGGAAAAAAGGAAAGGCAGAGAGAACTGTATGTTACTTAATGTAAAATAGTAATGATGGTAATGATAACAGCTAATAATCACTGGATCCTTATTACACCCAAGCATAATGCTTTGTGCTTTATAAAGTCCTTATTTAATGAGATAGTAAAATGTCAAGGATCTGAAACATTGTTTAATCCTGGAAGAGCTACAGTTTCTGACCTATACTGCTCAGGTTCCAAGCCCACAATACTTCATCAATTCTGAGTAAAGCCACCCTAACCGTTTTTCATTTTGTAGGTAGACAGTTATATAATCTGGGAAGAATTAAAAATTTCCCCCCATCTCAGTGGCCATATTGGGCACACTTTTGGAATAACATTAAATAGTAGTAGTAATAGTAAGCACCTTTTCCTTAGTTCTGTTATTAGAGAGAATTCTTCTAGGGCTTTATTTGTATTCTTGGTGCAATGCTAATATTTTTGTTTTTGAATCACGAATGGATGAAGGATACCAGTTGAATACTTCTGAAGCATCTATCAGGTTGATCATATGACCTATGACCTATTAATATGATAGTAATAGATTCTTAATAGTGAACCATTCTTTATTTCCTGGATAAACCCTTCTTCATGCTAGTTATACTCTTGATGTCTAAGTAACCAGCATTGTTTAAAAACATTAAGAGTTCTGGCTCTGATATTACAATGACTTAACAGGGTGGGTCTGCTGGTTACAAATTCTCTTAGTTTTCTTTCATATGAGAACGTCTTTATTTCACCTTCATTCCTGAAAGACTTTTGCTAATATAGAACTCTAGGTTTATGGTTATTTCTTTCAGCACTTTGAAATAATTAATCCACTTCCTTCTGGCATCCATGGTTTCTGATGAGAAATTCAGTTATTCACATTTTTGCCCCGCCACCAAGTAGTGTACCAATTTTCCCTGGTTGCTTTCAAGATTGTTTTTTACTTCCATTTTTAGAATTTAATTATGGCTGGGCATAGTGGTTCACACCTGTAATCTCAGCACTTTGGGAGGTGAAGGCAGGCGGATCACTTGAGGCCAGGAGTTTGAGACCGGCCTGGGCAAAACATGGCGAAACCCTTTCTCTGCAAAAAATACAAAACTACCTGGGTGTGGTAGTGCATGCCTGTAGTCCCAGCTACTTGGGAGGCTGAGGAGGCACAGGAATCGCTTGAACCCAGGAGGTGAAGGTTGCAGTGAGCCAAGGTTGTACCACTGCACTTCAGCCTGGGCGACAGAGTGGACTCTGTCTCAAAAGAAAAAAAAAATTTGATTATGATGCATCTGGGCGTGGATTTCTTTGGGTTTACCCTGTTCCTATAGGTTGAAATCTTCTGTCAAATATAAGCTTTTAACCATGATTTCTTCAAATACTTTTTCAGCACCAAACATTTTCTCCTTCTCTGGGACTCCAGTGAGACAAATATTAGATCTTTTGTTGTTGTCCCATACATCCCTGAGGTGCTCTTCATCTTTATTTTTTCTCAATCTTTTCTCTCTGTGTTGTTCAGATTGAATAATTTCTTTTAATCTGTCTTCAAGTTAATTCTTTCCTTTTTTCACCCTTCTGCTGTTGGACCTATTTAGCAAGATTTCTGTTTTCTATATCAATAAATAAGTGTTTGTATATTAAAAATACTGTAGGGCTAGGTGTGGTGGCTCACACCTGTAATCCCAGCACTTTGAGAGGCCAAGGCTGGTGGGTAACGAGGTTAGGATTTCAAGACCAGCCTGGCCAACATGGTGAAACCCTGTCTCTCCTAAAAATACAAAAATTAGCCGGGCATGGTGGCGGTGGGCACCTGTAGTCCCAGCTACTCAGGAGGCTGAGGCAGGAGAATCGCTTGAACCCGGGAGGTGGAGGTTGCAGCGAGTCGAGATCGCGCCACTGCACTCCAGCCGGAGCAACAGAGTGAGGCTTCGTCTCAAAAAAAAAAAAATTGTATATTTTTCACTTCCAGAATTTCCACTTAGTTCTTTTTATATGCTCATTTTCTTTGCTGAGATTTTATTTCCATTTCTTTAGAGTGTGTTCACTCTGACTTGTTGGAACAAGTAAGTCCTTGTAAGATAATTGTATCATCTCACTTGATGTCTGTTGGTTATCTTTTCCCAAGTAAGTTGAAATGTTCCTGGGTCTTTATATTCTCAGTGACTTCAAAAGGTATCATGGGCATTTAGAATATTATGTTATAAAACTCTATGTCTTCTTGAAATCCAACAGAAAATGTTGATATTTCTGTGTTAGCGGGCAGTCAACCTGGTTGAGCTCAGACTACAAAGTCCAACCAGCTTTCTGTGGGTTGTGGTTTCTCTGTCAGTTTGGTTGTCAGAGACTTCACATTGTTGCTTGAATCTTGCTCACATGTGTGTTGCTCTGTGGCCAGTATGGAATTTAAGCAGCGGTCCCTCTTATTCTCAAAGTCCACGTGTGCTGCTTAGGGGGTCAGATTCATGCATATGTATCTCGCAGGTGAGCCCAGGAGTTCTTAAATAACTTCCAAGGTCATGTTCCCGAATTCTCCCCTGTCTATGTCCGCAGTAGTTTCAGCTTCCCTGTGGCTGTCCTTTTGACTCTTCTGGCTACAAGGCAGGGGCCTGTAGTTGCCCCGCTCTGCTGTGACTTCCAGTGACTGTCCCTATGCAGAGCCAAGCAGCAGGAGAACAAAGAAAAGATGATGAAGTGGGGCTTCTTGCTACCCTTCTTGGGACCACAGATCCCTTGCTTGGGGAAGAAGGACCCTCTCCTCATGTTTTTGAGCTCCTGTCAGCTTGCAGTGGCACTGCTGTTGCAGCAGCCACCAGAGGATTGCTTAAGTGCTGGGGTGCAAGAACGGAGAAAGGGGAAAAAATAGGCAATTCCCCCTGCTCTCTCTAAGCATTAGAAGTCCTTTTCCTGCTCCATGAACCGGCCCTAGAGCTTTTCCTGGAGAACCTCCTCTGCCTTCTCCTGCCTCAGTGCCTGTTTTCAGATGGCTGTATAAGTTTAGAACAGAAGACAGCTGAGGAAAAAAAGGAAGCTCACCACTGGTTCAGTGGTACTTTGGATTTTGGTTTTCTTCCCCAATTCACCTGCTACTGTTTACTTCTCAAGGCCTTCAAATAATTGCTTCATGCTTTCTGTTCAGGTTTATCAGTGGAAGAGACAAGGTGGAATAGGCCTACTCCACCTTATCAGGAAGAGGATCCTCTACTTTGGTTTTAATTTGATCTTTGTCTAACTTCTTAAGGTGGAAACATAGGTCACGGATTATGGGCCATTCTTATTTACTGTTAAAACATTTAAAGCTCCTTCTGCAGGCAGGAGAGTCAGCTAGCCACCCAAGAAAACATCATGAAAGATACCGATATCAAGAGACTACTGTATACCCATCTTCTATGCATATTTTCAATTATCCTAAGTGTCTTCATTCCATCACTCTTCTTGGAGAACTCCTCAATATTGGAAACACACTTGACATGGTTGTGCGTCTGTTCTGGTTTTGTAACTGCTGTCAGTCTAGTACTATATTTAGTAGTGAAACCAAATACATCCTCTAAAAGAAGTTCATTATCACACAAGGTAACCAGATTTTTGAAATGCTGTATCTACTTTCTTATGTCTTGTTTCTCCTTTCATGTAAGTTTTGTTCTATATGGAGCACCACTAATAGAGTTGGCATTGGAAACATTTTTATTTGCAGTTATTTTGTCTACTTTTACTATTGTGCCTTACTTATGTTTGTTAGGACCAAACCTCAAAGCATGGCTAAGAGTTTTCAGTAGAAATGGAGTTACATCCATATGGGAGAATAGTCTCCAGATCACTACAATGTCTAGTTTTGTAGGAGCATGGCTTGGAGCACTTCCTATTCCTTGACTGGGCAAGAGCATGGCAGGTATGGCCCATCTCCTGTACGCTTGGAGCGACCTTTGTCCACGTGGCTGGCCTTGTTATTTCACCACTCTGGATATACTGGAATAGAAAGCAACTTACATACAAGAACAATTAACTGGAGCAAAGGGAGATATTTCTTTGTGCAGATTCTGTAAGGGCTGTGCAGAAATGTGTGTGGTCAAAGCCAAGCAGTTCCATTTACAGCACTGTTTTTTATGTAGTTACAACATGATGTGATTGTAGCTTTTTAAACTATGAAACCCCTGAGAGATTGTACCTTCTAGTTGAAATAAAGTATTTATAATAGAAAAAAAATATTGAAAGCTATGTAATTTCCTCTAAGCATTGCTTTGGTTGTAACACATAAAACATTATCTCATTCCATTGTGATTTCCTCTTTGACCTCTCAGAATTTACAAATTCACTGCTTAATTTTCAAACATGAGGATTTCCCAGATAGTTGAAATGTAATTCTTCAGGTGTCTTTTTTTAATTGTAATGTTTTGTGTTTGTGTGTATATGTGTACAATATACATAACATAAAATTTGCCATTTTAGCCATTTTTAGTGTATAATTTGGAGGCATTTAAATACATTCACATTGTTGTGGAACCAGCACCGCCATCCATCTCCAGAACTTCTTCATCTTTCCTAATGAAAACTCTATACCCTTTAAGCAATAGCATCCCATTCCCCACTTCCGCCAGCCCCTGGTAACCTCTGCTTTCTGCCTCTATGAATTTGACTACTCTAGATATCTCATATGAGTTGAATCGTGCAATATTTGTCTTTTCGTGACTGGCTTATTTCACTTAGCATAATGTCTTCAAGGTTCATCCTTGAAGTGGATTCAGCATGTCACTGCCAGTCTTTCTATACCCAAACTAACTTCCCCATTCATGTTTATTTTTTATTCAAATTGAATATTTAAATAATGGCAGAAATGGTTTAGGAGTACCGTTATTACTGAGTCTTCATATTTAAGACTGTGTTTTGCCTTTCTCTGCACATGTGTGGAGTGCTGACCATGTGGAGTTCTTGAGTCACATCAGTTCTTGCAGGCATGGCCCCATTGTCTTTCGGCATCCTGTGTTCCTGAGAAAATCTCTTCTGCCAGTTTTTTAAAAATTTGTAGGTAATCTTTTTTTTTTTCTTTCATAAGCATCAACTCCTCAGAACTAACTTTTAAGTCTAAATTCCATGAAGGTATACTGAATCCTACTATTAAGTTTTCTGTAGTACAAAAATATGTTTGAACTTAAAATGATTAATATTTTCCAGAATAGCAAATACTTTGTTCTTTTTGTAATTTGATTTTTGAAATACGTACATAGTAGAACGTGTAAAATCTGTACTGTTCAACAAAAACCTACATACTCTTCTAAGCCCTTTATTAACTAACTTTTGTTCTTATGTCAGCACTATAAGATAGGTACCATTTAACAAATTTGGACAATAGAGCACAGAGAGGTTAAGAAACCTACACAAGGTGTGGTGGCTCATGCCTGTAATCCCAGCACTTTTTGAGGCTGAGGCGGGCGGATCACGAGGTCAGGAGATCGAGACCATCTTGGCTAACACGGTGAAACCCTGTCTGTACTAAAACCACAAAAAATTAGCCGGGCGTGGTGGCGGGCGCCTATAGTCCCAGCTACTCGGGAGGCTGAGGCAGGAGAATGGCGTGAACCCAGGAGGTGGAGCTTGCAGTGAGCCGAGATCACGCCACTGCACTCCAGCCTGGATGACAGAGACTCTGTCTCAAAAAAAAAAAAAAAAAAAAACCTGCCCAAGGTCACACAGCTAATAGTGGTGGAGCTCCAGAGTTCATTTTGAGTTCATTAACTCAAAAGTCCGAAGTTTCATCTTAGTGTTATCGTAACCACTGTGCCCTTCTGCTTCTCTTTTTAGTTAATAATGATAAAGACAAATGAAGAAAAAAGAAAGCAGGCCAGGCACAGGGGCTCCCACCAGTAATCCCAGCACTTTGGGAGGCCAAGGTGGGTGGATCACCTGAGGTCAGGAGTTCAAGATCAGCCTGGCCAACATGGTGAAACCCCATCTCTACTAAAAAGACAAAATTAGCCAGGCATGGTGGTACATGCCTGTAGTCCCTGTAGTCCCAGCTACTTGGCAGACTGAGGCAGGAGAATCACCTGAACCCAGGAGGCGGAGGTAGCAGTAAGCTGAGATTGCGCCATTGCACTCCACCCTGGGCGACAAAAGCGAAACTCCATCTCAAAATAATAATAATAATAATAAGGCAGATATCCAGCTACCAGAGCCCAGATCAAGAAACAGAACATTGCTAGTGCCATGGAACTGCTTTGTGTGCATCTCCTCATTCACATCCTCTTACCTCTCTCTACCCAAGATATAACCAGTATTCTGACTTCTGTGATACCTCCTTTCCCTCTCTTTATACTATTGCCATTTATCATTGAATCTCTAAACAATATATCTGGTTTTGGTCTGTTTTAAAACTTTAAATTGAATCTTTATATATATACACACACACACACACACACACATATATACACATATATACATATACATATATATTATGTGCCTTTGCTTATTCATTCATATTGATATGTGTAGCTGTAGTTTATTAATGTTCACTGTTGTCAGTTATTCCATTGTATAAACACTTGACAATCTTGTTATCCATTTTTTGATGATGGGCATTTGTGATGTTTCCAGCTTTTGCTGTTGTACACAGTGCTGTGTGAAGAATCATGAATTCTCACACTGTTGCAAGGTGGAGTTACTAAGTTCATGTACCTAGTGGTAGACTTGCTGTATCAGCCAATGTGCTTACTCTAGGCTGTACTAAACTATTTTTCCAATGCTTGAATCAGATTGGATTTCCACCAGGAGTATGTGGAAGTTCCCATTATTGCATCTTTCCAAAATCTGAAGCTCTCAGTTTGAATTTTTACATTTTGTTACTTGGGCGGATGTGGTAATGGCATCTTGTTGCGGCTTTAATCGGCTTTCCCTTGGTTACTGTTGAGATTGGGCATCTTTGCTTACGTTTGCAGACCATTCAGGCTTCCTTTCCTTAAGTGCTTATTCAAGTCTTTTGCCCATTTTTCTAGTGGGCTTGGTGTTTCATTAGCATTATTTTCCAAGTCTCCATTCTAGTTTTTTGTGGGTCATGTGTTGCAAATATCTTCTCCCAGTAGGTAGTTTCTATTTTTTTAGCTTTTATTTTTATTTTTATATTTTGAGACAGGATCTTGCTCTGTTTCCCAGGCTGGAGTGCAGTGGCATGATCACGGCTCACTGCAGACTTGAACTCCCGGGCTCAGGCGATCCTCCCACCTCAGCCTCCGAGTAGCTGAGACCACATATGTGCACCACCATGATCTGGTAGTTTTTGAATTATTTGTAGAGATGGGCTCTCACTATGTTGCCCTAGGTGATTTAAAATTCCTGCTCTCAAGAAATCCTCCCACATCAACCTCCTAAAGTGCTGGGATTACAGGCGCGAGCCACTGCACTCAGCTTTTTATCTTTTTTTGTGATGTCTTTTGATGACTAGAAGCACTTAATTTTCTCCCAACATTTTTCTTTCTTCGTTTGGTCTTTATACTTCTTTTTTCTTCTCATTCTCTGTTTTAATTATTTTTAAAATTTATTTCCTGAACCTCTTCATAGTTTCCAAACTTAATATTTTCTGTGTATAATTTATCTTTGAATAGAAGCAGTTCTGTCTGGACTTTGTATTTGTCTAATAGTGTAAATGGATTCTCCTTTGCTTGTTATGTTGTTTAATACACAGCACCTTAAATGTTCCCAAAGAACTTGAGTTGGCTGGCTGACCCCTGTACAGACGTGAGGCAACAGGGAGCTGCCAATTCACATGTCACCTGCTGGTATTTTCTTTTTTTTTTGGAGATGGAGTCTCGCTGTGTCGCCCAGGCTGGAGGGCAGTGGCACGATCTCGACTCACTGCAAGCTCCACCTCCCAGGTTCACGCCATTCTCCTGCCTCAGCCTCCTGAGTAGCTGGGACTACAGGTGTGTGCCACCATGCCCGGCTAATTTTTTTGTATTTTTTAGTAGTGACAGGGTTTCACTGTGTTAGCCAGGATGGTCTAGATCTCCTGACCTTGTGATCTGCCCACCTCAGCCTCCCAGAGTTCTGGGATTACAGGTGTCAGCCACCACGCCCGGCCTCCTGCTGGTATTTTCATACTCAGTTTGACAGGTCCTCTGTTTGGGGTTACTTGGTTGTATGTGTTTTGGAGGTGGAGCCTGGTTGTCTTTCCACTTTTTCTCTCTTTTCACTTAAGCAGATCAGGTTGGAAGAAAGAGGCCTGGTTAATGCTTATTTCTTGCTTCACAGGAAAGCCTGTGCCCATAGGCCTTGGTTTGTTTGTTCAGTGTTGATCTCTCTCTGTTGACTTTGATCAGCAATCAGAAAGCTGATTCTTAGGTTGCAGTGCCAGTCCTCTACCCCTTACTTTGTCTGGGATAAGAAATAGGATCTAAGAAAATTCAAGTCTGAGTAGCTACAAGGTCCTTTTCCAGCCTCCTCTCAAACAGTTTAGCAGATCCCCTGGCCTGTCCCTACCACCAGTTCTCATCTTTAAGGAATGCATATTTAGGAAATGGTAGTATCCCTTAGGACTGTCTTACCCCTGTGAATAAATTACAGCCTGCTTAAAGTTTAAGGGGAAGAAACCTCTAGATTGTGTCATCCTCCTTTAAGAGTTTAAGTTTCATGTATGTTCTGGTACTTTATGTTCCAGAGGAGTATATTCTCAAAGGGTAGTTTACATACTGTGTTGGTCTGTTCTCACATTGCTATAAAGAAACACCTGAGACTAGGTAATTTATTCATTTATTTATTTTTTGGTTTTTTTTTTTTTTTTTTTTGAGACGGAGTTTTGCTCTTGTCGCCCAGGCTGGAGTGCGATGGCACAATCTCAGCTCACTGCAACCTCCACCTCCCAGGTTCAAGTGATTCTCCTGCCTCAGCCTCCTCAGTAGCTGGGATTACAGGTGCACACCATCACACCCGGCCAATTTGTGTGTGTGTGTGTGTGTGTGTGTGTGTTTTAGTAGAGATGGGGTTTCGCTATGTTGGCCAGGCTGGTCTCGAACTCCTGACCTCGGGTGATTCTGCCCACCTCAGCCTCCCAAAGCGCTGGGATTACAGCTGTGAGCCACCACGCCTGGCTGAGACTGGGTAATTTATAAGAAAAGTTTAATTGGCTTATGGTTCTACAGGCTGTACAGGAAGCATTAGTGCCAGCATCTGCTTCCCTCAGGAGGCTTACAGTCATAGTGGAGGGCAAAAGGGGAGCAGGCACATCAAATGATAAAACCAGGAGCAAGAGAGAGTGGCAGGGGGAGGTGCTACACACTTTTAAGTGGCCAGATCTCACGAGAACTCACTCATGATAGGGAGGACAGTACCAAGAGAGATGGTGCTAAACCATTCATAAGAAACCACTCCCATGATCCAGTCACCTCCCATAAGGCCCAACCTCCAACACTGGGGATTACATTTCAATATGAGATTTGGGTGGGGACACACATCCAAATGAAATCATATCATTCTGCCCCTGGCCCCTCCCAATCTTATGTCTTTCTCACGTTTCAAAATACAATCTTGCCTTTCCACTAATCCCTAAAGTCTTAACTCGTTCCAACATTAACTCAAAAGTCCACAGTCTCATCTTAGACAAGGCAAGTCCCTTCTACCTATGAGCCTATAAAATAAAAGACAAGTTAGTTACCTCCAAGATATACTGGGGGTATAGGCATTGGGTCAACACTCCTGTTCCAAAAGGGAGAACTCTGCCAAAAGAAAGGGGCTATAGGCCCCATGCAAGTCCAGAAACCATCAGGGCAGTCATTAAATCTTAAAGCTTCAAAATTATTTTCTTTGACTCTGTATCTCATATCCAGGGCACTCTGCTGCGAGGGGTGGACTCCCTAGGCCTTGGGCAGATCTGCCCACATGGCTTTGCAGTGTTCAGTCCCTGCAGTGCTCTCATGGGTTGTAGTTGAATGTCTCTGGCTTTTCCACATGCAGGGTGCAAACTGCCAGTGCATCTTACATTCTGGAGTCTGGAGGGCAGTGGCCCTCTTCTCACAGGTCCACCAGGCAGTGCCCCAGTGGGGATTCTACATGTGGGCTCCAATGACACATTTCTCCTCTGCACTGCCCTAGTATAGGTTCTCTGTGTGGCCTCTGCCCCTGCAGCAGGCTTCTACCTGGACACCTAGGCTTTTCTATACATCCTTTGAAATCTAGATAGAGTTTCCCAAGTCTTAACTGTTCAACTGTGTATACCCACAGGCTTTATATACCATATCAAAGCTGCCAAGGCTTACAGCTTGCACCCTCTGAAGCAGCAGCCTGAGCTGTAACCTGGCCCCTTTCAGCCATGGGTGGATCTGGAGTAGCTGGGATGCAGGGAGCAGTGTCCCAAGGCTGTGCAGGGCACCGGGCCCTGGGCCTGGCCCAGGAAACCATTCAGTCATCCTAGGCCTCTGGTGGGAGGGGCTGCTGTGAAGGTCTCTGAAATGCCTTTGAGGCCTTTTCCCCATTGTCTTGGCTTACTAGTACTTGGGTCCTTTTTACTCATGCAAATTTCTGCAGCCTGCTTGAATGCCTTCCCTGAAAATGGGCTTTTCTTTTCTACCACATGGCCAGGCTGCAAATTTTCCACTTACTCCCTTTTAAATACCAGTTCCAGTTTTAAGTCATTTCTTTGTTCTCACATCTGAGCATAGATTGTTAGCAGCCAACCCACCTCTTGTGTGCTTTGCTGCTTAGAAATTTCGTCCACCAGATGCCCTAAATCACCATTCTCTCAAGTTCAAAGTTCCACAGATCCCTAGGGCAGGGGCACAGTGCAGCCAAGTTCTTTGCTAAAGCATAGCAAAAATGACCTTTGCTGCAGTTCCCAGTAAGTTCCTCATTTCCATCTGAGACCTTAACCAAGACTTCACTGTCCATATCACTATCAGCATTTTGGTCATAACCATTTAACCAGTTTCTAAGATGTTCCAAACTCTCCCTTATCTTCCTGTCTTCTTCTGGGTCTTCCAAACTCTTCCAGCCTTTGCCTGTTACCCAGTTATTCCAAAGTCACCTCCACATTTTCAGGTATCTTTATAGAAATTCTCCACTTCCCCGTACCAATTTTCTGTATTAGTCAATTCTCACATTGTTATGAAGAAATACCTCAGACTGGGTGATTTATAAGAAAAGAGGTGTAATTGGCTCACAGTTCCTGTACAAGAGGCATAGTGCCAGCATCTGCTTGTGGGGGGGCCTCAGGAGGCTAACAGTCATGGCAGTAGGTGAGAGGGGAGCAGGCACATCAAATGGCAAAAGCAAGAGCAAGAGTGAGGAGGGAGGTGTTAACACACTTGTAAATAACCACATCTCACAAGAACTCTCTCATGATAGAGAGGACAGTACCAAGGGGGATGGTGTTAAACCATTCATAAGAAACCACTCCCATGATCCAGTCACCTCCCATAAGGCCCCACCTCCAACACTGGGGATTACATTTCAATATGAAATTTGGGTGGGGACACACATCCAAACTATACCACCTAGATTATGTTACTTACTTCCTATCATATTTCATTTTATTTACTTCCTATATCATATTTCTTTCTTTTTTTTTCCTTTCCTTTTTTTTGAGACAGAGTCTCACTCTGTCACCCAGGCTGGAGTGCAGTGGTACTACCTCAGCTCACTGCAACCTCCACCTCCTGGGTTCAAGCAACTCTCCCATCCCAGCCTCCCAAGTAGCTAAGACTACAGGTGCCTGCCACCATGCCCAGCTAATTTTTGTGTATTTAGTAGAGATGGGATTCCACCATTTTGGCCAGGCTGGTCTTGAACTCCTGACCTCAAGTGATCCGCCTGCCTTGGCCTCTCAAAGTGCTGAGATTACGGCCATGAGCCACCACACCCGGACTTGACCATATTTCTTAATCCTCATTTTATATCTGTGACCCTCAGACCCAGTGAGACAAGTAACTAGTTAAGATGGTGTTAAGAGCCACGGTTTGAATCCAAGTTTGTCTGACTTTGGGCCAGCAATCTTTACACTGTGTCACACTGTGACATTTTAGGAAGATTAATTTGGTGTAGGATTCTAGGTGACCTCGTAGGAGGAAAGAAACTTATGGTAGGAATACCAGGTACAGTGTGCAGGGTTTCCTGATCTGCCTTTCCCACCCCCAGCTCTTCTGCATGTGTTTCCTTAGTTCCATCTTCATTGTGTAGCCTACTCCAGTGGTCAGTGCCTTCACTGTCCATCCCTCCTGAATGGGCTCACTCTTTTCTCTGCTTATCCAGTACGTCTGCCATCCCCTGCTTTCAGTTCCCCTGTTATCTTTGGATCAGTTCACTGTTGTTTCTCTCCCTTCCTATTTCTCTACCTAATTTTGGGTACATGTTTGAAAGCTCTCAAATGTGCTCAGCAGTTATTTTAGTTGATAGCTAGTTTAATTCTCTCATTCCCACCTTATGCAGTTTCCAGTCTCCTAGCACAGAAACCAATGTGCATTTGAATTTTTTTTTTTTTTTTTTCAGACTGGGAGACAAGACTTGAAACCAAAGAGCCAACTCCGAAGCCCAGTATTACTGAAGATTTATGCCATGGGGTAACAATGGAAAGGGAAGGTATCTGGCATTCTACTCTAGGGGAAACCTGGGAACCTAATAATTGGTTAGAGGGACAACACGATAGTCATCTGAGCCAAGTGGCAGTTACCCATAAGGAAACCTTCACTGAGATGAGAGTATGTGGAGGTAATGAATTTGAAAGATGTTCCAGTCAGGATTCAATCCTTGATACACAGCAAAGCATTCCTATGGTAAAAAGGCCCCATAACTGTAATTCACATGGAGAAGATGCCACACAAAATTCTGAGTTAATTAAAACTCAAAGAATGTTTGTAGGAAAGAAGATCTATGAATGTAATCAGTGCAGCAAAACCTTCAGCCAGAGCTCATCCCTTCTTAAGCACCAGAGGATTCATACTGGGGAGAAACCCTATAAGTGTAATGTATGTGGGAAACACTTCATTGAACGCTCCTCCCTTACTGTACATCAAAGAATTCATACTGGAGAGAAACCCTATAAATGTAATGAATGTGGGAAAGCCTTTAGTCAGAGCATGAATCTTACTGTCCATCAACGAACTCACACCGGAGAGAAACCCTATCAGTGTAAAGAGTGTGGCAAAGCCTTCCATAAGAATTCGTCTCTTATTCAACATGAAAGGATTCATACTGGAGAGAAACCCTACAAATGTAATGAATGTGGTAAAGCTTTTACCCAAAGCATGAATTTGACAGTTCATCAGAGAACTCATACAGGAGAAAAACCCTATGAATGTAATGAATGTGGAAAAGCCTTCAGTCAAAGCATGCATCTTATTGTACATCAGAGAAGCCATACTGGAGAAAAACCCTATGAGTGTAGTCAATGTGGAAAAGCCTTTAGTAAGAGCTCAACTCTTACCCTACATCAGCGAAATCACACTGGAGAAAAACCCTACAAATGTAACAAATGCGGGAAATCCTTTAGCCAAAGTACATATCTTATAGAACATCAGAGACTTCATTCTGGAGTAAAACCTTTTGAATGTAACGAGTGTGGAAAAGCTTTCAGTAAGAATTCATCTCTAACTCAACATCGGAGAATTCACACTGGAGAGAAACCTTATGAGTGTATGGTGTGTGGAAAACATTTCACTGGACGATCATCCCTTACCGTGCATCAGGTCATTCACACTGGAGAGAAACCTTATGAGTGCAATGAATGTGGAAAGGCATTCAGCCAGAGTGCTTACCTTATTGAACATCAAAGAATTCATACTGGTGAGAAACCCTATGAATGTGATCAGTGTGGAAAAGCCTTCATTAAGAATTCATCCCTTACAGTGCATCAGAGAACTCATACAGGAGAGAAACCCTATCAGTGTAATGAATGCGGAAAAGCCTTCAGCCGGAGTACAAACCTTACACGACATCAAAGAACTCATACGTGAGGAATGTTTTCACTGGCCCTTACCTCGTGATTAACTCTTCAGTAATAATCGTATGAGACATACAATGTAGAAACCTAATAAATGTAATGATTGTGGGAATCTTTCAGTTGAAGTACAATATATCATATCAGATAATACCACTGCAGAGAATCCATCTAAAAGTAGAGAAATCTTGATTCAGAATGTATAATTTCCTTTATATCAGAAGGTTTAAGTAGCTAATATAAACAATGAAGAGTCATGCTGAAGATAAGTTCTGTTACATCATACTGCACATTCTCCTTTGGCCATCAGAGACTTTACACTGGAGAGAAAAATGTGAGAGTGTTTAACTGGACAGCCCAGAGACCTGGTATGTAGTCCTAATCTGCCACTGCCTTGGACAAGTTGCCTACTTCCACCAGGTTATGGTTCTTTATTTGGTAAATGAATGATTTTGGAGTTAGAAATCTTGTAGGAGCTCTGTTAGCTCTAAAATGCTACAACTCTATAAATGTAATGAATGCTGGGAAATCTTTGTTCTTTTACGATCTTATGCCGTCTGTATGCTGTCTAGATGCTCTTGTTCCACAATCTGGTTTCCTTGGATGCTTTTAGTCAAAATTATTTACCTTTACGAATTCCTAGTACCCTTCCATGCCCCTAATCTTCCCCTGCATTGTTATTTTGTCCCCTAACTACAGGCTGGTTTCCATAAATTAATGGAATAAGTATGCAAATTTTTTCATTTATTTATTTATTTATTTTGAGATGGAGTTTCGCTCTGTTGCCCAGGCTGGAGTGCAGTGGCTTGATCTCAGCTCACTGCAAGCTCCACCACCTGGGTTCATGCCATTCTCCTGCCTCAGCCTCCCAAGTAGCTGGGACTACAGGCACCTGCCACCATGCCTGGCTAATTTTTTTGTATTTTTAATAGAGACGGGGTTTCACCATGTTAGCCAGGATGGTCTCAATCTCCTGACCTCGTGATCCACCCACCTCGGCCTCCCAAAGTGCTGGGATTACAGGCATGAGCCCCCGTGCCCGGCCAAGTATGCAAATCTTAATGCAATAGCATGCTGTTTTGAGTTCTCAATTAATAGTTATTAAACTGTTGTTAAATGATCATTTAGAAAATAACATAGTCCTATAAGTACAAAGGAATCACATATCTTTGTGTCATATTCTGGCTATCAAAGTAGAAAAGACAGGGGGCTGAACACTAACAGACATAGCCATCTGACCTATTAGCAAAATGTTGAGGCTGGACAAGGTGGCTCATGCTTGGAATCCCAGCACTTTGGGAGGCTGAGGCAGGATGACTGTTTGAGCTCAAGAGCTCAAGACCAGCCTGGGCAACATAGCGAGACCTTGTCTCTACAAAAAGTTTTCAAAAAATTAACCAGGCATGGTGGCACATGTTTGTAGTCCCAGCTACTCAGAAGGCTGAGGTGAGAGAATAACTTGAACCCAGGAGGTTGAGGCTGTAGTGAGCAGTGATTGTGCCACTGAACTCCAGCCTAGGCAACAGAATAAGAACTGAGACTTTGTCTCAAAACAAAAAACAAAAACGTTGCACCTCAAAAACATACTCAAAACAATATAGGGAGATTTTATAGATCTATAGTTATTGTGGTAGTTAAGATAGCTTTGTTTATTTCACACACATATACCAAGTCCTAAATATGTGTTAGACATGATTAGAAAATCAAAATGAGTAAGATATATTCTTTGATTTATAAGGGTTAAACTAAAAAAGTGGCAGTATGATGGGAGAGGAGAGAAAGAATACAAGCAATCACAAGCAGAATCTAGGAAATTTGGTAAATGACTAAATGTGCCACTTGAATGAGAAGGAAGAGTCTAGGATGACTTGGAGTTCTTCTTTTGGTAGATAAGGTTGCCATAATTAAAAACACCTATGGTTGCCCAATTTTGTGGGGCAATGATGAGTTCACTTTGGGTACATTTCCATGAGTCTGTGGGACATCCAAGGGAAGGGTCCTGATAGGCAGCAGAGTAAGTGATAAAGGAGACATTTGCAGGACTGTCATTGATGGGGTAGGTGGTAAAAAGAGGAAGCAGTAGACGCTAAGTGGAATAACCAGCAAAAAGAAAAATAGAAAAATCAAAAGTTGGTGCCACAAAGGCAAAAAGATAGCTTTAACACAGCGATAGGAATAGTTAATACTGTGAAATGCTATGGAGGGCAAAGATAAAAATAGAACTATGTCGGCCAGTCGCAGTGGCTCACGCCTGTAATCCCAGCACTTTGGGAGGCCAAGGCAGGCGGATTACGAGATCAGGAGATCAAGACCATCCTGGCTAACATGGTGAAACCCTGTCTCTACTAAAAATACAAAAAAAAAAAAAAAAAAAAAAAAATAGCCGGGCATGGTGGCACATGCCTGTAGTTCCAGCTACTCGGGAGGCTGAGGAGGCAGGAGAATGGCATGAACCTGGGAGGTGGAGCTTCCAGTGAGCCGAGATCGTGCCACTACACTCCAGCCTGGGCAACAGAGCAAGACTCCATCTCAAAAAAAAAAAAAAAACAGAACTATGTCCTTTTGTTTGGGCTATCAATTTAAGACAGATGGCTTAACACCTCTGTTTGGGTTGAAGAGTGAGTTAAATGTTAAAAAGAACTTAGCAGCCTTACTGAGGTGGGAGAAACTCGGAAAGGTAACTAGAGGGAGGCTGGGGCTTGGAGCGTATCAGAAGAGCTGTGCGCTGCAAGCAATGGAAAGCCCAGTCCGTGACGGCGTAAGAAAGTAGAGATTTCGTTTTCTCACATAACAAATCTGGAAGTGGCTGTCACTTGTTCACAGATAAAACAATTCAGTGTCTTGAGTTTAATGTGGTTTCCATCATGGTTACATCATGATGGCCATAGTATCAAGTAATGTATCTGCATTCAAGGCAGGAGGGAAAGGGGAGGAGAGCACCAGCAACATTTAGTGCCTTTGATCAGGAAAGTTTTTCCCAGAAGCCACTCAGCAGACTCCTGCTTACATCTCATTGACCACAGCTGTGTTGCATGGCCACCCCCTAGCACAAGGAAGGCTGTGGAAAGAAGTTTTAACCCTTCCAGCCTCTATAGAGGAGGCAGGCACAAAAAAAGGGAGGTTGAGAATGGTGTTGATTTAGCCAGCCAACAATCTGCCAGGAAGTGTTTGTATGATTTAAGGTAGGATTGAGCAAGTTCATAACTGAAAAAAGAGGTGTGGAAGAGTGAAGGTACAGAAAGGAGGGGACAAGCAGCTCAAAGTGGGAAGATAAGATCTGGAACACAGGTGGAGGCTGCAGGGATCACTTTCAACAGGAGGAAGGAAACTTTTCCCTGGGAGAGATGTGACGCCACAAATGATGGGTACGGAAGATATTCGTGGGTGGCAACGGAGGAAGTTCCTGTGAACTCTTAACTGTTTGAACCTTCAGCATCCAGTCTCTCTTGGCTAGGTGACCTCTCAAGGTTAATATTTTACCAATTTTGAGTCATTGCATCCATCCTAGGCTTCAAAACCCTTCATTTTTCCCTTTCTCTCTTGTCCTATGCCTGCCTTTTGAGCCTTTATTTTGCTGCTGTCATTATCATTTCCATCTATTTTCTACCCATTTCTTTTGTCTGCCTCCTTTCTTCCCCTCTAGCTCTCTCTCTCGAGATCATGTGGGGAACAAGAAAAAAAATATCTGAAGAGGAAGGAGGAGACCCCGTAGAAGAGAGAGATTATTAAAAATCTAAGTTCCTGAGGATACGGCTAGTTTGATGTTTTATTCCCCCTTCTTTCTGTTCTAACTCCAATGGTTTGTATTTGAGTATAGGCAAGGAGACCCAGGATCTGCATGCTGAGTTGAGAAGTGTGTGTGTGTGGAAGGAGGCGAGGGCAGAAGAGTGGAGAATCTCAGTGTCAGTGATTTGCCCCAGCCTCCAAACTTGGAATGAAGGGAAGGGTGCTCTTTATTTGTGAAACAATAAAGAAACCAATTGGGTTTCTTTCGTGGAATTTCAGAATTAGGACAGAGGCACTTGGGTGTTAGAAGATCAAAGTACTAGATATGAGTGAGAGCTGATGCTGACATCTTGGGTCATGTGCAAATTTAATTGTAAGCAAAGGAATGCAACTGGGAGGAGTACTGGGAGTATAAGGGTCTGGGAGAGAGGGCCCTTCATTTCAGTGTCCGTTCTCAGGCAGAACTGAAGTTTCAGTAATATATGAGGATTTTTTGGTAACTTAAAGTACAGTACAGCCAGGCCTTGTGGCACCTGGGAATCACCAGCAGCCAAGGACGTGTGCATGCTCTCTCCCTCTGTCTTCGTCCCCCACCCCTCGCCACTGCTACCACCACCACATGGGCTCTGTTACTGCTTTGTCCATCCCCTCACTGGTGGTTGGATTCCTTTGTTTACAGTTAAATTTGCACATGACCCAAGATGTCAGCATCAGCTCTCGTATCTCGTGAACTTTCATCTTCTAACACCCAAGTGTCTGTCCTAATTCTAAAATTCCACGAAAGAAAACCATTTGGTCCAGATCATCCTTTTAAGACAAGCCTCACAAGTCACCTTTTCTGGCTAAGAACCCATCCAGTCAGCTGGTGGGAGGAGGCCCGCCATGTGATCGCTGTCCATGCAGTCAGGCCTGTGTGCAGCAAACTGACAGATATGACCAATATGTCATGAGATAGTTACTGAGCACCTACTCAGTAGTTGCTAGTGATTTAGAGCTCAGAAGGAGCTCAAGGTAGGGAAGTCTGAAATAAACCAGGAGTTAGGATGCACTAGGGTAACTTTGAAGGTAGCAAGAAACACAGCGCCCTCTGGAACTATAAAGAATTGGGTGACCAGGGTATTTCCTCTATGGCTGGATCATCATTCAAAAGACTCAAATAGGGCCATTCCCTCCACTTGAGCTCTGTGAAATGGGCCTCTGGGCATTTAAAGAGGTTACCAGTCAGGGTTCTCTAACGAATAAAAGTGGAGCTGCAGAATATGGTGCCAGTACCCCTCTCCTAGATACTGCATAGCTTCCAACTGCCTCTGGCTCCTGAAAAATATCACAACAGATCTGGAGGAGAAGGGTCTCTGAAAAATTTATGAATGCTTATAACTTAATTGAGGTAGGTTATTTCCCTGCCTATATACACATTGGCATGATCTGATGGTCTGTGGTCAAGAGACTCACAAGTAATTGGCCTGTGCTGCATGTTGTTGTGACAAGGATGAGTAAGACCTTGTTCCTACTCATAGTGTAGTTCATTCAAGCAACTAACATTTATTGAGCTCCTAGCATAAGTCAGCTTCTATGAATTCCAGGGTAAATGACGCCTGATCTCTGCTGTCAAGTAGCTCCTAGCACACAGTGCCATAAGAGTGAACTAGTTGGGTGAACAGAAGACGGGAGGAAATGAGAAGGTGCAGGGAAGAATAGGAGTAATGGCAAGAGAGGCTAAGAGAGCATAGTGTATATTCAGGAAATTCTAAGAGATGTATGATTTAAGCATAGAGTAGAAGTCAAGAAGCAGGAAGAAATGAGGCTAAAGGAAGATCTTATTATATCACGCTTCAAGGGTCCCAACAGGGCTCAGCAAATGGACACCAGGAATTACTGGCACATAGCCACTGTCCTGGGGAAGCGTAAGCAGACTGGTGATGGAGGTCTTGGTCAAATGTAAGTGTTCATTTGCATATCCATAGTTAATAGAGCAGAAGGGAAAGGGGTTCTCCAGACCACGTTTTAACCTCTTTTCTCCGAGGAGACTGGTTCCTGATGAGAATCCTTGACAGAAGCGGGGGCTTCCTCAGTGAATGCTCAGAACAATATAGTGTGTGAGTCCTGGCTAAAGTCAAAGGGTGTGTCGGGCTTCATATCAGAGGTTTCACTGCTTCTCTTCAGCTTGAATAGTTTTGTTTGTTTTTTAGTTGCCTATGGAAGGGTACCTGTTAGGTACTCCTAACAGACTACAGCATCACCAGGACAAATGGGTCAGATAAATGAAGGTTTTATTACTGTTTTCAGTTCTGGAAGACTTGGGCCTTTGTATGTCAGTTCTTTGCCATCTGGGTGACAAAGAGCACTTTTGAACCTTCCAACATCAACAGGAGAAGGACTCCTGGTTCCAAGGACATGGGACCTGAGCAAGGCACTTAACAGATGAGTGCCTCAGTTTTCTCATTTATTAATAGGGCAAACCTCAGTTTTTGGTTGCATTAGATAATGTAAAGTGCTTATAAAAGTGCCCAACATGGCCGGGCGCAGTGGCTCACGCCTGTAATCCCAGCACTTTAGGGGGCCAATGTGGGCGGATCACCTGAAGTCAGGAGTTCAAGACCAGCCTGACCAACCTGGGGAAACCCCATCTCTACTAAAAATACAAAATTATCCAGGCGTGATGGTGCATGCATGTAGTCCCAGCTACTGGGGAGGCTGAGGCAGGAGAATTGCTTGAACCAGGGAGGCGGAGCTTGCTGTAAGCCGAGGTCATGCCATTGCACCCCAGCCCGGGCAACAAAAGTGAAACTGTGTCTCAAACAAAAAAACTCCCAACATGTAGTTAGTGCTCAATACATATTATCATTCTTAAATTCCTGAAAACAATAATATCCAAACTCCTGAGCATGGCACCCAAAACCCTTCAATATCTTAGAATCAGGCTCTCAAAGCAAACGCCTTGTGGAAAGGTTATATAATTGTGGGAGAATACTTGTAATTGTGGACTGCTGTCATTGCCTCCTCATTGGTTTTCCTGTATCCCCTCTAGCCCCACCGTCTGCCTTCTTTGAAGCTGACCAGTGCTTCTATCAAAATGTGCCCAGCCATGTCACTCTTTCGAATCTAATCATTTCCAGGCACAGAAATAAATCCAAATTTCCTTCCTTCAAGGCCTGTAGTTACTCCTGCAACAGCATCTCGCAGTCTTCCTTGTTCAGTAGGCCCTCGCCAGTCATACTGACCTTGCCAAGCCTGGAGTTCACCAAGCACACTTCTCTCTGGTCAGCATTTCTGTTCCCTCCCTTTAGAAGGCACTTTACCCATACTGTCACATCGTTTCTTCCCTCACTGTATTCAAATCTCTGCTCAGGTGTTACCTCCTCAAAGAGAACTTCCAAAACTGCTGCTTGAAATAATTCCCCGCCCCATCACACCCTAACCCCTAACAGTAGTGTTATCACTACCAGATAAATATTTTCTACTTGTCTGACCCCTCCTCTAGTACAATTAAAACTCCATGAGTGCAGGGTTTTCACAGCTATTTCTCCAGCCCCTGGACTCGGGGTTCTTACTCTCTGGAGCCCAGTTTGAGTGACCTGGAGTCACGAGGGAGGGGAGAGAGAAGGGTTACCAGCGATACTCACACAACATCCTCCCCCTCTGGTGCTTTGCCGGGTCCCTGGGAACTGCTACAGGGGCTGCACAGCGGCTGACCGTGGCCTTGTCAAGCACTTGACACATAAGTGCTCCAAAGTGTCTATAGAATGAAATCTTCAATAAAACTCCAAACAGAATGCTGTAGTCACTGACACTGCTTCCTAAAACGTGGCCAACAATTCCATGTGTGACAAACAGGTCACATTCTTGATTTTTTTTAACGACCAACAAAGTTAAAACCCTCTCATCTTTCCTTCCTGAGCTCCATGCAAATTACCTATTCAAAAGCAACTATCTCCAGTTGGATATTCTTAGGCATCATCTCATCCTTGCCAGTCTCTGCAAAATATGGTCGACAAAAATAAGTACCACCTTCTTAAATACCACCCAGCTATCCAAGATGGAGACTTCCTGGCATCCAGGCGCCTTCCTCTCCCTCGTCCCCACCTCTGAGAAGTTCCCAAACAAGAAGTGTTCTGCGTCCCGAACATTCCAGGGGCCGCCAGCCGCCATGGGCTCTGTCCTGAGGTGCCAAGCAGGACATCCCTGCCCGACATCCTTGTCCTCCCGCACCGCACACGCGTTAGCGGCTGTGGCGTCTCCACCCTAGCACACGCTGGCCCGCCCGCAGTGCCAGGCTGGAAGTGTCGGGCGCTTGCCAGGCCAAGGGGCAATTCTGTTGCCTTCCAGGCCTTTTCGGCGCGGTCCCAGTCAGGAACGCGCCCTGTCGCCTCCTACTCCGTCTTCCGGACCCTCCCGATCCTCTCTCGTCAGCGATCGGGCGTCGCTCCCCTGGACTAACCTCCCTTGCCCCATCTTCAGCTTTTCGCTGATCTGCATCTTCCTGCGCCTTAGTGCAAGGCAGAGACCTGGTTCTAAAGCGAACGGAACGGAACCGATTCTGTAAGTTGCAATGAGCGCGCTGAGGTCGGCGTGGAGGGGTCTCTGGGAAAGGTAGTTTCCGCGCCTAAAGCGCCGGGGGCGGGGCCCTGTTCCCGCAGGCGCAAGGCAGCACTGTCTCCGCCGATTGTCCCTCTGGGAAGTGGAGTCTGGCCGGCGGAACTGCAGCAGCCCTGAGACTTGTGGGAATTCGGCCCAAGGGTTCCCAGGGCAACGCGCAAGCGCAGTTCGGCTCCCGGCTGCAGACTCCAGCTCATTGTGTTCTGACTGCGATGTGGCGCTTGCGATCTCTCGCCGCCGGCAGAGGCTCCTCGAAGAGCGACACGGGGCTGACCAGGCACGGTGGTCAAAGCCGCAGAGGGAGAGCGGGAGCGGTCGTGAGGTCGTCTGGGGAGAAGGGCGGAGGCAAAGCCGAGGAGGTGCGGGTTGTGGTCCATTCTGGAGGACGCTGATCGAATGCCCCAAACTTCCCGGAATGTATGTCTGAGATTTGATCCCAAACAGAGAGGGAGGACGGCCAGGGGTGGTCATCCTGGGCTGAGGGTCGAGTCTGTGAGTGCCTGTGGAGGAGATGGAGCCAGGGCCTCTGGCATGTGTCTTGGAGCGGACTCCGAGAAGCCCAAGGTTTCCTCTCAGGTGATAGATACACGCCTGGCGTGGTTCCGAGTCCTGCGCCAGGAACTCGCCAAGGCCGGAGGCAGCCGCTGCGCAGCCCCTGCCACAGCCCCCGAGGGACCTGGCGAAGCGGCAGGGGCGGGACGGGGTTGTGTGTGATTAGGGTTCCTAACCCTTCCCTCTCCCCTCCCGCCCAACTCACACAAACGCCGCTTCTGCCCACCCGTGACTCCGGGCCACCCAAACTGGGCCCCAGAGAGTGAGAACACTGAGGCCAGAGAAGGGTTTGCCTGAGAGGCTTCGACAGTGAAGAGCCAGCCTTCTTAGCCTCCTTTCTGAGGAGGAAGAAGACCACCCTCCTTTTCCTCTTCTGTCACTGCCAGATAAGGCAGCTGTTCCAAAGCCGCAGAGGGAGAGCGGAGCGGTCTTCCAATCCAGTCGAACCCAGACACTGCCCTCAGTTGCCTCTCCCCAGTGCTCCCACCTTTTCGGGTGCATCCTGGTGGATTCTGGAGCTGAATAACTTGTTAAAGAGATAATTCTAGGCCGAGTGCGGCGGCTCACGCCTGTAATCCCAGTACTTTGGGAGGCCGAGGCGAGCCGATCACCTGAGGTCAGGAGTTCGAGACCAGTCTGGCCAACATGGTGAAATCCCGGTCTCTACTAAAAATATAAAAAATTAGCCGGGCATGGTGGCGGGTGCCTGTAATCCCAGCTACTCGGGAGACTGGGGCAGGAGAATCGCTTGAACCCGGAAGGCGGAGGTTGCAGTGAGCCAAGATCGTGCCACTGCACTACAGCCTAGGTGACAGAGCGAGACTCTGTCTCAAACAAAAAAAAAAAAAAAAAAAAAAAAAGCTCTTGAGATCGCTCAGTGAGTCTGAAGGGAAAGACCAGAGGGTGGGTGGAAGGCATGAGAACTGGACCTGGAGCAGGCTTTCTGCAAGGAAAAGTCAATGTATAGTACCCTCTGAAGGAGGAGAGAGAATGGGGAGCAAACAGGAACCAAAACACTCACTGCTTGGGGTACTGGAGGCCTCCCAGGATGTGAATGCTCGCTGCCTCGCTCTGGACTGCTGTATGAGAGCTTTTGACCCAGTCCTCTCCTAATAGCAGGTGTGTGGACCCTTCTAGCCTGAGGAGTCCTGCAGGTGTGAAGCTCCGCACCTGCCTCCATAGCACTTTGCCTGTCCCTAAGAGGGCTCATCGGAGAAGACAGAATGGCTGTCAGCCACCTGCCAACCATGGTCCAGGTGAGTGGGGGTTTCTTCCCCCTACATTGCTTTCTGGATTTGAAGAGTGTGGCATGTTTCCTTCCTCAGACTGGGAGCTTTTCTCCCAATCCAGTCCCACCCAGACACTGACCTCAGTTGCCTCTCCCCAACCAACACCCTCCAACCCCGCCCCATATCCGGCTCATCCTGGTGGGTGTTGGAGCTGTATAACTTGCTAAAGGTCACATAAATGTCACAGCTGGGACTGGAACCCAGGTCCCTGTGAAATCAAACCCTGTACCCTTTTCACTAGCAAGTAAGATTAGGGATCTGAAGTGGTAAAAGCATGTATTAGTCCCTTTTTGCATTGCTCTAAATAAATATCTGAGGCTGGGGAATTGATAAGAAGTTTAATTGGCCCACGGTTCTGTAGGCTGTACAGGAAGCATGGTGTCAGCATCCACTTCTGATGAGGCCTTTAAAAGCTTCCAATCATGGCAGAAGGTGAAGGGGGCGCAGGCGCATCACACGGTGAGAAAGGGAGCGAGAGAGAGAAGTGGGAGGTCCTAGACTCTTAAACAACTGGATCTCACATGAACCAACTGAGCGAGAATTCACTCATCACCAAGAGGACGGCACTAAGCCATTCACGAGGGATCTACCCCCATGATCCAACACCTCCCACCAGGCCCCCTCTCCAACATTGGAGGTCACATTTCAACAGGAGAGTTGGAAGGGACATACATCCAAACTATATCAGGGCAGTATCTCACACAGAGCTCAAAGAAGGGCATTGTGGGTACACTTTTTTGGGGAGGTGTGATTTACTAGACTCTTTTTCTTTTATGACATTTGGCTTTTTTACCAATGAAATTATTCAAAAGACTATTCTGCCAAAAAGTCCTATAAATTCCTAAAACGCTTTGAGCAGTCCTAGCATCTTTAGAATAAGAATATGGGCCAGACGCGGTGGCTCATGCCTGTAATCCCAGCACTTTGGGAGGCCAAGGCGGGCGGATCACGAGGTCAGGAGATCGAGACCATCCTGGCTAACACGGTGAAACCCGGTCTCTACTAAAAATACAAAAAAAAAATTAGCCGGGTGTGGTGGTGGGAGCCTGTAGTCCCAGCTACTCGGGAGGCTGAGGCAGGAGAATGGCGTGAACCCAGGAGGCGGAGCTTGCAGTGAGCCAAGATCGCGCCACTGCACTCCAGCCTGAGTGACAGAGCGAGACTCCGTCTCAAAAATAAAAAATAAAAAAGAATATGGACTGTGCTTTGAAGGAGACAGCATTCATTTGGGCATATACATTCTGATACATTTGGTTAAATTGTCCTAATTCCTTCACATTTAAACCTCCCCAAGGACTGGGATGTGTGGCAGGAATCACTGGAAAGGATGACCAGCTAGGTGGGAGCGCCATGTTCAACATAGCACAGCTCACCGGCTGTTCCCCTCCTCCTCTTGGCTTCTGACTTGTCACTTAGGACCCTTCTCATGCACCACTTTTTCTGCAAAACCTGTCTGCACCCACAGTGCCAGTCTACTGTGATATTTTCCTTCCCTAACCTTTTCCTCAAAGTCACTGTCGGTGTCATACAATTTATCTTGTGTTTGTAGGCTGCCTTGATTTGGTTGCCATTCAGCAGACATATGTTAGGGCTGTAAAATGTGCCAGGAATTATGATCTGGGCTACAAATACAAAGTGAACGATAAATGGTCCCTGACAAATTGGTTCATGGCTTCCATCCAAGTGTTTCTTGACTGCCTGTCATGGGCCAAGTCTCTGGGTGCAGGTAACGGAAACCTAATTCAGACTGCCTCAGGCAGAAGCAGGCACTGACTGGAAAGATACGGAGGTGTTCCCCCAAATGCAAAGGCAAAGACACAGCTAGATGTTGACTGTGGAAGTGGGATCTACAATAACCTGAGAGTCCTTTCTCTTGGACCTTTGGTGCCTTCTCTGGGCTTCTGCTTACCTCTTTTTCAACACCAGCTCCCTTAACTTCTCAGCCAACTGGGAAGACAAGAGCTGTAATAGCTACTGGATTTTACATGCTAGGTTAGGTTTCGGCTACACCTGTGTGTCAGGACAGAGAGACTTTCCTCTGTGACCCCCTCTCAGAGTTTCTAAGAAAGGGACTAGTTCTAATCAGAAGGAACAAGCTTCCTATTGTGCAGAATGACTGGTTCCTTGGGACCCATGTGTGTGTATGCACATGTGCACACGTGTGCATGCGTGCATGTGTGTTGAGGGTGTGTGTCACAGGGTGTGTGTGGGGGTATTTGTGTGTGGGGGGTGTGTGTGTTCGGGTGTGTGTCGTATATGTGTTGATGGTCTGTGGGGGGATGTGTAGGGCTGTGTCTTTGTATGTGAGTTTGTGCGTATGTGTCTGTGTGTTTGTGTGTGTGTCTCTGTGTGTGTATTTGTATGTGGGGGGTATGGGTATGGGTATGTATTGTGTGTGTGCATGCGCACTTGTGTGGTATGTGTCTGTGTATGTTTGTGTGTGTTTGTATGTGGGTGTATGGATATGGGTTGTGTGTGTGTGTCTGTGTGTTTGTGTGTGCTTCTGTGTGTGAGTTTATGTGTGTTTGTGAGGGGTACGGATATGGGTGTGTGTATGCGAATGTGGGGGGTGTGTGTTGTGTGTGTGTATGTGGAGGGATAGGGGTGTGTATGCTTGTGTGTGTGCATCTCCGTGTGGGGGGTGTGGGTATGGGTCTGTGTTTGTATATAGGTGTATGTGTGTGTCTGTGTGTGCTTGTGTATGTGTCTCTGTGTGTAGGGGGTGTGGATATGGGTGTGTGTTTTGTGTGTGTGTGTGTGTATGTGGAAGGGTATGGGTATGTATGCTTTTGTGTGTGTGTCTCCGTGTGTGGGGGGGTGTGGGTATGGAGGTGTGTGTGTGTTGAGGGTGGGGAGGTACACACTGAAGAAAAGCAGGAGTTGCTGAGCAGCCACAGATAGGTGTCGAGTACATGGGCCGTGTTCCTGATGCAGGGAAGGCCAAGAGATGTAGAGACAGACAGTCCACATCTTGGAGTTAACAGTCCAGTGGGGGAGACTGAAGGTAAACCAAACATCACAATAAAATGGGACAGTGTCTTGATGGGCCCTCATAGGCGACTGTAGGAGCCATCAGGGAAGGCTGCGCTGAGCGAGCGGTGTTGAGCGAGCCGTGTCTATGCTGAGACCGGCGTAGGATTTGGTCCCCTGGGGTGAGGGGAGAGGCAGGGCTGGGCGGTTTGAGGGAGATGGAGAAAATGTTCTGGGTAAATGAATGGCAAGTTGGAAATCCCAGTGCTGAGAAAGCCTATCTTCGCCACCATATATGTGTCTTCAGAGTGGAGAGCAATGTCTAGTCCAAGGCCAGGTCCCTAGGAGACCCTGAAGAGTGATGAACTTGTCACAGAACGCCAGCTCCCTGTGTGCCAGCAGTCCTGTAAATCTGCACAAGCTCCTAGGGGCTGCCAGTCTCTTTTCCAGAGAACCATGTGCAGGGGTAGCCCCTGGTCAAGGAGAATGAATTTGCTGTTGCAGGAATCGGTGACCTTCAAGGATGTGGCTATACTGTTCACCCAGGAGGAGTGGGGGCAGCTGAGCCCCGCCCAGAGGGCCCTGTACAGGGACGTGATGCTGGAGAACTACAGCAACCTGGTCTCACTGGGTAAGTGGGACCCCTGCAAGGTTTCTCTTCACTTTTGGGGATCGCTTTGGGACCCTTACATTGACACCATATAGAAGAGTCAGTTGGACCAACTGAGGACGCTGTCTTCAAGGGTGCCATTAATATTTACCCGTCCTTGGTGTCCTGGGCACAGGCCTCTTTTGGAGTCCACTGCGGATGCCTCAAAAGTGACTAGGGTCAAATGCTTTCTTTCTGGCAAGGAGGGGAACATGGGAAAAGATTGTGTCCGGCCTGAGTCATCTTTTCTTCCCGCTGGGAACACACCTGACCCTGGGCTTTCCTATCAAGTCCCATTTCCCAGCAAGCTCTGAGGACCAGGCTTTGTCTTTGCAGTGATTTTTATCTCTTGTATAAACAGATGTGGTTCATTTTTGTCTCCCCTTAAAAACAGGACTCTTAGGACCCAAACCAGATACGTTTTCCCAGCTAGAAAAAAGGGAAGTGTGGATGCCAGAGGACACCCCTGGAGGCTTCTGTCTTGGTAAGAATCATGTGTGTGGGAGACACCGGGAGGAGCCCTGCTGGGTAGGGAAGGCTCCGTAGGGAAGGCAGGGAGGCTCGCAAATGCACCAGCCTGAAGATTGAGAAAGAGCCTGTTTCACATTCGTGCACCTGAATACCTTGTTGCTACTTTTGTTCCAGCCTGCACTGCCAACATGTAGCAGGCCTGGACCCTCCCCACAATGATTTTTCTTCTCTCCCTGTTTGGCATAGATTAGTAGAGTCTCTGGTCTAGAAAAGACTCAACTTCATCTGGGCAGTTCTCCCCACACCCCCATTCCTGGGTGTCCTGTTCAGCATCTGACAGTGCAGTCTCTGCCTGCCCTTCTCTCATGAGGAGCCACAGCATGGCGGCTTCTGGTCTTAAGAGCCAGTTATCATGTGCCCACAAGGTATCTCCTCTAGCTACACATTGCACTTTTCTTCAGCTACCTCCATATGTGTTTGTCCACGTGGGTTATTTATCTTCTACGTTTTGCTGGCCATCGTCTTTGACTGCAAGTGCCATGGAGACCAGGTTTATTGTATATTTTGCTGTGTTGCTCACACCTAGCACAGTGCTTGGCACCTAGTAAGTGGCACAGACTTGTTGCCTGGGGATACAAAAGACATGACAGTTTGGTGATGGTTACTTGTCTTGAGAAGCTCATTGTGTCTGGTGGCTTAAGGGCAGTGGTGTGTTTTCTCCCTTAATCCCCAGTATTCGAGAGAGCTTAGTGCCTTATCCAAGCACTGTAGCGTTCCCTGTCAGCTAGCATTCTGCAGGCTGTGAAGGAATTTTATAAACCTTTTGTTACAGATTCTTCACAGTAACCCAGTGCAGTAGGCGGGAATTTATATCCTACAATAAATAACTGTGTACCTGGAATATCTAGAACCCAATTTGTTATGGAAATTAAATATCTCTTTATTTTTTTTTTATTTTTTATTTTTTGAGACGGAGCCTCGCTGTGTCGCCCAGGCTGGAGTGCAGTGGCGCAACCTCAGCTCACTGCAACCTCTGCCTCTTGGGTTCGAGCAATTCTCCTACCTCAGCTTCCCGAGTAGCTGGGACTACAGGCGTGTGTCACCACGCCTGGCTAATTTTTGTATTTCTAGTAGAGATGGGGTTTCACCATGTTGGCCAGCATGGTCTCGAATTCCTGATCTTAAGTGATCCGCCCCCCTCAGCCTCCCAGAGTGCTGGGATTACAGGCGTGAGCCACCTCACGTGGCTAGAAATTAAATATCTTAACTCTAAAACTCAGTTGTCAACAAAAAATTTTTAATATGCCCAATAATATTCTGAATAGTCTATGAATTTGTATATTCCATTACCAAACTAAGGCATTTTAAATATTTTATTCTGTATTATACAAATAGTCTTACAACAAAAATGGAGGCAACTAAAAGAAATTCATCCACAGTTCTACCACCTTGGCATCACTGTTTTTACCTAAATCATTCAATCATCCATTCATTCATGATTCATGGAGTCTAATTCTTCATTGTACCCTTGAGAGAGGAGTATGGAGGTGAAGAGGACTTTTGTGCCTACAGAGATTTCATAGTCAGGTGTGGGTGATGACATGAAGGTACAGCCAACCACAGTTCAGTGCATCTGGGCCCCTCCCCACACTCTGTTCCCGCAGGCATGATTTCTGAGTTTCGTGGAGATGCCGCACCGAGGCTGGTTTGGGAAGGGTGATTAGCAGTTAGCCAGTCAGACGTCAAAGAAGACTTAATTTATGTCTCAAGAAAGTTTTATAGCTTTCCCATTTCCTATTAAAATTTTATATGTAGATCTAATTTATGTAAATTTTAATATATATTTTATATAGATTATTCTATGAATTTATATAATTTATATTTAAAAATAAATAATAAATTTACATAATGTATAATTTATATAAATTATATGTACACAAATTTTTTTTTTTTGAAGACACAGTCTCCTTCTGTTACCCAGGCTGGAGTGCAGTGGTGTAATCATGGCTCACTGCAACCTCAGGCTCCTAAATAGCTGAGACTACAGCTGCTTGCCACTGCCTGGCTAATTTTTATTTATTTTTTATTTTTTATTTTATTTGAGTTGGAGTCTCACTCTGTCACCCAGGCTGGAGTGCAGTGGTGCAGTCTCGGCTAACTGCAACCTCCGTTCTCCCGAGTTCAAGCGATTCTCCTGCCTCTGCCTCCCAAGTAGCTGGGATTACAGGCGCCTGCCACCTCGTGCAGCTAATTTTTTGTATTTTTACTAGAGATGAGGTTTTGTCATGTTGGCCAGGCTGTTCTCAAACTCGTGACCTCTGGTGATCCGCCCCCCTCAGCCTCCCAAAGTGCTGGGATTACAGGCGTGAGCCACTGTGCCTGGTCTTTTTTTTTAGTAGTTTGCCCAGGCTGATCTCAAACTCTGGACTTCAATCCTCCTACCTCAGCCTCCTAATAAAGTTATATTTTAAAAAAATAGATCTCCTATTTTGTTTTTTGTCCACTGGGAATTTCTGCTATGATGAAGTGCTGGTCATTTTCAAATAGCTACTATTGTCACCTGTCAGTTCCTAATTCATATTCATTCTCAAAATATTTGTTGGATTCATTTTTAGTTTTTTTCTCTTATTTCTGTTTCATTTCTTTTTTTTGTTTTTTGTTGTTGTTGTTGTTTGAGACAGAGTCTCGTTCTGTCACCAGGCTGGAGTGCAGTGGCGCAATCTTGGTTCACTGCAATCTCCGCCTCCTGGGTTCAAGCGATTCTTCTGCCTCAGCCTCCCAAGTAGCTGAGATTACAGGTGTGCACCACCATGCCCAGCTAATTTTTGTATTTTTAGTAGAGATGGGGTTTTACCATGTTGGCCAGGATGGTCTTGATCTCTTGACCTCGTGATCCGCCCGCCTTAGCCTCCCAAAGTGCTGGGATTACAGGTGTGAGCCACCACGCCCAGCCTCTGTTTCATTTCTTAATGACTGGCTAAGACATCAAAGACCATAGAGAGCAATGATAATAGGTTTTCAAGGAATTGGATCTAGTAATTTTCCATTGTTGCACTAATTAGTCATGGTTTAGAATGCACACTTTTTGTGTGTGTGGAGACAAGGTCTCACTATGTTGCCCAGGCTGGTCTCGAACTCCTGGGCTCAAGTGATCCGCCAGCCTCAGCCTCCCAAAGTTCTGGGATTACAGGTGTGAGCCACCGTACCTGGCTGACACTTATTTTTAATCATAATACGAAAAAGTCCTTGGTAAATAGCTTTCCTTCTTAGTTTTTCTATTCTCTGTGCCATGAGCTAGGGGAAGGGGAGAAAGCTGACGTTTGAGCACCTGTGGATCAGCACCGTGCTGAGAGATTTGGGGGGATTTGTGTTAGCTGTGCCTTTTCATCCTTATAACCTGTGAGGCAAGGATGACTGACTCCACTTCGCAGAAAATGGAGCCTCAACTGCTGAATTAATTTGGACTGATGTAATGCTGCTTTTAAGAGGCAAGTCAGGGTTAGCATGAAGCCAGCAGGAGACTCGCCCGACCCTTCAAGTGTTGCACTTTCTTCCCTTCTCCAAAAGAGTTTTAATTACATATAAATTGTCCACTCACCAAACGTAAAGGAATGCTCAGCCAAAGGCTCACCAATGCTCGGTGATTCCTTAATTGAGGAGTTGCTAATACCTTTTATAATTTCTTCCTTATTTATTAATCTGTTGAGGTTTATTTTTGCTACATCGATTGTACATTTTATCCTTTAGCTTTATCTTTTTTCAGTTATAAAATGTATTAGATTACAACTATGTATTATCTATTATTTTAATATTGTATAATATGTCCTCTTATTTCCAATTTTATCTGAACTTTTTTCTCTTAAATTTGCTTGGAATTTTCTTTTAAAGAACCATTTCTTTCTTTCTCTTTTTGAGACAAGAGTTTCGCTCTTGTCGCCCAGGCTGGAGTGCAGTGGCGTGATCTCGGCTCACTACAACCTCTGCCTACCGGGTTCAAGCGATTCTCCTGCCTCAGCCTCCAGAAGAGCTGGGACTACCGGCGCCTGCCACCACGCCCGGCTAATTTTTGTATTTTTAGTAGAGATGGGGTTTCACCATGTTGGCCAAGATGCTCTGGATCTCCTGACCTTGTGATCCGCCCACCTCGGCCTCCAAAAGTGCTAGGATTACAGGCATGAGCCACTGCACCCGGCCTTAAAGAACTGTTTATTATTTATTGCTCTTACATGTAATTTCTACACACACCATTATCATTTCTTTGTTTCACTATAAAATAAATTTATTTTGAATATCGTACATCATGTATACACAAAATAATATGTAGTATTTTTGAACAGTTTAAAGAATGATAAGGAAGAAAGGCCCGTGCCTCACCATCCAGCTTGGGTACTGGAGCGCTGCAGCACTTTTGAAGTCCACTGTGCCTCTCTTTGTGTTTTCTTCCTCTTATAACAAAGAGAGCTACTAGCTTGAATTTTACACCAGCATCTCCTGTGCTTCTCTTTGTGGGTTTGCCACATACGTCTATAGATCTAAGCAATATTTGCTTTGCCGTTGCGTGCTTTAAAACTTAACATATATGTACTTTACTGTAGAAACCTTTCTACAACTGGCTTTTTTCAGATCCATGTTGAGGCACGTAGCTCTAGGTCATTTCTGAAATTGCACTTTTCCTTCAGTGATATACCTTACTTTATCCAGTCTCCTGCTGCTGGCTGTGTAAGTTATTTCCAGACTTTTTACTATTACGGATAATGCTGACCTGAATATTCTTGTATATGTTTCCTTATATACATGGACCTTGTTTGGGAGTTTCTTTGCGTGTATTCATAGATGTAGAGGTACTGGATTTAAGGTTATATGCTCCTTCAACTTCACTAGATATTCTCAGATTGATCATCAAATTAGTTGTTCCAAATTATACTAACAGTTGATGCAAGTTCCTGTTACTTAAATCCCTGCCCAAATTTGAAACTATCAGAGTTTCTAAAAATTCTGTTAGTCTTATTCCTGAGAAATGGTATCTTGTGGTTTTCATTTATGTTTCCTCCATTACTAGTGAGGTTGAACATCTTTTCATATATTTATTGATTATTTACTTTCTATGACTTACACATTCCTATTCTTTGCCCGTTTTTCTATGACAGTTTCTTTTTGTATTCATTTATAGGAGCTCTGTCTGTATTTAGGAATCTCTACTTTATCAGTTTGTATGAATGTCCGTTATCTTCTCCAGTCTATAGCCTACCGTGTCTCTTTCTTTATGAACAGAAGTTCTTACCTGAGGAAGTAAAATCTATCAGTCTTTGTCTTTATGATCTGTATTCTTAGTGCTTTCGGTATCCTGTTTAAATCATCTTTCCTACCTTTTGATCCATGAGGGAAGGACTTTGTCTTGTTTGCTCTTGTTATCTTGGGCAATACTAGGTCTCAGTATGTATTTGTTGAATAAGTTGATTTCTAATAATATTTACCTTTTTCTTTTTTTTCTGTGTAAATGTTGTCAAAAGTTTGTCTTTTATTAGACTTTTAAATGAATAAAGATGTGACTTTGCTGATCCTTTCTATTTTTGTTTATTTTATTAATTTTTGTTCTTCATTGTTTCCTTCAACTTTTTTGGAGTTTATTCTGTTTTTTCCCCCTTTTCTTTATTTTAAGCATTTATTTTTAATTGAAGTAATACAAGCATTTAATGAAACTGAGGTTTGTGGTGAACAATGGTGGCTCTTTCCCCCCACTTCCCCATTTTCCCCTCTCTAGAAGTAGCCACTCCCTCTTCTTTTAGCTGATTATTTGATATATTTGCTTCCATTTCTCCAAGTGACATGTTTGTGTTGCTACCTCTTGACTTTTCAGTTTTAGACATTATGTATTGAATTCTTTCTATACGAAGTGAGGCTTAAACTCAGCCCCTGCCCCTTCAATGACTTAAACTCAGCCCCTGCCCCTTCAATGACTCCTGCTTGTTGGATTTCCATTCGCTGTCCTCTCGGTTGTAGTGTAGCTTTGACTTGGTCAGTAGTCAGTGTTTACATTCTTAAACACTAGTCATAACTGAGCTGTGTCGGAAATTATGACCACTTTTGCTTTCCTAAGCAATGTATTCCTAGAATTCATTGGTTCTTAGTTTAGTTTATATTGATCATTAATTTGATCTCGTTACTTCTCTCATTGTCTTCATCTTTTCTGGAGCCTTCTGACCTCCATTCCAGAAGGCTTGGCCTTCTGCATCTGGTGCCCAGCTGGCATCCTGAGAATCCCCTTCTATCCTTGGCCGTTTACTACACTGTTCACTGTGTCTCGTGTCTTCTTTTGTGGTTTGCTCTCTCCTTTTGGTGGCATACATCTCCTTGTAGCTTCCTCAGGAAGAATGCAAGGAAATGCATATGTTCTACCCTAGCCTGTCTGTAGATGTCTTTTTTACTCCCTGACACTTTATGGATCATTCGACTGGATAGAATTCAGCACTGGAAATCATTTTCCTTCAGAAATTTGACATTACTCCATTGTTTTCTGGACCTCAGCCTGCTGTTAAGAAATCCAAAATCACTCTGTTTCTTAATCATTTGTAACCTGTTTTTCCTCTCTGAAAACTTGCAAGATTTTCTCATTTACTCCAGTGATCTTAAATTTCCTAGTGATGTTCCCTACTGTGGTTCTATTTTTATCCACCGAGCATTGGTGAGCCTTTGGCTGAGCATTTAGTGAAACTTTCCATGTAAAATTCCTGCCCAACCAGGCATGTTGGCTCACACCTGTAATCCCAGCACTTTGGGAGGCCGAGGCAGGTGGATCACTTGAAGTCAGAAGTTCGAGACCAGCCTGGCTGACGTGGCAAAACCCCATCTCTATTAAAAATACAAAAATTAGCCGGGTATGGTGGTGGGAGCCTGTAATCCCAGCTACTCGGAAGACTGAGGCACAAGAATCGCTTGAACCCAGGAGGCAGTGGTTGCAGTGAGCTGAGATTGTACCACTGCACTTCAGCCTGGCTGGAGTGCCAGGCTGGACAATAGCTGGGCAACAGAGTGAAACTGTGTCTTAAAAAAATAAAAATAAATAAGTAAAATAAAATTCCTGCCCATTGACTCTAGGACATTTTCTCTATTATTGTTTGATTTCCACCTTCAGTTTTTTTCTTTTTCTCTTTGTGGAATACTTGATACTAATAATGGACACCGTAGACTGGTCTTCTAATTTTCTTATTATCAAAATTCTCATCTTTTGTGCACTTTTGTGTATGTGCTTTTTGACAGGTTTCCACAACTTTGTCTTCCAACTCTTCTGAGATTTTTAAAATAATTCTTACTCAGCTTCATCAGATTACAATTACATGGAATAAAATTCACCAATTTGAAGTGTAAAATTTGATCAGTTTTGACAAATTTATACAATTTGTAGCCATCACCAAATCAAGGAAGACAACATTTTTCTTATCCCCCAAAGTTCTGTCTTACTCCTTGGCCGTTAATTCCCTCCCCTGCCCACAGGGCCTGGCAGCGACTAACCTACTTGCTGCCACTGCGAGTACCCCTCTCCAGGATTTCATGTGAATGGAGTTGCCCAGTGCGTGCTCTTTCTGTCTGGCTTCTTTACTGGCATGATGTCTTTGACACTCATCCCTGTTGTTTCACACGTCAGCAGTTCCTTGCCATTGCTGAGTAGCCTCCCACTGTATGGATGTACCACGGTTTGCTCATCCATTCATCACCAGTGAGGATTTGAGTTGCTTTCAGTTTTGGGCTAAAGCCACTATGAACATTCTTGTGTAAGTTTTTGTGGATAGTTTACATGTTTTTTTGTGGGCATATGTTCTCATTAGGGTAATTGCCTAGGAGTGGGATTGCTGGTTGTATGCTAAGTGTGTGTTTAACTCTGTAATAAACTGTGAAACTATTTTCAAAGCAACCATTCCATTCTGTATTCCCACAGCCATGTATATGGGATCTATCTGGTTGCTTCTTATTGCACTGGTTAGGACCTCCTGCACAAAGTTGAGTAGGAGCTGTAGTGGGGTGGCCTTGCCTTCTTCCCTGTCTTAGTGGGAAAGCATTCAGCCTTTCACCATCAGTATGTGTTAGCAGTAGGCTTTTTGTAGATGCTCTTTATTAGGTTGAGGAAGTTTATGCCCATTTCTGGTTTGATGTGAGAGTTTTATCACAAATAGATACTAAATTTTTATCAATTGTTTTTCTCAATCCTTAAGATGATGCTGTGGTTGATAAAATGAATTACATTGGTTTTTAAGGACCAAGTCAAAGTTGTATTACTGGGATAAGCATAACTTAGTCTCGACTTACTATCCTTTTTAAGTATTGCTGAATCGAATTTGTGAACATTTTGTTAAAGAGTTTGCATTGATATTCATGAGTGATATTAGTCTATAGTTTCCTTTCCTTATAACATCTCTGTCTCTGGTCTCAGAGTAATGTTAGTCTCACAAAATGAATTGGGAAATTTCTCCTTCTGTTTTCTGGGAAAATTTGTGTCAAAATGCTGTTATTTCTTTATTAAATATTTGACAGAACTAGTGAAGTCTTCTGGGCCAGGAGCAGAAGACTTGTGGGACAGTTTTAAACTGCAAATTCAGTTTCTGTGGCTTTCTTCTCTTTGGTGGCTCACAGATTGTAGCCATGGCCTTCCCAAACCCTGATCTCTGTGCCCTCAATTTATTGAGACCCCTGGGCTCTGTTTTGCTCCTGTGCCATGACCTGGAGTCTGCCTCCAGGGACTAAACTGGGGCATCCATAGGTCTTACCTGGCTTGTTTCCCTTCTCTCAGGAACCACTGTCCTCCACCACCATTTGTCATTTACCTCAAAACAGTCATTTCCTACTTTTTTCTGGTTTTCTAATTGTTCACAAAAGGAACTCTATTTTGTTTTGAATCCTCTAATCATTTTTAATTTCCAAGAACTCTTCTTTCTCTGAATATTGGAATATTGCCTTTTTGAAAAATAAGCTCTTATTCCTGTTTTACAGTTAAAATATCTTACATTTAAAGATAATGATTTTCAAAGACATTTTCTTCTCCCATCATTGGGTCCGTTTTCTCTAGTTTTCTGTTTGATGATTTTGGTATTTCTTTCTTGTGAGAAGCTTTCCTCAGTTATAGCTAGTAATCCCTCACTGCCTATCCAGACAGTGGGAAGACTAACGTCCTTTTTGGACGTTCTGGGTAAGTGGGGCTTCAGTCTTCAACACAGTTCTCCGGCCCCAACACAGTTCTCCCGCCCCAACACAGTTCTCCCGCCCCAGGCATCTTCCGTCCAGAGCAACTTTGTTTTGCTCTCCTGAAAAGAATAAAAAAAAAAAAAGCCTCAAGTCTTTTGCCACATTGAGAAAGGGCAAATCCCCCAGTTCCCTTGAGCTGGGAAAAGGATGGGAAGAGGATCTGGGCACCTAAGGTCAGGGTAAACTGACCTTAAACCAGTCTTTATTTTATTTATTTATTTATTTATTTATTTATTTATTTATTTATTTATTTATTTATTTTGAGACGGAGTCTCGCTCTGTCGCCCAGGCTGGCATACAGTGGCACGATCTCGGCTCACTGCAAGCTCTGCCTCCCTGGTTCACACCATTCTCCTGCCTCAGCCTCCCGAGTAGCTGGGACTACAGGCACCCGCCACCATGCCCGGCTAATTTTTTGTATTTTTTGTTTGTTTGTTTTTTTGGATGGAGTCTCACTCTGTTACCAAGCTGGAGTGCAGTGGTGCAATCTCGGCTCACTGCAAGCTCCGCCTCCCGAGTTCGAGCGATTCTCCTGCCTCAGTCTCCCAAGTAGCTGGGACTACAGGCGCCTGCCACCACGCCCGGATAATTTTTGTGTTTTTACTAGAGACAGGGTTTCACCATGTTGGCCAGGGTGGTCTCGATCTCCTGACCTCGTGATCCGCCCACCTCGGCCTCCCAAAATGCTGGGATTACAGGCGTGAGCCACCGTGCCCGGCCCAGTCTTTCTTATTTTATTCGTCCTAACTTCCACTTCGAGATAAAATTGATGGGACCAATTCTTGAAACTTTAGGTGATTGAGGAGTGAATTGGTCTAGCGTTTGGTCCCTCCCTGGGTGTGACCTCTTGACAACATTATATAGGAGGCTTGGAACATACTACTTGCATGCCACTTCAAAGCCTACATTAAGGATTTTAAAACCATCTTTTTTTTTTTTTGGGGGGACGAAGTCTCACTCAGTCGCCCAGGCTGGAGTGCAGTGGCACGATCTCGGCTCACTGCAAGCTCCGCCTCCTGGGTTTAGGCCATTCTCCTGCCTCAGCCTCCCGAGTAGCTGGGACTACAGGCGCCTGCCACCACGTCCAGCTAATTTTTTGTATTTTTAGTAGAGACGGGGTTTCACCGTGTTAGCCAGGATGGTCTCGATCTCCTGACCTCCAATGCAGGTAGGGGTAGGGCTCCTTAATTTAGCCTACCCTGAAGTGACCTGGGACCCAGTGAGTGTGCCTGAGTTGCTCACACCAGAGTGCTCTTTCGTACTGCAGGCTAAATCAGGGCCAGTAAGACCAGTCTTACTGAACTGGATTAATTCACACCTCAATTAATTTTCAGTGTGGTCAAACCGGGATGCATTTGACTCCCCTCTTGGTGAACTCTATTTGAAGATGAGTGTTATCATGTAATATAAAATATTTAAAAAGTCAAATAATTACCCTCAAAAAATATTTCAAGTCATGTATTCTCTTATATATAGATGATGTGTTTTTAATCACAATCAATAAAAGGTTTTAATAGATGTCAGTATCCAATAGCTGATAGAAAAGAAAGCTAGAAATTGGTGTTTTTATTATTTTTGAAAGCCATCCCCTAGATTTTTTAAAGCAAACTTTTTTGAAGTTTATACAGAAACTGTTTTCTATATACATCTTTATACTAAAAGTACATAGATCATAAATGTCCAACTCAGTGAATTTTTACTGTTTAAATATATCTGTGTAGTCAGCACTCACATCAAGAAATAGAATGTTACCAGCACCCCTTGTAACCACCCGGTCCCCTTGCAGTTTCTTTTGTCGTAAAGGTAACAACTACTCTGGCAATAGATTTGTTTTGCCTGTTTTTAAACTTTAAATCATACAGTATGTACTCTTTTGTGTCTGGCTTCTTGCTTTCAACAGTATGTCTGAGATTCATCGTTGTTGTCACTTGGAACAATAGTTGGTTCATTCTCATTGCTATATAATGTTTCGCCATATAAACCTGTCATTATTTGTACATTTTACTGTTGCTAGACATTTGGTTTATTTGTAGCTTAGAGCTATTACGAATAGTACCATTATGAACATTTCTTGTGCAACTTTTAGAAAACATAGGTACACATTTTCTTTGATTAAATAGCTAGGAGTGCTATGCTTATGCATATGCGAACTCTAACAGACATAGCCAAATAGTTTTCCCAAGTGGTTATACTAATTTATACTCCTACCGGCGAAATGCAAGATCTCCATATCAACTCTTATACACGTAGTATTATCGTTACAAAAGGTTTTCTACCATTCTAGAGGATGTATGGTTATAACTGAAGTTGATCTTCTTACTTTTAGAATTTCAATACCCTCTTTTTTAAAGTATCTATACATCTTTGCCCCACTTTTATTTTGTTGTCTAATCTTTTGTTATTGGCTTATAGGGCTGTATATTTGAAATGCAGAATCTTGTCATATATATACAAATATTGTTTCGCACTCTGGATAATGATGTCATCTGATAAATAGAAATTCTGAATTTTGAGATACCTGAATTCATCAGAGGTCTTTTTTTTTTTTCTTTTTCTGCCTATGGTTAACGCTTGTTGTGTTCTATTTAGGACATCTTAAGCACATGAAGATCTGTGTTTTCCTATAGTAGCTGTAGTGTTTTGTCTTAAATACTTAAGTCTACAGTCCATATGGAAGATTGATTACTCATTATTTTCTATAGGGGTATCCAGTTGACCCAGGATCACTTGCTAAGAAGACCATCTTTTCCCCCATTGTACTGCACTGTCACCTTTGTCATATATGAGGTGACTGCATGTACGTGGGTCTGATTCTGGGTTCTATAATCTGTTCCATTGGTCTGCGTACAGATTTGTTTCTGGACTCTATTCTCTTTCATTCTTTCTGTCTAATCTTGTGCCAACACAACATTGCTTTAGATTACTCGAGCATTATAATAAGCCTTACACTTGCTGATGTAAATTCTCCAGTTTTGTCCTTTTCTTTTAGAATTTTAGAATTGGCTATTCAATTTTCACAAAATTCCCGCTGGAATTTTGATAAGAATTGGGCTGAAAGTGTAGACTAATGGGGGACAATTGAGAATTTGAGGTCAAATGTGTTTATTGGGTTGTTGAGATCATTTCCTTTTTTTTTTTGAGACGGAGTCTCGCTCTTGCCCAGGCTGGAGTGCAGTGGCGTAATCTCGGCTCACTGCAAGCTCCACCTCCCGGGTTCACGCCATTCTGCTGCCTCAGCCTCCCGAGTAGCTGGGACTACAGGCACCCACCACCACGCCTGGCTAATTTTTTGTATTTTTAGTAGAGACGGGGCTTCACCGTGTTAGCCAGGATGGTCTCGATCTCCTGACCTCATGATCCGCCCTCCTCGGCCTCCCAAAGTGCTGGGATTACAGGCATGAGCCACCGCACCCGGCCCCTTTTTTTCTTTTCTTTTTTTTTCTTTCTTTTCTTTTTTTTGTTTTTTTGAGACAAGTTCTTGCTCTGTTGCCCAGGCTGGAGTGCAGTGGTGTGATCATAGTTCACGGCAACCTTGAACTCCTGGGCTCATGGCGATCCTCCCACCTCAGCCTCCTGAGTAGCTGGGACTGCAGGAACACATCAACATGCCTGGCTGATTTTTAAAATTTTTTGTAGAGACGAGGTTTCACCATATTGCCCAGGCAGGTCTCGGACTCCTAGACTCAAGCGGTCCTCCTGCCTTGGCCTCCCAAAGCACTGGGATTACAAGCATGAGCCACTGTGTCCAGCCCATTCCTTTTCTTTTCTTTTTTTTTTTTTGAAACGTAGTTTCGCTCTTGTTGCCCAGGCTGGAGTGCAATGGAACGATCTTGGCTCACTGCAACTTCCACCTCCCCAGTTCAAGCAATTCTCCTGCCTCAGCCTCCGGAGTAGTTGGGATTACAGGCATGTGCCACCACGCCCGGCTAATTTTGTATTTTTAGTAGAGACGGGGTTTCTCCTTGGTCAGGCTGGTCACAAACTCCGGACCTCAGGTGATCCACCCGCCTTGGCCTCCCAAAGTTCTGGCATTACAGGCATGAGCCACCACACCTGGCCAGCCCATTCCTTTTCTTAATGGTTTGATTTCTGAGTCATTGAGGGTGCCATATGAACATTTTTTACTATGATTATTGATTTATCTATTTTTCCTTTTTATTCTATTTTTACTTTATACATTTTTAAAGTTATGTTGTGTGCATACAAATGAAAATTTGTTGTATGTTCCTGGAGAATTGACCCTTTTGTCTATATAAAATACCTTAAAGTCTGTTTTCTCCAATACTGTGTGATTTGTCTGATATTAGTATGGGTATAGCACCTTTCTTTTGTATGATATATCCTTTTTAATTATTTTATTATTTCAGTGTCTACATTTTTGGTATTTCTTTTCTAAATGATACTCAATTATGTTTTATTTGTTCATCCAGTCTCACAATCTTTTTTTTTTTTTTTTTTTTTTTGAGACAGAGTCTCACTCTGTCGCCAGGCTGGAGTGCAGTGGCACGATCTCAGCTCACTGCAACCTCTGCCTCCTGGGTTCAAGCGATTCTTCTGACTCAGCCTCCCAAGTAGCTGGGATTACAGGTGCGTGCCACTGCACCCAGCTAATTTTTATATTTTTAGTAGAGACGGGGTTTCACCACGTTGGCCAGGATGGTCTCGATCTCTTGACCTCGTGATCTGTCCGCCTCAGCCTCCCAAAGTGCTGGGATTACAGGCAAGAGCCACCACACCTGGCCCACAATCTTAGTTTTTAAAAATAACTTAGGTAAGTTACTATGTATGGGATTTTATATCCACTATCCTATTATTTATTTTATATTTCACTTACTTGCTTTAAATTCCTTGTCCTTTTTTCCTTCCTTCTGTTGGATTAAATACTTTTATTGTGCCATTTTCACTCTGTGTTAGCTTGTTAATTAACCTTCTTTACTTAGTCTTTTATTGTTAATAAATAAAACCAGCTTATTACTGTCCAAAATAAATTTTTACTTTTAGTAAAATTAAAATTATTGTTACAATCTTAAAAATTAACAGCATTTTTGGCCAGGTGTGGTGGCTCACGCCTGTAATCCCAGCATTTTGGGAGGCCAAGGTGGGCGGATTGCCTCAGCTCAGGAGTTCGCAACCAGCCTGGGAAACACGGTGAAAACCTGTCTCTAGTAAAATACAAAAAAAAATTAGCTGGGCATGGCAGCGTGCGCGTGTAGTCCCAGCTACTCGGGAGGCTGAGGCAGGAGAATTGCTTGAATCCAGGAGGCAGAGGTTGCAGTGAGCTGAGATCACTACTGCACTCCAGCCTGGGCAACAGAGCAAGACTCTGTCTCAAAAAAAAAAAAAAATTAACAGCATTTTCTTCCTTCTACCTTTATTTTTGCTATGTATTTTAATTCCACATATATTTGCAATCCATTAAGACATTATAATTATTGTCTCATATAATCAATTGTATTTTTGTTTATCCACATATTTAACTTTTCCATTGCTTTTCATGCCTTCTTACATTTTCATATTTCCACATGGAATTATTTTTCTTCTGCCTGGAACACATCTGTGTTTCTTTTAATGTAGATCTGCTGGTGACACCATCTCTGTTTTTATTTGTATGGAAATATCTACTTCATGTTTAATTTTTAGAGATATTTTCTCTGTGTGTTGAATTCTAGCTTGACAGTTCGGTTCTTTCAACGCTTCAGATGTTACTTCATTGTCTTCTGGGTTCCATTGTTTTCATTAAGACACTGCCAGTCTTAGTTTTGCTTTTTCAAAGGTAGTGTATCATTTTTTTTTTTCAAGCAACTTTCAAGGTAATCTTCCGTTTTCAGTAGTGCCTAGCTGAGGTGCCTAGGTGAATTTTCTTTGTAGTTATCCTTGGAGTTTATAGCCCTTCTCAGAGTTCATTTTTCAACCTTTTTGTTTTTAAATAATGTTTAGTTTTTTAGCCATGTTTTGCTATGGATATTTTCTGCTTATGTATTTTTGTAGCTCACTATTCCTCTTTTCTGCTATATTTGATATCTTGTTAAAGACTATTGAATTCATAATTTTGGTTATTGTATTTCTCAGTTCTAGAATTTCCATTTGATTATTTGATTCCAATTCTTTGTTGTAATTCTCATTCCTGTTTCCTTGAACATATTAATCACAGTTATTTTAAGGTTCACGTCTGATAACTCTGGTATCTGTGTTCTACGGTTCTTTTTCTATTGTCTATTTTTCCCTCTTCATTGAATTTCTTAGCACAGCTGGCCTTTTTTTATTGCATCCCTGACACTATGTGTGAAGGAGAGCAGAGGCTCTAGATGTTGTTCTTCCAGAGAAGATTTAACTTCCCTGGTAGCAGCTAGAGTGCAAGCAAACCATCTTAGTCCAGCCAAGGCCTGTAATAGCTGGAGGTTGGTCACAATATTTGTAAAGCTATGTCAACTGCTCATTTGCCCGTACTACTAGTTTTGTAGCCCTGCAGGAGTCCCAGCTGAGAGCTTCACATGTTTATTATGACCTCTCCTTGGAAGGTCCTGGTTCTGTTGTACTAAAAGACTAGAAAATTCTGGATTTCTGCTTAACTTTAATCTTTTGCCCTGTAAAGCTTAAGAATTCAATAAAATGTTTGAGTAACAAGCCACTGAGTATTGGGATCACCTTTCTATATTTTCATTCTCTCCCAAATATTAGACTATAAAGTCTGCCTGGGTGACATCTGATGCCTTCAGACAGATAACTTTGTTTAACGATGTTTAACTTTGACCATTCTTTGTTTTGAACAAGGATATATTATTCTGAGCTCAACAGGATTTTAGTCTTGAAATGTGCCTGTTTACCTTTCTTTTCCTAGTAAGTAAAGAGGTTTGTTTCTTTGAATCTAAAATGATACCAGGAGTGCCTTTTTGTAGAAGATTTTCTGCAGCGAGTGGGAAAAGGAGGTAATAAGGATGGCTTGTTCTTGATGGGATTTCTCGTGAATTTTGCATCGTCTGTGTTTGGAATCTAGCCCTTAGTTTTACATTTTAGGCCCTCTCCTGTTTGCCCTGAGAATACTTGCCGGCAGTGCTTGCAGCTGCAGCGTTTATCCTGAGATAACTTTGCCACAAAATATCTCATGGCACATTTCCCTCCCATGGGTGTCACATTATTCATATGGGTTTGGAGACATTGCTTCCTCACAAGCAATAGGAGGTCCTTATTTTTTTAGTAGATATGAGCATTTCACACAGCCTGTACAGCGGCCTAGCTTTTTATTATTCATCTGAATGCTCAAATGAGCCTATATCTTGATTTTAGTATTCACTCTAGAGTCAAGGTTTTTCCTACCAAGTGTCGACTGCTATTTTCAGCGGTTTCTTTAGGCCACATCTGGGTGGCTTTAAAAATCATCTCATTTTAATCGACAGGGTACTTTTCTTCTTGTCTGTTAGCATCATGTGGTCTTTATCAGGTTTTTTTGAGGCTTAGAAAATCAGATAACTTCTCTATTATCACAAAGAAAATATGTGTTGTACTCAATTCTAACCCAGGCCTGTGACTTTTTTTTTTTTTTTTTTTTTTGAGACGGAGTCTCACTCTGTCACCCAGGCTGGAATGCAGTGGCGCGATCTTGGCTCACTGCAAGCTCCGCCTCCCGGGTTCACACCATTCTCCTGCCTCAGCCTCCCGAGTAGCTGGGACTACAGGCTCCCACCACCACGCCCAGCTAATTTTTTGCATTTTTAGTAGAGACGGGGTTTCACCATGTTAGCCAGGATGGTCTCGATCTCCTGACCTCGTGATCCACCCGCCTTGGCCTCCCAAAGTGCTGGGATTACAGGCGTGAGCCACCACGCCCAGCCGCCTGTGACTTCTAAGATCATGCTTCCAAGCTCTCCTGCCTCATACATTACACATGAGATCAACCCCTGCTGTAGTCCTCTGTTCACCCCTCTTTTCTGTCCTTTCTTGTTGTTACTTCAGAAAATCTTCAAACTTGAAATTTTTCTGTTAGCATTATGAAGAGGCTCATCATCTTGCCCCATCCAAATGTTTTACTAGGGTAAAACAGACATTTTTATTTTTAATGTCTTTCAGACTGGATGACTATGCCTGCCAGTAAGAAATCTACTCTCAAGGCAGAAATTCCTGAAGAAGAATTAGATCCATGGACAATAAAGGAAAGATTCAGTAGCAGTAGTCACTGGAAGTGTGCTAGCCTGCTGGAGTGGCAATGTGGAGGCCAGGAGATCAGTTTGCAGCGAGTGGTACTCACTCACCCCAACACCCCATCACAGGAATGTGATGAATCCGGGAGCACTATCAGCTCATCTCTTCACAGTGCTCAAAGTCAGGGATTTCAACCTAGCAAAAATGCCTTTGAGTGTAGTGAGTGTGGAAAAGTCTTCTCTAAGAGTTCAACTCTTAATAAACATCAGAAAATTCATACTGAAAAAAATGCAAATCAGAAAATTCATATTAAGGAGAAAAGATATGAATGTAGAGAATGTGGGAAAGCCTTTCACCAGAGCACGCACCTTATCCATCACCAAAGAATTCACACTGGCGAGAAACCCTATGAATGTAAGGAATGTGGCAAGGCCTTCTCAGTGAGCTCCTCACTTACGTACCATCAGAAAATTCATACTGGAGAGAAACCTTTTGAATGCAACTTATGTGGAAAAGCTTTTATCCGAAATATACACCTTGCCCATCATCATAGAATACATACGGGAGAGAAACCTTTTAAATGTAACATTTGTGAAAAAGCCTTTGTGTGCAGGGCACACCTTACCAAACACCAGAATATCCACAGTGGAGAGAAACCCTATAAATGCAATGAATGTGGAAAAGCCTTTAATCAGAGTACAAGTTTCCTTCAGCATCAGAGAATTCACACTGGAGAGAAACCCTTTGAATGTAATGAATGTGGGAAGGCCTTCAGGGTGAACTCTTCCCTTACTGAACATCAGAGAATTCATACTGGAGAGAAACCTTATAAATGTAATGAATGTGGGAAAGCTTTCAGGGATAATTCATCCTTTGCACGACATCGGAAAATTCACACTGGAGAGAAACCTTACAGATGTGGCTTGTGTGAGAAAGCCTTTCGGGACCAATCGGCACTAGCCCAACATCAGAGAATTCATACTGGGGAAAAACCTTATACATGTAACATATGTGAAAAAGCCTTCAGTGACCATTCAGCCCTTACCCAACATAAGAGAATTCATACTAGGGAAAAACCTTACAAATGTAAAATCTGTGAGAAAGCCTTTATCCGAAGCACTCACCTGACTCAACATCAGAGGATTCACACAGGAGAGAAGCCCTATAAATGTAATAAATGTGGGAAAGCTTTTAACCAGACTGCAAACCTCATTCAGCATCAGAGACATCATATTGGAGAGAAGTGATATGAATGCAGTTTGTATGGAAGACCTTTGAGACTGAGTAGATGAATTATTGAATGTGAGATAATCCGTTCTAGAGAATAACTATGAAAGCTTGCATCAAGATAGTCACTTTATTTACTGAGGGTCAGGTTTCACAGTGTCATGGGGTTTGGGCATTTAAGAATGGCAAACACTCGGCCGGGCACAGTGGCTCACGTCTGTAATCCCAGCACTTTGGGAGGCCGAGGTGGGCGGATCACGAGGTCAGGAGATCGAGACCATCCTGGCTAACAGGGTGAAACCCCATCTCTACTAAAAATATAAAAAATTGCCCGGGCATGGTGGCGGGCGCCTGTAGTCCCAGCTACTCGGGAGGCTGAGGCAGGAGAATGGCATGAACCCGGGAGGCAGAGGTTGCAGTGAGCCGAGATCGTGCCACTGCACTCCAGCCTGGGTGACAGAGCAAGACTCAGTCTCAAAAAAAAAAAAAAAAGAAGAATTGCAAACACTCCTCATTCTTTAATACTGCCTCAAATAGCAGTACTGTTTGATTTGTCTGAATTACCAAGTATCAGAACCAAAATGGAGCTTCATTAACAGCATTAAAATTGGTTTATCAAATTACATTTTGACTATTAGAGAAACTGAAATTGTAAAAATTAAAGCTGAAAAGCAAAGGAACAAAAAGGTAAAATGGCCTACAAGCATTGCACTCTACTAGATTCTCTTACATAAGAGAGTTGCCAGCTTTAATGGAAGCCTTAGTCCTCTCCTCACCCACACCACTGACACCCAGTGTAGAGAAAGTGCATCACCCACACTTATTTAAACCATGCTTCCTGCCTTCTGCTTCAAACCATCCATTGTCAGATCTCTCTGGTCTGTCTGCTGGCTTCATCCCTGTAGAATCCCTGTGAGATGATTCATTTGCCCCAAATGACCCTCTTCTGACTTAGCAACGCCTAACTGTATGCATGGTGCCACCTATCACTGCCCCTATGGGGAGTGTGGTGATCTGGTCTCAGACACAGTCCATGATGTTGAATATCACACCCAAATCCAGCCTTCAGAACTTGGTATCTCTGTCTAGAAGGCACAACTTGATCAAAATTCTTGAGTTATGCATTTCCTCTGGGCTTCAGCTTGACTGATCCTGGGATAGCACCTGCAGGAGGGGCTTTGCCTGTGCCGCCTTTACCCTCCAATTGTTCTGTACTTAGTGACTCTACACATCAGTCAGGGACTTGCTCAGCTTCAGGTGCAATGATCCCACCCACTTACGTTGTACTATTCCCAGTCACCTCCATCTGTCGCTGCCCGTTTCTGTATGTGCAATTGATATAAGAGGTGAAAGCCCCAAGGCCAGTTCTCAGATTGCTCTGACCCACTCTCTTCCCCCTGGCCAGTTCTCAGAATGCTCTGACCCACTCTTCTCCCTGGCCAGTTCTCAGATTGCTCTGACCCACTGTCTTCCCCCGGCTGGACAGTCCACTGCGTACACTGCATTAGAGTACATTTACTACTCCCAGGATAAACTGCTGCATCCTGGTCCTTCCCCTGCCTTTTCTAGGTTTCTGGAGGTAGTAATTCTATATTCATAGGAAAGCAGACATCTTTGAATTTCTGCTTTTGCATTTGGAAGTGGTCATTTCCTCTCCTCCATCTGGGCCTTCCACTATTTAAAGACTCATGCTGACAGTGGTGAGAAAAATGTTGAGTAATTCCATGAGTCAAGAAGTGGTCACTAGCACCATTGATATTCTCTGGCAAGGGCCATGTCCGTGTTCAAAAGTTTGAGTGGTACAGTAGTCCTGCAGGTGTGTTTCCTTTACCCTGGTTTTTTTTTTCTTTTTCTTTTTCTTTTTTTTTTTTTTTGAGACAGAGTGTTGCACTGTCTCCCAGGCTAGAGTGCAGTGCTGTGATCTCGGCTCACTGTAACTTCCATCTCCTGGGTTCAAGTGATTCTCCTGCCTCAGCCTCCCGAGTAGCTAGGACTACAGGCACCCATTACCATGCCCAGCTAATTTTTTGTATTTTTAGTAGAGATGGGGTTTCACTATCTTGGCCAGGCTGGTCTCAAACTCCCGACCTCGTGATCCGCCCACCTTGGCCTCTCAAAGTGCTGGGATTACAGGTGTGAGCCACCACACCCGTCCACCTTCCCCGTCTTTAATCCTTCAGTGCTTTCAGTAGAAATCACACAGATAAGTAACATCTGTGCATCACACACACACACACGCACACACACACACACACACAGCCTCTGAGGGCCCTCTCCCTTTTCCTACCACAAGGAATGGAGGAGCCTGCACTACTGCAAGCTGGAATATATCATGCAATGAAGATGGGAGGCCAAGCAAACTTTTCTGGAAAGTGAAGTGGCAAGTTCCTGGTATGTGGAAGTGCTGTCCGTCAAGTTGAGCAACCTCCTGACCCCTCAGAATGGAGCACCTCACCCCCATGTTACAGAAAAGGATATTCTATATCATGGTAGAACTCAGTGGGCTCTGGGTTGCAACATAGACTTGGAAGCTTCCAGCAGCTTCAAAGTCCAAGTAATCTAAATTCAGCCTTCATCTAATAAAGGCCACCTTTGTGGGCCAGCATCTCCTGTTAGCTGATCAGCAACTCAGACTTTCTTCCCTATTAAGCTGCATGTGAAGCAGTATTTCAAGAGGTTTCTTGGGATTGCCTGTGTCCCATGTCCTCAGAAGTTCATCTGCAGCTTCACGCAGCTGACATCCTCAGATTCCAGAGTAAACCTGAAAAAACCACGTTCACTGCTACAGATGTCTGTCTTCACCCCATCCATGCAATGTGCCAGGTCTTAACTACCACTCCTTACCTTGAATCCCTGAGAAGCACGTTTCTAGGCTGAGTTGGTTGGTCGTTTTGTCTGTTTGTAATGAACGCATGAGAACTACCACTACTTGGTATGTGCCTGCAGTTGAGCCAGGGCCAAGGCCTGCAGCCACTTGAGTCTCATTCATCTCAGCCGCGGCTCCAGGAACTACGCGTTAGCAGCATTAAGTGCAGTCTGAAGGCCCCCATCTGAGAAGACAGTGCACTCTCCCTGAGTTCACCTCTCATCAGGCTTGGGTTTTCATGAAATTAGTCCTCCGAGATGCCTGTTCACTCATCCCTGTCTGCGAAGGCAAAAAGTAAGTCACTGGCCTATTAGATACACCCAGGCTGACTTGAATATATTTATGGTACTCGTACTTGGCCAGGCAGTGGCTTTATTGTATTATACTGTAGGACTACGAGCTCACTACATGGCCTTCTCAACTAGGGGAGTGGACACTGCCTGGGTCTAGTCATACTTTTCTCACGTGGATGATATTGCTCTCTACCTGGGCATTCTGACCTGCCCCAGCTCAACCCCTAAAAGTACATTTCTGAGGACCCTGCAGTAAGACTTTTTCAGCCACAGTCTTCTCTACCAGCTGTTCTGTGTGGTGTTAGACATTTCAGTACTTACTGAGAGGGAGTTTTCTGTGCCCCACCTTCAGCTGGGTTAATCCCCAAAGAACCAGTGTTTCCTAGGAAAAGCAGTTCATTCCATATCTTGCTTTTGTAGTCCTAATGGCCATGTCAACATACCCAGCTGTGACAAGATGAAAGACCACGATTTGGGACTCTTCAGGGACAGACTTGGCCACCTGGTGATGTGCCACCGTCAGCAGCTCTGTCTTCACACGTCCAGCCTGCGCCTGCTTCATGTAGTACACAAGACTGCTCTGGTACACCACGACCATGACCTTCACATGAGGCCAGTCTCCCCGCCCCTCACCTGGGCCATAGAAAAAGGTAAGAGCTTGAGAAGCAGCTCCTGGCCTCTCCTCCCACCTCGGAGCCTTCCGAGACCCATCACAGTGGCAGCTCCACTCTGCCCAGTTTGAGGAGGGAATTAGCATCTAGACTGATAGGTTCTTCATTTCTATGGGCTTCTGGGAACAGCCACTGAAACTGCCTCCTTGTTACGGAAAAACAGCAGTTGCTTTGGATTTCCCCTTTCAGATTCCTCTGCCCATCTCCTGCCGGGTGCCCCTCATCTCCAGCTGACTGATTTGTCATCTGGGTTCTTTCTCCCTGCCTGCCTGTTTGCCTAGCTTTGACAGCACCCTCTCTAAGACGTTACCTTCCTCCATATTCACTAACTGCTTCTAGAACAGCATTTGTCCCTGCAGCAGACTCAGGCTTCCAGGTTACTGTGGCCGAGCCTCAGAGTCTTGGAACAAAATTGCTTTAAACTGAGTGCTTTTGATGGAGAAAACAATTTAATTCAAAATTAATCCAAGAACGCCATAGCCTCCCCCTATCTGATTCCTCTCCTTTCCTTCACACTTTGCCCCACCCTCCCCTGTAGCACTGGCTTAGTTGGCAGTACAACATGGAGACGTCAATCTCTCACCCCCCTCTGTCTCGCAGTGGGAGGGCTCCCTGCTTCTTGGCCCACCTCAACTCTTGCTAAATATATCTTTGGCAATTTAAGTATTTTTATAACAGTTTGTGAAGGGAAAAGAACGCGAGGCTTGGTTGTTTCTGATCACTCAAGGACCTCTCGGCGGTGCTGATGGTCCTCCTCTGCAGGTGCCAGCACTGGGTGGTACTCACACTCCCTGCGTTCCATCTGCCACCCTGTGTACCACATGTCACTGTCTTTTTTTTCTTTCTTTCAAGCGATTCTCCTGCCTCAGCCTCCCAAGTAGCTGGGATTACAGGTGCCCACCATCACGCCCGGCTAATTTTTGTATTTTTAGTAGAGACGGGGTTTCACCATGTTGGTCAGGCTGGTCTTGAACTCCTGACCTCGTGATCCACTTGCCTCGGCCGCGTCACTATCCTTAAAAAATTGTTGACAATAGTTATTCATCGGTGTGTCTTTCTGAAAATAAAATAAGAAAAGTGCCCAGTTTCTAAGATGTACAAGTTGCATTTTTGTCACCTGGTTATCTAGATGACACTAATGCATGGCCAAAAGCATTCCAAGTGTTTCTCTCTGTAGCCAGCCTGGCCCGAGCCCCCCACAATGACCATCGAAGCCCCACGTGGTCCTGGAAAGCAGCGTGTTCATGCTGTGGAATGTAAAAAGCTGTTTCCCATCATCGGGGCCAACAGTTCACATGTGAGGCCACGCCTGGCACCAGATGCTGTTGTAAGAACTTTGCGTATATTCATTCATTTAATCCTCACAATTGCATGAAACCGTTATGTCCATCCTGTTTTGTATTGTTATGAGGTAGTCAGTTAAGATGGAGCCAAAAGAGGCAGAGGAGAGGCTCGGGATAACAAATGTACTCACTATTCCTAGAGACAGGAGGCAGGGCAGGCCACACAGGGCCATGTGGGCGAGGCACCTGAGTGTTCAGGAGGCAGAAGACAGGAGTCGGCGGGGAGTAGGGGGAAGCATGAAGCCAGGGCCTTTCTTTGGGTGTCTGAGGGAAAGGCAGGGTGGGTGAATTGTTTAGACTGGCTAGTTTGTGTCATTTCAGTAAGCTCTAAGCTATAAGGATGGGGATGTCCCTAGGTGCCTGGTGCTCGGCCCTGGGGTGATGAAGGCAGAGGAATGTTGCTTCTGGGGTGTGTGGGCCTGAGAGAGGAGGCCTGGCTCTGGCTGGTTACTACATATGGAAGACGTGCCCAGCTCAGTCTTTGCTGTCTCTTAAGAACTGGCCAGCCCCAGCTGGGCGCGGTGGCCATGCCTGTAATCCCAGCACTTTGGGAAGCGGAGATGGGCGGATCACAAGGTAAGGAGATTGAGACCATCCTGACTAACACGGTGAAACCCCGTCTCTACTGAAAAAAAAAAAAAACAAAAAATTAGCTGGGTGTGGTGGCGGGCGCATGTAGTCCCAGCTACTTGGGAGGCTGAGGCAGGAGAATGGCGTGAACCTGGGAGGTGGAGCTTGCAGTGAGCCGAGATGGCGCCACTGCACTCCAGGCTGGGCAGCGAGACTCCATCTGAACAAAAAAAAAAAAAAAGAAGAAGAACTGGCCAGCCCCAGGAAGGGTGGCTCTGTCTGTCCCCAGCCAAAAGGTTTTTTGTTTGTTTGTTTGTTTGTTTGTTTGTTTGTTTTTTGAGATGGAGTCTCACTCTGTCACCCAGTCTGGAGCACAGTGGTGCAATCTCGGTTCCCTGTAAACTCAGCCTCCCGGATTCAAGTGATTCTCCTGCTTCAGCCTCCCTAGTAGTTGGGATTACAGGCATGCACCACCACACCTGGCTAATTTTTTGTATTTTTGTAGAGATGGGGTTTCACCATATTGTCCAGGCTGGTCTCGAACTCCTGATGTTGAGTGATCTGCCCACCTTGGCCTCCCAAAGTGCTGGGATTACAGGTGTGAGCCACCGCACCTGGCTAAAACATAATATACAGAAAAATTTTAAATATATACACAATATATTTCACAACTATTTTATGACTATACAATATTTTACAATCTATTTTACAACTGTGTTGGTATAAAGACAAAATCTTTGACCCTAAAAGGTCATTTTTCTTTCCAATTTGGGGAGAACTTAAAACATTTCCATGAGCCCCTAGAAGCATTCTGGGCCCCAGGCACTGTCCCTACTGCACCTAATGGACAAGTCGGTGCTGCCTGGCATTGATGGGTGGGGAGGGCTGGGGCCACGTGCTCACCTGGAACCTAAGGAGGTGAGGTTCACCCAAACCACATGATCCAAGAGTAGAAGTGAGGGGTCCACAAGAAAATCCCAGGGTCTTTCTCCAAAGAAGAGAGGGTGTGGTAAGGTCCCACGCAGGCAAACCACAGATGACCCAGGCCCGACGCAGCTGAGGCTGAGGCTGCGGCCTTTGGTGGCTCACCCCCTTCTCAGATCCATACTTTCTGGGCCAGGCCTGAGACTAAGCCACGTGGGGGTGAAAGAACCAGGAGCAGGGGGAAGATGTGGGGGAAGGGCAGGCGGAGTGCTGACCCCGAGGACCTGTTTCCCTGGAAAGGCAGCAGTTTTTACCTATCTTATCGCCAACTCAGATGAATTCTTATACCAGCTGCATAACTATACTCTCAAGATCCAGTTTCTCTCTAACTTCAGGCATCCATGTTTTCCTGCCATAGACTCTTGTAACAAACCTCTTTCCTAATAGTAAATAGGTAAAAAAACAAACAAACAAACAAAAAAAAACCCAGAGGCCTTTCTGATCGTGGTGGCTGACAGCAGATCCGGCTGCAGTTCCTCTCCTTTCCCTCCCTACCTCCCTCCCTCCCTCCTTCCTTCCTTCCTTCCTTTCTCTGTCTCTCTCTGTCTCTGTCCCTCCCTCTCTCCCTCCCCCCAGCTACCCCTCCCCTCCCCTCCCATTCCTTTCCTTTCCTTTCTTCTGTCAGCTGAAGCAGCAAGACCACACAGGCCCATTAGTTCATGCAGGGGGCCTTGGTAGGACTTGAAACGGAGGAAGCTATTGTCTGGTTTTGGGCTTTGTATTTCAAATTTCCAAGCTGCAGATAATTGCTATAATAATGTACATTTTACCAGAGCATTAAAAAATGGAAAAGTTTCCAATTACTTTTCTTTCTTTCTCAATTAATTTTCCTTGCAGTGAAGAAGAAATTCCAAAGTTGGAAAAAGTATTTAACCACCTGAAGTTCAATTGCTAATTCACCTCAGTAATATACCTAGTGACAAATCTTTTATCCTCCAGTTTTTAGTGTCTTTACTGATTAAAAAAAATAGAGGTTGACTGGGCCGGGCGCAATGGCTCATGCCTGTAATCCCAGCACTTTGGGAGGCCGAGGTGGGTGGATCACGGGGTCAGGAGATCGAGACCATCCTGGCTAACACGGTGAAACCCCGTCTCTACTAAAAAATACAAAAAATTAGCTGGCGTGGTGGCGTGCGCCTGTACTCCCAGCTACTCGGGAGGCTGAGGCAGGAGAATGGCGTGAACCCAGGAGGCAGAGCTTGCAGTGAGCTGAGATCGCGCCACAGCACTCCAGCCTGGGCGACAGAGCAAGACTCCATCTCAAAAAAAAAAAAAAAAAAAATGAGGTCGACTGAAGAATGAAAAAAATCCTGTCCATTTATATTACTTCTGCCGTTCTTTATCAGTGTGTACATAGGCAGAGAATGAAACCTGGAGGCTTTTGTCACCAGGGTCATAGTTTAAACTTATGAAGTAGACAGTGGGGTTGGGCTGGGATGGTGCGGTGAAGATGATGTCACGACTAAACAGATTTATTATGAAAGAGGTTTGTTAAAAGAGTCTATGGCAGGAAAACATGGATGCCTGAGGTTAGAGAGAAACTGGATCTTGGGAGTATAGTTATGCAGCTGGTACAAGAATTCATCCGAGTTGGCGATAAGATAGGTAAAGGATGCATCAATGGTTATTCCTTGAGAAGAGGTCATGGTTGGTCCTTCTTGTCTTTTAGATTTTCTTTAGTCATGAACTTGTCTTAGCCTTTCTAATGGTGGTTGTGGTTGTTGTTGTTGTTGTTGTTGTTGTTGTTGTTGTTGTTGTAGATGGAGTCTCGCTGTGTTGCCAGGCTGGAGTGCACTGGTGCGATCTTGGCTCACTGCAATCTCCGCCTCTGGGGTTCAAGCGATTCTCCTGCCTCAGCCTGCTGAGTAGCTGGGACTACAGGCGCCCGCCACCATGCCCGGCTAATTTTTTGTATTTTTAGTAGAGACGGGGTTTCACCGTGTTAGCCAGGATGGTCTCGATCTCCTGACCTTGTGATCCACCTAGCTTGGCCTCTGAAAGTACCGGGATTAGAGGCGTGAGCCACCGCGCCCGGCCTCTAATGGTTTCTGTACTTACCATTACTGCATGAGAGAGAGGTTCATTGAGCACTCGTTATGAGCCAGGCACTGTGCATTGTTCCTACATTATGCCATGAGATTTCTATAAAAACCTTCAGGTTTGTAGGGATGGATGATTACCTATCAGCTAGATATGACTATCATACTTACTTGACAGACAAGGAGTCTTTGACTTAAGTAGCTTGTCCAAGATCACAACATGAGAGTTAAGAGAAGGGTTTTAAATGTGAAGCTTTGTGGTAGAACCCAAACCCTTACCCAATAAGCTGGACCACCACGGATCTCAGGAATTGGTCACTCTGGCTGCCAAATTTCTGCTCACCTCTTCTCTCTCTTCCTTTTCATTCTTTTCCCAAAATATAAGGACACATCAAAAGATGTTTCTGGCCGGGGGCAGTGGGTCATGCCTGTAATCCCAGCACTTTGGGAGGCAGGCTGATCACCTGAGGTCAGGAGTTCAAGACCAGCCTGGCCAACATGGCAAAACTCCGTCTCTACTAAAAATACAAAAATTAGCCGGGCTACTCAGGAGACTGAGGCAGGAGAATCACTTGAACCCGGGAGGTGGAGGCTGCAGTGAGCTGAGATCATGCCACTGCACTCCAGCCTGGGGTATAGAGTGAGACTCTGTCTCAAAAACAAAAAAAAGATGTTTCTAAGAATGCCAGTGGTGCACGTTTGAGAGCAGTATTACTCCAGTGAATGAATGTGACCACTACAACCGCTCTGCATGTGAAACATTTTTTGAAAACACGTGTATAGAAGATGTTTCTAAGAGCGCAGCTTGGGTGCGTGATTAAGATGTGTTGTTTCAATGAATAAAGGTGTCCACTACACTATTCTGCATGTAATATACTCTGAAAAGACATGTGTACAAAAGATGTTGCTAAAACATTCTCAACACAGTAGCCAGAGTGGTCCTTTTTGTTCGTCAGACCCTCTAACTGTTACTAAAACCCTCCAGTGTCTCCTCTTCTCACCCAGAGTAAATTAAAGTCCTTGATTTTAGTGGCCTTGGCCTACAGGGCCACACATGGTATACATACCCCAGTGCCTCAGGTGACGGTTAGCTTGATGTGTCACCTGGCCAGGCTATGGTACTCAGTTACTTAATCAAACACTGATCTAGATGTTGCTGTGAAGGTGTGTTTTGTAGATGTGGGTAACCTCTACAATCAGCTGACTTTAGGTAAAGGAGATTTACCCCCAATCATCTGGGTGGGCCTCTTCCAATCAGTTGAAGGCCTTCGGAGCAAAAGTCTCTCTATATATCTTTATCTAATCTATATCTGCGTCTAATCTGTTGATCCTCTGGGCTCTGTTCTCTGGAGAGCCCTGACTGCTCCACTCTGCTGCTTTCCTCACATTTTCTCCCCCCCTCACCCTACTCCTCCATGCCACTCTCTTTGCTGGGTCCCCAAAACACCAGGCCGACCCCTGCCCTTGGGCCTTGCACTTGCCACTCCGCCTGCAGGACCCCATCCCCCAGATATCCCCATGGCTCACTCCCCACCTCCTTCAGATGAAGCCTGTACTGGATTGCCCTATTCGGAATTGCAGCCATCCCCCGCCAGCTGCCCCATTCTCTGTACCCTGCTCTGCTGTTTTCTTTTGTCCACAGCACATCACCCTCTAACATACAGTGTCATTTATTGGTTAGTTTTGTATGTTGTTTATTGTGTGTCTCCACCACTAGGGTGCAAGTCCCATGAGGGAAGCAGTTCCTGTCTATTTTGTCTGCTGATGTATCCCAGGTGCTTAGCACAGAGTAAGCACCCAAGGGTACCTGTGGGACCAAAATGAATAAGCAGTCTGTGGGGGGCAGTGAGGAGGGGCTAGCTGGGAGTGAGATGGGGTCCTGGGACTGCTCAGCTATGGGGCTGGGTTAATGAGTGGGGTCTGTGTGGGCAGTGATTGGTAAGACTGGGAGGACCAATGGTAGGCTAATGGGGCCAGCAGTTTGGGCACCTCTGCAGGGTGCATTAAGGAGACTCTGGCTTTTAGTGGCTGTGGGAGGAATGAGTATCTTGCCCAAGGTCGCTCATCTAGCAGAGCTGGAGTTGACCTCACGAAGACTTAACCATGACACAGAGCAAGGTCAAGCTGTGAAAGCTGACTTAAAGAAGTACACAGGGCATGGGCAAGACAAGGTCTGTGTGCCCTGGAAGCTTTACCTGTCTTACCTGTCTGCAGACCAGAATGGGAAAAATAATTCAGATGTTGATACTACAGGTAAAATCAGTATTTGAGAGCTCTGATCAGACCCAATCTGGCAGATTGTATCAGTGCACAGTGCACAGTGCCTGGGGCCGTGTTCCCCTAGACTAATGTGCCCTTTCTGCTGTTTCTGTTAGGAGAGTCTGCAGGTAAATTTGAGAATAAACCACAGCCAGATGGAGGTGACAGGAGAGGGCTGGGACCCTAGCAATGGGACACAGCACCACTGTGCCATGGAATGGTGATTTTTATAATACTATGTAGGATGAATAAGAGGGAAAAGATACAAGAAGCAGAAAGACTAGTTAGTATTCTGACAGAATAATTGCTATAGGTTGAATATTCATGTTGCTCCAAAATGCATATGGTGAGATCCTAACCCCCATTGTATGGTATTTGGAGCTGGGGCCTTTGGGAGGTTATGAAAGTAGAGCCCTCGGGAATGGGATTAGAGCCCTTATAAAAGAGACCCCAGGGTGCCCTCACACCTCCCACCATATGAGGACACAGCAAGGAAGTGCTGTTTAAGAACAAGCAGGCAGCCCTCACCAGACACCAAATCCACTGGTGTCTTGCTCTTGGACTTTCCAGCCTCCAGAACTATGAGAAATGTCTGTTTTTTAGAAGCCACTGAGTCTACGGTACTCTTTTATAGCAGCCTGAATAGAGTAAAGCAGTAATCCACAAATTAAGTGATGAGGCTTAAAATTTTCAAATTCAGTCTTCTTTTTTGTTTTTGGAGACAGAGTTTTTCTTTGTTGCCCAGGCTGGAGTGCAATGGCACGATCTCAACTCACAGAAACCTCCGCCTCCCGGGTTCAAGCGATTCTCCAGCCTCAGCCCCCCGAGTAACTGGGATTGCAGACATGTGCCACCATGCCCAGCTAATTTTGTGTTTTTAGTAGAGATGGTGTTTTGCCGAGATGGTGTTTCGCCATGTTGACCAGGCTGGTCTTGAACTCCTGGCCTCAAGTGATCCACTCACCTCAGCCTCCCAAAGTGCCAAGATTACAGGCATGAGCCACTGCACTCAGCCAGATCCAGTCCTTTTACTAATTTACTTCTCTACACCCTTGCGTGCCTTTTAGAATTCTATCCAACTGGTCAGTTTCTTCTTATCAAAGCCTTATTCCTTCTTGGTCCCTATCCCTTACATTTCTTCAGCCTTTTCTCCACAGGGTGGAATGTCATTTTTGAAACCCCCCAAGCTACTTGTAATAAGCATCAGCATTCCACTCTGGCTGCCCATACTACAGCAGTTTTTCCCCCGTCAAAGCCCAAGAGGTAGAAAATATTTAGTTTGGAATTTTTCATGTTTAGAAACAAAGGTATCAATATAACAAAGAGTATTTGTGAAGCAGTTTCATTCTATAAAATGTTGAGAAGATTCACTTGGAATTGTGCATTTTATTCCATTTTTGAAGAAGTTTTATGAAACAATATCTGTATAAAGAAGCAACCGAAGACCTAAATCAAACTTTTGGGAAAGGTTAAATTTATTGAACAGGAAGTAACTGAATAAAGTCAGTTACCTGGACTCTTTACAGTAAGCAATGAATGTAATAAATTAAGGGGAAATTTCTAAAGAGCAAAAAGGATAAGAAATGGGACAAAGCTATAATAAATGTGTCAGAAGATTCACACAAGCGAGACAGCCTAAGAATATGGTTACTATACAGAAGCTCTTCTGTAGAAGTCTCAACACAGTGGACCATAGGTGACACCTTATAAATAGGTGGGTAAAGCTTACATCAAAACGTAAATTATACTCTGCTTTAGAGCTCTCATCCCAGAGAGGAGCACTGCAATTTTAACTGTGTAAACATGGAATAAGCCTCCAACCCAGAACTCCATTTTCACCGGAACATATAATTCATACAAATAATTCAAGGGCAACAAATGGGACAAAACCTTCGGTGCAGGTCAGCTCTCACTCGACATAAGAGAAACCACACTGGAAGAATGCCTTATAAATTCCATACATAGAAGAAAACCCACAAAACTTTATTCAGGGGTCCAAATAAATTGATTGGACCTCAAAGAATTCAAACCCATGCATGCAAAAAAACAGGAAAATCTTTAGGGAGCTGTCAACCTCCACTGAACACCACAGAAATGATCAAAGAGGCTAGGTGCAATGGCTCACGTTTGTAATCCCAGCACTTTGGGAGGTGGAGGCAGGAGGATCGCTCGAGCTCAGAAGTTCGAGACCAGCCTGGGCAACATAGTGAGACCTCGTCTCTACAAAAAATAAAACATTAGCTGGGTATGGTCGTGCGCACCAGCTACTCAGGAGGCTGAGGCGGGAGGATTGCTTGAGCCCAGGTCAAAACTGCAGTGAGCTATGATCGTGCCACTGCACTCCAGCCTAAGAAATTGAGCAAGATCCTATCTCGAAAAAATAAAATAATAAAATAAAGAAATGATCACAGGCAGAAACCGTATGCACACACCGAGTGTGGAAAAGCCCTCTTGTGGAAGTCAGTTATTTGTGTACATCAGAAAATTCTGGAAGGAGAGAAACCTTGTGAATGTACTAAATGACAACATCTTCAGTAACAGAGGATGTCCCACTGTACCCAGAATGGTGCATGCTGTGGAGATACCCTGCAAGTAGACCGAATGTGAGAAAGCCACAGGAGTAGATGGGCCTCGCGGTGCATCAGAGTTCCTGCCAGAGAGGCCCACAGGCATGAACATGGCAGAGTGTGAAAGTCGTCTGCGGGAAGCCAGGACTCTACGCCAGAAACTTCACACTGGGGAGAAATCCTCAGTGCAATCAGTGTAGAAATGCCTCTACTAAGAACTGCTTCTGATTCTGAATCACAGAGTTCACAGTGGAGAAAACCACATGAATGTAAAACTGTGGAAAAGTTTTCAGCTAGAAGCCAGAGCGCACTGCACACCAAAGAATTCACACTGGGAGAGACATGAGAAAACAGCAAATGCGGGAAAACTTTCCCTTGGAGATCAGAGCTCACTGATCTCAGAGTTCATACAGGAGAAGAGCCCTATACAATCACGAGGGTGGAACCGCCTTTGGCAAGAAAACACGCCCCATTACCTATGAGAGAGCTGCACAGGAGAGAAACCCTATGGAATAAATAATTCTGGAAAGCATTCAGCAACAAATGAAACGTCCTCATTTGCACTATAGAGAAGCCCTAGGAACACAACAAATGTGGAGGAGAGTCAGTAGCGCAACAAAAATGTTTGTCAGAGGAGAAGCTTTTAAGTTAATTACTTAAAACCTGCAGCAACACCTAGTCCCAAGGTCAAAACCAACTGCTCACCAGAGAAGCTGTATGGGAAAGTTTGTATGTTGGATAAAGTGTGGTTCACCCTCAAAACTAGCTCCAGACATCACAGACTAGAGAATGTATACTGATCTTAAACAGTAGTCAATTTAACAAATGTAAATTCTACTCCCAGGGACATAAAATTCCATAACTTAAACCAAGCTTTTTGTAAAAACTATCAGTGAAAAACAAATGTGCGTGCATCTGCAGCCCAAGCCTCTTCCTCCCCAGGCCTGGCGCTCAGCTTGCAAATGGACTTCCCAGTACCTATGGGGAATGAAGGGTTTCCATACCCGTCCTGAGCCATCCACTTGGGATTCACCCTCACCACGGCCATGACTCTCTGTCGCTGCTCCCAACCTGGAGCTCCTAAACCCATCCCCAACCTGAACACAACACAAATGCACCCCTGCTCCTTGTTCTCACATCACTAACACTCCACACGTGTATCTGAATTTCTTCAGGTTTGGGGGGTTTTTTGGTGTTTTTTTGTTTTGTTTTTTTGAGACAGAGTCTTGCTCTGTCACCCAGGCTGGAGTACAGTGGCACAATCACAGCTCACTGCAACCTCTACCTCCCAGGTTCAAGCGATTCTCCTGCCTCAGCCTCCCAAGTAACTGGGATTACAGGCACCCACCATCACACCTGGCTAATTTTTGTATTTTTAGTAGAGACACGGTTTCCCCACATTGGCCAGGCTGGTCTCGAACTCCTGACCTCAGGTGATCCACCTGCCTTGGCCTCCCAAAGTGCTGGGATTACAGGTGTGAGCCACCATGCCTGGCCAAGGTTTGGGGGTGATTTAAGGGAGTACACACAGGGGAGGAAAACAGCTGTACTCTAAGTCTGACCTTGCCCAATCCCGGGGGGATGGGGGAAAGCCCATGGCATTGGGAATCTCATGGGGGCGCACCCCAGTTCCTCAGCTCACTCTCGCACCCACTGCAGGCCCTTCCCATGCTCACAGGGGTCTCACCCAGGGTCTCTCCCTCTATGCCAGAGGAATCCTACCCAGGCCTGAGTGCCTCTGTCCAGATGCACAGCCCCAGGTCTCCTCTTGCTGAGACAGCTCCTCCTCCACTCCAACCCCATGTTGCATTCTGGGGTCTACACGTTCTTCCACACTGCCCAATCCCCCGGTTATGGGGGTTGACTGAGGGGAGGAAATCTCCCGCAAACCAGGCAAAGCCCAGGGCTTCATCATCCTCTTTGGACTTCGGATGAGAGAATAAGGTTAGTCCCTCTCTAGAGCTAGAACCTTCTCGGTGGCTGTTTCCCACCATGGGAAGCGAGTCTGGTCTGTGGTGAGGAAGCATGAAGCTCACATGCTGGAATCGGGGCAGAGCTGGGTCCAGTTCCTTCTCAAGGCCAGCCCCACCGACGCGGAGCATGGTCTTCGCAAACTCCCTGCCACTGACTGTTCACTGTGGACCCGGGCTCTATGCAGCTTCCACTGCGAGGCAAGAGGAAGAAAGGAGAGGCAGCGAGCAGTCCCCTTCCCACCTGCCCTGCTACTTGTGGTCCTCTGCATCCTCGCCCTTGGGTGGGGCTGCCACCGTGGAGGTGGCCTTGAGGCTCCGCTTTCGCTTCTGCACATTCTGCTCTGGATGGAACAGGATGACGTAGGTTTTGGGTACGTAGAGCATGCCGAGGGACACCGAGGCACTCAGGCTCAAGGACACGGTTAGCGTGGTTGTCTGGATGTAGATCTAGGCCATGGAAGAGGGGACGAGACGGGACTCAGCCCTGCTCTCCCTGCCCTGCCCCACACAGTCCTCACCACATACTCTGGAGCTGAGTCTGTTTCATTTGGGGAACTGGGAATGAGCACTTAGACCAGGACAACAGTATGAGCAGGGGCCCCGCGCCTGAGGGGCTGGCAGCCTCCATGCAGCTCTGGTGTGGGCAGGAGGGAGGGGTGAGGAGGGGTTATTAACAGAGAGACACCTGGGGAAGCGGGAGCTGTGGGAGGGGTGAGGAGGGGTTATTAACAGACACCTGGGGAAGCGGGAGCGGCAGGAGGGAGGGGTGAGGAGGGGTTATTAACAGAGAGACACCTGGGGAAGCGGGAGCTGGAGCATGTCAGTGAATGAGCACGTTTCAAATACATACAAATGAATAAATGGGCAGAGACAAACTTCAGGAGCAGATGGGCAAATAAATGGATGACAGGTGCATGAAATGTTCTGCTGCATATGTGAAGAAATGATGCAGCGATGGGCTGACGCATTAATGGGTTGGCAGTTATAAAGCACACGAAGGCTGGGCGCAGTGGCTCACGCCTGTCATCCCAGCACTTTGGGAGGCCGAGGCAGATGGGTCACTTGAGGTCAAGAATTTGAGACCAGCCTGACTAATATGGTGAAATCCCATCTCTACTAAAATTACAAAAATTGCCCAGGCGTGGTGGCAGGCACCTGTAGTCCCAGCTACATGGGAGGCTGAGGCTGGAGATTCACTTGACCCAGGAGGCGGAGCTTGCAGTGAGCCAAGATCATGCCACTGCACTCCAGCCTGGGCAACAGAGTGAGACCCTGTCTCAAAAAAAAAAAAAAAAAAGCATATGAAGAACTTGAATTAAAAAAGACAAGCTAACTGTAACTGGGTGACAGAGTGAGGCAATTTCTCTCAAAGAAATGAAAATGATAAAAAAAGAAAAAAAGAAGAGTGGAAGTTAAGAAGAGGGATTAGAAGCTTGGAAAAGTGAATGAATGAACAAAGTAAGAAGGGAATGAGTGAATGAACAAGCAGCCAGATACGGGATAAACAAAAGCACGAACAAGCATTTAATCTCATGAATGAATCAACCAGCCGGACAGGCAGGAAACAGGGAGCGAGACCTCCTGGGGACCTCATTACCTTTTCAGCTGACTGGGCAGTGCCAAAGAAGATGGGCACGAATGCCAGCCAGATGATGCAGGTGGTGTACATGGTGAAGCCGATGGGCTTGGCCTCGTTGAAGGTCTCGGGCACGCCACGGGCCTTGATGGCATACACTGTGCACGTGACCATGAGCAGGAGGCTGTAGCCCAGGCAGCCGATGAGAGACAGATCCGACATGTCGCACTTGAGCACCCCTCTGGCCTGCTCGGGGTCCACCGTCCGCTGTTCCTCATAGTCAATCACGCTGTGTGGGGGCCGGGCCCCCAGCCATGCTATCGCCCCCACCACCTGCAGGAGCCAACACTGCATCAGACACAGCACTTTCCAGGGACAAATCCATTCCAGCCCTGACAGAGGCCCCTGCGGGTCAGGATCCCCTTGAGGCTCTGGCCTATGGAGGGGATGCTCCACCTCTTCGTGGTGGCTCTCAGGAGCACTCAGTGGAGAAGAGGGGATGGCAGCCCAGGCAGGGGCAGCCCAAGAGGGGTCCGTCCAAAGGCCCATGACCTGGCAGCCGCGGAGAAGGGCTGTGCCGCTCGTATATGTTGGCAACATCAGTGCAGTGTGCATAAGGGGCAGCTTGGTGTCCTCTTCCTGCATTCTAGCCATTACCAATGCCATTTACTGCACCCCTTCAAGGTAGATGGCTGCGGCCGGAAGCTCTGGAACTGAGGCCCTACTCACATCGCCTCTCTAGCCTCCTCACGTGTAGTGAGCTTCAAAATCAGGGCACGCCACAGGCAAGAGAAACAAAGGAGCACTCAGTGGGGAGGAGCAGGAGTGGGAGCTGATGCTGAAGAGTATTGGAGTCTGTGCAGGCCCTCACAAGGAGGAGATGGAGTTACCACTCCCTCACATGACAGGAAGCACAACCTCAAGCCAAGGAAAGCTGGGAAACAGGAACGAAGCCACCTGCATAAAGGCGGGACCCTGGAAGGGCTGCCCCACACGTTCGCGCAGGTTGTTCACTGTACAAGAGCGCCTGATTGGGGGCGGGGGGTGGAGCTGGAATCCAGCCTGCGTGCCAGTGTCATGCCGAGCACCTGGAGCTGGGCCATGTGATCCTGCTGGAAGGGATGCTTTGCAGTCATCTGCCCACCCAGAAGAAGCAGCTTTTTGTGCTTCTCCCAAAGGCAGCAGACCCCTGAACAAAGGACCTTTCAAATAAGTGGATCACGAGGTCAGGAGATCGAGACCAACTTCCAAAATAAGTTTGGAAGTTCCTACTAGAACAAGGCTCCAGGTGGGAAAAAAAAAAAAGTTGCTCATGAGAAACAAAAATGCAAGCCCAGGGCTGCACAGCGGTAACCACCAAAGCGGCCCACAGATGCCGCAGCCCGTGGAGTGGGGAGCGAGCGAGCACGCCTCATTCAGAACAGACTCCTGCAAAATAACAGCAAATGAGCAAAGGACAGGAACAGGCTGAGCCCAGGAGAGGAAAGCCCCATGGCTGGCACACTGGTGCTAAGTGCAGGCGAATGGAAGCCACAGTGAGATGCCATTTTGCAGCCCGTCATGACGTGGTAGTCATGGCAAAACACCTAGGCCAGTTGCAGGCTTGTGTGTTTTTAAAGATCCCTTGTATCTGGAAAAGAGGGTACAGTGTGGGGCGGGCAATGGCTAAGGCTGGGGAGGAGAGCTGGGGGTCCCCAACAGGGTCTAAGCATCTCCACCTGGGAGTGGGGGAGCAGGAGCACCTCAGGCCGGGACGTAGAGGGCACCTTCTCAGGATGTGCGGCACACGGAGACCCTGGGCCTGACCAGGGGACACTCAGACCCTGTTACGTGGAGGAGGACGGGAGCACCTCCTAGTCATGGAGAACTGCATGACCCGAGGCACGTGGCGTGTGTGGAACGAATAGAGAAGGGGCTCGCCGGGAGTGGACAGCACCGGGAGTGCTCCAAACGGGTGAGCAGGTGTTCGCACCGAGGCCACCCTCCACCTGGCCCTGAGAACCCAGCTGGCCCTGCAGTGTCACACCAGGTCACCCTCCCCAAGCCATCTGTCTCTCGTACTCTTCACACAGAAAACATCCAGGGCGCCCCAGACTCCAAGAGTTGTCTCCAAGGCTGTAATAACTTTACTGTCTTAGGAAAATCCCCCAAAGGAGCTCCATTATTTAACGGCCAGCACGAAACGCTGGCCACTGGATGGAATTCGACGCTCCACTCCACAGTAAAATGTTGGACCCTGTGCCTCTCATCCACACTGCCCCAGGGAACAGGGCAGCAGAGACTCCCTTGTGGAAACAGGAAAACCGGTCAGATAGCTCTTCGTCCTGTTTCCATATGTGAGCCAAATTGTAGAAGAGCATGTTCGGTTTAGAAAATAACTTCACTGTTGTACAGAAAGATCTCTGGAGGCCCACACTCCCCACCTTACTGCCCCGTTTTCCTTCAAGGACCCAGCAGGGGAGATGGCGGCCCTAACTGAGCTGCTGTCACAGGAGGGGAGGGGCTCCATTTCCTGTGGCCTTAAAAAAAAAAAAACAACTCACTGGGCACGGCGGCTCCCGCCTGTAATCCCAGCACTTTGGGAGGCCCAGGTGGGTGGATCACGAGGTCAGGAGATCAAGACCATCCTGGCTAACACAGTGAAACCCCGTCTCTACTAAAAATACAAAAAATTAGCCGGGCGTGGTGGCGGACACCTGTAGTCCCAGCTACTCGGGAGGCTGAGGCAGGAGAATGGCGTGAACCCGGAAGGCAGAGCTTGCAGGGAGCTGAGATAGCGCTACTGCACTCCAGCCTGGGCGACACAGTGAGACTCCGTCTCAAAAAAAAAAAAAAAAACCACAGGAACCAAAATAGAAAAGAGTGACTCTAAAAACAGCATTTATCTTTTTGTTTTGAGACAGGGTCTTACTCTGACGCCCAAGCTGGATTGTAGTGGTGCGATCTTGGCTCACAGCAACCTTCAACTCTTGGGCTCAAGCGATCCTCCTATCTCAGCCTCCCAAGTAGCTAGGACTACAGGCACGCACCACCATGCCTGGCTAATTTTCATATGTTTTGCAGAGACAGGGTCATGCCATGTTGCCCAGGCTGGTCTCGAACTCCTGGACTCAGGTGATCCACCCACCTCAGCCTCCGAAGGTGCTGGGACTACAGGTGTGTGCCACTGTGCCTGGCCCTTTTGGCTTTGTAACGTTGCGGACAGTCCCCCTCCCTGCCCTGGCCCTTGGGAGCCTACGGACCCACCTGCAGGGAGGTGAGGCTGAAGGTGATGACCAGCTGCGAGGTGGGGCTGATGAAGGGAGGGGGTGTGACCGAGCGCTTGCCCTGCTCAAAGATGCGGTAGATACGGTTGGTCTTGGTGAGCAGGGCAGAGTAGCTGAGGGTCGTGCCCAGGCCCAGGAAGAGCCTGCGGGCGGCACAGACCGCGGCCCCAGGCTCAGCCACCATGAGGAAGGTGATGGCGTAGATGAGGAAGATGCCTGTGAGGAGGACGTAGCTGAGCTCTCGGCCCGAGGCCCGGACGATGGGCGTGTTGTTGTGCCGCACGAAGGTGGCCACCACCGTGGTAGTGGCCATGATGCCCAGCACGGCCAGGAGGAGCGGCGGGGCTGCCCAGGGGGAGGACCAGCTCAGGCGCACCACAGGTGTGGGGCGGCAGCCCGTGTGGTTGGGCGTGGGCCTCATGTCCCCAGGACAGGCCTCGCATGTGAACTCGTCCACCTGGAAGCGGTACCCGTCACAGGCCTCGCAGTGCCAACAGCAGGGGACGCCCTTCACCATCTTCTTCCGCTCCCCCGGCCCGCAGGGCAGGCTGCACAGAGACGAGGGCACCTCGTGGGGGTCGCCAGACCACTGCAGGGCCTCCACCTGGGACACACAAAACACAGGCTGGGGTGTCTGCCTCCGGGATCCTGGGCCCATGCCCACCCGGGGCTCGGTCTGCACACTCACATCCAGTCTGAGGATCTCTGCCCACTGGCCCACTGCCTGGTACCCGCCACTGCTGGCACTGCCATTGGTCGCCTGGTACTGGAAGATGTCGTACCGCCCGGGCGCATCTCCGTTCTCGTTGAACATCACAGGGGTTCCTGCACTGCCTGGAGAGAGAGTCCGTCATCCTCGGTGGTCCTCCAGCCCAGCAGAGCTGGCCTCCTGGGGAGGCCCCAAGGACCAACAGGAGAAAGGAGGGGCTTAACAAGCATCACTGCTCATAAGGGACGTGCAAATCCAAGCCGCAGGGAGATCCCCCTTCACCCATTGGGATGGCTTCTATCCAAGAACCAGAAAATAACGAGTGTTGTGAGCGTGCGGAGAAATCGGAACCCTTGTGCACGGTGGGTGGGAAAAGGCTGCAGCCGCTGCAGAAAACAGTGTGGAGCCTCCTCAAAAAATTAAACACATGACCCAGCAGTTCCACTCCTGGGTAGATACTCAAAAACTAGAAAGCAGGGTGGAAAGAAATGCTTGTACAGCCACGTTCACAGCAGCGTTATTCACATAGCCACAAGATGAAAGCAACCCGAGCGTCCACTGACAGAAGAATGGACAAACACGATGGGGCCATTCACACAAGGGGATGCGATTCAGCCTTCAAAAGGAAGGCAGTTCTGACCCATGCTATAAAATGGATGGACCTTGAGGACATGATGCTCAGTGAAACAAGCCAGTCACACATGGGCAAATACCGTCTGATGCCACCACAGGAGGTACCGAGGGTAGACAATTCATAGAGAGGGGCCGTGGAATGGGGGCTGCAGGTGCTGGCGGGAGGAGGGGATGGGGAAGTGTTTAATGCATACAGAGTTATGGTTTCATAGATAAGAGTTCTGGGGATAGATGGTGGTGATGGTTGCATAACATTGTGAATTTATTTTTATTTATTCATTTATGTATGTATGTATTTATTTATTTAGAGACAGAGTCTCACTCTGTCGCCCAGGCTTGAGTGCAGTGTGGCACAATCCCAGCTCACTGCAACCTCTGCCTCCCGGGTTCAAGCAATTCTCCTGTCTCAGACTCCCGAGTAGCTGGGATTACAGGCACCCGCCACCAAGCCCAGCTAATTTTTGTATTTTTAGTAGAGACGGGGTTTCACCATGTTGGCCAGGCTGGTCTCGAACTCCTGACCTCAAGTGATCCACCTGTCTCGGCCTCCCAAAGTGCTCGGATTACAAGAGTGAGCCATCGCGCCCAGACTGAATGTATTTAATATCACTGAACTCTACACTTAAAAAATGGTTAAGGTGATACATTTTATATTATATGTATTTTATCACAATTAAAAATGAAAAAAGTTTCACTGTCCAGGCGAGAGGATGAGTTGAGACACGGAGAGAGGTCTGAGTGACAGTATGAAATTGGAATGACTTGAACAGTGAGCTCTATTTTTCTTACAAGCTTGTTCCACCAGCCTGCAGAGATGCTCTGGAGTCATATTAAATTGAATTGATTAGCAGAGACCATGGCGGAGAGAAGGTGGTGAGTGAGTGTTCAGCGGAAGAGCGGAGTTTTGAATTGTGTAAAGGATAGTAATTGAACAGAAAGTCATCTCTCCACAAACCGTGGACAGAGCTTGAGTCCACTGGGGTCTCCTCAGAAGACACAATTTTGAGCCCTGACCACACCCCAAGCCTGGTGCCAAGGGACAGGTCAGACCCACGCCTGTGCCTGGCGCATGACCCAGAGTGGGCGGCATGTCCCTGGGTAGGCGCCCCACGCAGTCTTAACTGTGCCCCACGTGCACCCCCAGGGTCCAGATGCCCTCAAGCTCTGCGCAGTGGAGGGGAGTGTGGCGTGACCCACTGGGGGTTCCTGGCAGAAGGGATCAGAGAAGCTCCCCAGCATCTGAACTGTGCAAACCAGCGCAGGGAACACTGAAGCCTGGGGAGGGAGCAGTGTTAAAAAGTGGGGACCGGAACTTGTCTCATGTCTTTGGCAATCAGCCCCAGGCGCCCCCATTAGACCACTCAGCCTCACCCAGCCCTTCCACCCTGAGGTCGTCCCAGGCCTCACAGAAAAATCCAGCCCCCCAGCTGCCCTTCACTGCTGCAGGGGGGCAGGCACCCACTCACCATTGAAGCGGACAGCTCGAATGTACTGCAGAAGCGTCCGCCCATCGGTGGGTTCCATCGCCGGGCACAGGCCTGTGTGCCCAGGGCAGAGTGCCTGGTGCATGCTGTGGAGGGCGTGGGCAATGGCGTACACCGCATCAATCACAAACTGCACCTTGCCCTCCTGCTCATAGGTGGAGTCCCGGCCGATGCGTTCCTCGCCTGTCCTAGGGATGCCCAGAGAAAGTGTGCCCGGCCCCCATGCACCCAACCCGGCCTCCCGCCTTCCCCCTTCCCACCCTCACCACCATCCCCACCTTCCCCACCCTCACCACCCTGGGCAGCTCTCACCTGTGCATTTGCGGGTGGAATCGTCTGACTGGGTACCTGAGCTGGTCAGTTTGCAGTTAAAATTCTCTTCCCAGAACTCGGCGAACCAGATGTTCCTGCGGTTGTTCTCCAGGGATCGAGTCATGAAGTACTGGTCAAATCCTACAGACAGGGAAGAAGGGGGAGGGTGGCGCTGACCTGAGCCAGCTGTGTTTCTCCTGTGTCTCTCTGCCACTTGCTCACTTTCAGCTAGGAGTGGCCGGCCAGGTGAGCTAGGCGTGGCCAGGTGAGCTAGGCGTGGCCAGGTGACCAAGTTCTGATTGGTGGACGCAGAGCCAACTGGAGGTTCCAGGGTAGCACTTACATGATGATGCAAACTCAGAGCCTCACCATTTGAAAGACTTTTATCCCTGCTCCTTCTTTCCTGTTAGGATGCTGCTGTGAAGATGTAATGGGCGGAGCCTCAGCAGCCATCTTGTGACTATGAGACCATAAGCAGGAAGACCCAAGGCAACCACAGGGAATGGTGGAACAAAGGAATGGACAGAGCCCAGGGCTTTGAGAGCGCATTCACTCACTGCCCCACGCCTAAAGTCACCAACTCTCAGACCTCCTGTCTTGTGATGAGATGCCTTTATCGCTAAAACTACTCTCAGTCCAGGCTGCCACCTGCACCCAGATGCAACGCAGCTGAAATAAAAGGCGTGATGGTATATATCCCCCTAAGGCTAAGAGGCCCTAGCAGCCAGGGCTCAGCCTTTCCAGGGTCTGTATTTCATAAAATAGTCCTGAAGGATGTCATCAAGGTGTCCTCGGTCCAGGCTTGGGGAAAATGAGCAATCCTATTGTAAAGTGAGCCATCTGTTCCTGCTGGATTCATCCAGATCCACAGGTGGGACTGGGGGTGCAGAGGCCTCATCACTCTGATCACCAGGATGGTATATTCCGTATCTTTGGTTTCTCTCCCTCCCACCCTCACCCTCAGATTAGAATGTCTTTGGCAGCACTAGAAATACAGGCACTAAATTAAGAAACAAAACCAAAAACCCAACAATTCCTCCCCGTCCAGTGAGTGGAGCGTGCTTTCCTCGCACGCCATCCCAGTCAAGCGCTGCTTGGAGGGACGCGTCCACAGATGATCGGACTCATAGGATCTGGGGATCTGAGGAGGGATCTGGATCATGGCACCAATTACACAGATGCAGAAAATGGGCATCCCCAAGAGGGGGTGCTGGGGAGACGCGTGGGGTGGGGGATGCAGTGCCCCTGGACTCACCGTCGATGGAGGCCCTTTTGGGCAGGATGGTGATGGCCCCGACGGCCACGTCCTCCAGGCTCAAGATGGGTGAGGTCTTGGCTCCCCAGCTGTCTGAGCCGACCCACAGGAAGTGGCCGGTCAGGTTGGCCTGGCGAGCTGCCTCCAGGACCCGCCTGGTAGGAGCAGGGCTGGGGTGAGGGAGGGCCTGGGAGCCTCCTCCAGCTCAGCCCCCATCCCTTCCCACTCTATCCATCTCCCTTGCTCTATAATCACTCACCAGATCCTTGTTTCTCAGGAAAAACGGGGCTGGGGGCATTTAGGGCACCTTCCCTGGGCTTTCCTCTGACCCTAGGCCTGCCCACTTGCTCTGCCCACTGTAACCCACTGTTCAGGGGGCTCAGAGGGACTCCTTGGGGGAAAATCCAGTTCGAAGCCAGCCCCTCCCCACATGCCTCCACCAGCGTCACACCCAGCCTCCTAGACTGGAGATGAACTCAGGCTGGTGGGTCTCGGGCTGGGGTCCGCAGCCTCTGTACGGACCCTGGGCTCCTTCCCTCACAGCTCATTTTCTGCACTAGGGTCTGCCCACAGGTCCCTCCCCACACCCTCAGGAGCTGTAAACACAGACACATGTTCTGTGCGCTGTTCAGTCTGGGCTTGTGGCATCTCCCCAGACCAGGCTGCTTCTGAGCCTGGGCACCAGACTCAGAGGCAGCAGCAGGGAAGGTAGGGGGTGCGGGGAGCAGGGGAAAGGGAGGTAGGGAGAGTGTGTAAGGCGGCGATGTGCAAGAGGAGGGGTGGGACCCTCAGGGAGAGCCCCAGGGGCCCGGTGATTGTGCCACTGTCCCACCTGATGTCATCCTCATTGGCAAAGATGATGATGCCCCGGGCGTTGGGCGTCTCCATGAGTCTCCTGATCACCTTGCTGAACTCTCCTGGCTTTGGTTCCCTGGGAATCTTGATAGACTGGGCAATACAGACCCCCCCTGGGCGTTGGGGGTGCCAGAGTCAGCTTCTGTCCCACCCACCCACACACCCACCTGGCCACCGCTGCAGAGGACTGTGTAGCCTGGCTGAAGGGTCTGCAGGGGTGAAGTCTGGCCTGCACCCTCCGCCAAGCCTGAGGCAGGGCTGAGTCGTCCAAAAGAAAGAGGTCCCGCCCACATGGAGCACCAGCCAGGCAACCTCGGCCCAGCATGGACCTGGGCCCCCCATCTTTCTGCTTCTGCCCCACCCGAGGGCCCCGGGCCCACACTATGTAGACTCCTTGGTGCCTCGGAGCCCCCAGCTCACCAGCCTCTCGGGAGATCTGAACGAAGGCCTCGACCCCACTTTCACCATAGTTGCCCTCGGAAGCCAGCGTGGACACATAGTTCCATCCCAGTGCCCTCACGATGTCCACCATGGCCTGCGCCTGGTAGGAGTCGGGTGGCACCACCCGGGAGAAGAAGTCATAGCGCGTGGAGTCGCTGAGCTCCGGGGCTGTGGAGGCATAGCTGATCTGGGGTATCTGTGGGGCAGGAAGGACAGCTGGGCTGTGGATGGAGGTCAGTAACTCGAGAGAGGGAGGGCAAGGGGGGCCCAGGACACGGACGGGGCACAGAAGGTGTGTGGCAGGGACCTGGGACACAGATGGGAGATGGAAGGGTTGGGGTGGGGACCTGGGGCCAGCTGGAGCAGCCACCTGGAAAGGCTGGAAGCTGTGGGCAAGGTCTGTGTTTTGCGAGTGGGACTGAGAATTCCGTGAATGCTGTGCAGGTGGGAGGTATGCAGGGCTGGGGAGAGGGCAGGACCGCCACATATACTGGTACAAGCTGTGTCCTGAACAAGAACCCCCCAGCAGAGGGCCTGCAGCCCATCCAGCTGCATCTGCCTGTCCTAGTCAGCCCCAGGGCAAAGCACGTTTTCTTGATTCACACCAAGGGGTGGTCTGCAGGGACGGGCAGCCCTAGGAGGGATTAGGGCAGACAGGGGAGCAGCAGGGGGTGTTCGATTTAAAGCTGTGTCTGGCCTAGGATGGGGTTTGTTGGAAACTGAGTTTCTCTGCATGCATTAGAGTGATTAACAGCAGAGACCAGAGGCTGAACTGACCGGGGAGTGTGGAGGCAGAGACACGGGGCTGAGAAGGCCGCCAAGAGGGGGCTATGGGGCTCCAGGGCAAGAGGGGCTATAGCAGGAGCTGGTGTGAAGGCCAGAGAGGGGGAGTTTCTGGAAGGAGGGAGGGGGGCTGGTCCAGGGTTGTTTGAAGCAGGATAGAAAGTATAGAGACAGCATGAAAAGGAAGCCGGGAGTGGCAGGGAGAGAGAAAGAAAGAGGGAAGGTGGGAGTGGAGAGAAACAAGAAGGAGAGAGGGAGAGAGAGAGAGAAACAACTGAGGAGACCGAGAGACGAGAAAGGCCCAGTGGCCACAGCTCAGTGAATAATGCTGTGGTCCTCCCAGCTCTCCTGGACACTTGAGTTTGGGAACAACCCTCCCATGTGCCCTGGACCTCCTGAGGGAAGTTAATGTAAAATGCCTGCCAGCACGGTCGTGCGGCTGGGAAATGAATATAGTTCTTTTAGACCGGGAATTGCAGCATCTTGCCTGTGGCTGTGTTTTGCACAGTTTTTATTAATGTTTGCATTTCTAGCCGGGCAGCACAACCTCAATCTGGGCTGAGCTGGCAGCAGCGGGCCCTGGGCTCACAGAGTCCTGCCCGCCTGAGTCCCCAGCTGGGCCCCTGAAGGCCTTGGGGTCTGGAATCTCTGCATTCGACCTTGAGGACAGAGACAGAAACTAGAGCTCTAGGCAGGGCTGGGGACACATACAGGTGGGTGAAAAACCCCTGGGCGGCCACACAGCCTGTCTGGTGCCAGCGTGGAGATGTCACATCAACACTGCCAATCCGAGGAAACAGGGATGGGGGCTTTCATGTGCGCAGACGATAGGGAGCGGCCCCGCTCGCCTGGAACAAACACAGACGCTGCGCCCGGGAGTCGGAGAAGCTCTCAGGAAACAGAAGTTCCTCTCCTAGGTAGATGGAAGCTAGGCCTTCCTCCTTCACAGACAGCCGGATGCACACAGGCCCCTCCCGCCGCAGAACCCCAGAAAAACTGTCCCACAAACCCCCGTGAATGACCAAATCGAAAACCCCCAAACTTGTATGCCAAAGCCCCCCTAATCCCGATTCTGCTGGCCCCTAGGACTGCAAGGAACATGCTGCCCCTCACGGGACAGTTCCCTACATTTGAGCACAGAGCAGGGCCAGCCCGGGCACCTGCGCAGGGCAGGGTGCAGGAGACCAGAGCTCAGAAGGGAACGCCCCGCCCTGCTCTCAGATGCCCCTTGAGGGAGAGTTCAAGGCATTTTGAAAATAAATGTAAATGATCAAAAAAGAGAAAGACCAGACCTTTCAGGCCTATCCATCCCCCATAGCAGCCCAGGGACACGTCCCAGTTGCTGCTCTGGAAGAAGGGCCCGGGTTCCAAAGAAAACTCAAAGTTGAAATATCACTCGAGCGCTCCGCAGGCCCAGGGGGCAGGAGCACCTTGTATGGTTGCAGGGGGTGTGCCCAGAACAAGGGCACCCGAGCAGGCTGGCAAATGGGGACTGAAGTCAGGCCGCCCTCCCCAGCCAACCGGCCAGAGGCGTAGGTGGCACCCGCCCGGGAAGGGGCGCCCTTGCGGGGCGGGGTAGACAAGGGCGGGTGGAGTGTTTGGGTGGATCCGATTCAGGCCTGCGTCGGGCTCAACTGACAGGGCTTCTTTGACGCTGTGTGAATTCGAGTGATTAAAACGGAGACTCTTCCAGAAGAAGTAAAGGAAGGAGACTTGGGCCACCCCAGGGCGAGGACGGGAGAGAGACGCTGGACACCGAGCCCGGCCCCGCGGCCCTCACCGCAAACAGGCGCAGCACGTTGGCGACCATGATGGAGACGGAGCTGGCCGAGGCGCCCACGACGGCCACGACGCGCTCGGGGGGCGCGGTGCGCAGCGGAGGGACGCCTCCTGGGCAGCGCACGCCCACCTCGTCGCCGTCGCCGCGGCCGCGGATCAGCGCCTGCACGAAGCTCAGCGCCTGCTCCAGCGCGTAGGTGTCCCGCGAGCAGGTGTCCAGCAGCCGCGCGCCCAGGCGCACGCCGGGCAGCAGCTCGGGGTCGGCGTTAACGCGGTCCAGCGCGTACAGCATGGCCTCCAGCCGGTGCACGCCCTGCTCCTTCTTCAGCGGCCCGCACGCCCTGCCCGCCGCGCCCCGCGCGTGCACCGGGAACAGGCCGCCCAGCGTCAGGCCGCCCGCCAGGCGCACAGAGCCCGCGGCGCGCGCCAGGCCCGCCTGCGCCAGCCACGCCAGCGGCAGCAGCGCCACGAGCAGCGGCTCCCGGGCTCTCCGGGGCCGCGCCATCGGCTCGTCTAGCGGGCTGCGGGGAGACAGAGGGGCGGGGAACGCTCTGAGGGCGGGGGAAGGAGAGCGCGGGCTCGGGGCGCGGGGAGGGACACCGGGGTCCTGGGGAGAAGGCGCTCGGGGCGCGCCTTCCACTTTGGCTCTGGGGAGTTAGCTCAGCCGGCCTGCCCAGGCCTCCGTCTCGCTCTTACAAGCGCCGAACCGTATCGCCCGGGGTCCCGCCCTGCCACTGCCTCCACCCCTCCAGCCCTGCCACTTCCCGACAGCTTGGCCCCTCTTCCTCGGGGTCCATCCCCAGCGCACACCCAGGCTCCCCCCCAAGCCAGTCACCTGCGCCAGCCGCTGTCGGTTCAGGACAAGTCTGTGACAGATGCGGCCGAGGCCCTGAGCGAGAGAGGATTTAAGGATTCTAGGGAGGGATGAGAGACCGCTCCGAGGGTGGAGACCCCTCCTGAGTGTGGGGGGTGGCGGTGCTGGCTTTCCTCGCATCTCCTTCCCCTCCCTCTCCTAATCTCTGGGTCTGTTTTCCTGTTTTCGGTTTGCGTCTGACTCAGACTGTCTGGCTGTCTCTCTGGGGCTGTGTCTGACACAGTCTCTGTCCATCTCTATCTCAGTCTTCTTCTGCCTCTAGGTCTCTGTTCCTCAGTCTCTGTCTCTGGCTTTCTGCCTCTGTCCTCTTCTTGGAAATCTTTTCTGTCTCTGTCCCTTCTTGTCTCTCCCTGAGGTTATCTCTCTCTGTCCCTGACCCCTTTTCTGTCTCTCTGTCTCTGTCCTGGCCACCAGTGCTCCTGACTGCAGTTGCCTAAGGTATTCCCCAGCTTTCTCCTTGCAGAACCCTGCAGGGGGCAGGGGCTGCCTGAGCTGGGAGGGCCTGAGCAAGAGGAGAAGAGCGAGGGGCAGGAAGGGGCCAGGAGGGAGAAGCCTTTAGTATTAGCGAACTTACAACAGCCTGCAGTCGAGAAACAGCCCTCGAGGAGTGAGTTGAGTTGCCCAAGTGCGTGCAGCTGGCATGTGTGGGCATCAGGATTCACACCCAGAATGGCATGAAACAAACAGCCCACACTGCCTTGGATGGAGGGAGGGGAGGCGCCGGCTTTCCTCGCAGCTCCCACTCCCGCCTATTGCTTGGGAGGATGGAACCCCGCGGGGTCGTTCTGGCTCCGTATAAAGTCCCCTCGGGCTCTGGGTCTGAGGCAGCTACTCGAGCTGCGGTGCACACTGTGCCAACGCTCTCTGCAGCTAACTCCCCGTCTCATCGTGGAGGCCAAGGTGAGCGGGCTTGGCCAAAAGATGCTTTTATCATCCCCCCTTCCCAGGCCCAGGATTTGGCTCTCTGATGCCAAGAGAGCAAAGGGCATCCTGCAGACAGGTGGTGAGCTCCTAGCCACAGGGATTAGCGGGCTCCTCGTCCGAGGGCCTGAGCCGGCTTGGGCTCCATTAGACAGGCTGGATTAGGGTGGCTGCGGGGATTTGGACAAGGCTGGTAGAGGCAGCAAGCAAGAAACATGCCGCCTTTCTCTCTTCCCCCGCCTCTCCCAGGCCCCGATACTTTCTACTGCCAGAACCACGTCTCCTGGTGGAAGCCCAGAGTCAACAGGCTGGGTCTAGCCCTGCTCCTGTCCATTTTAACAGTGGGAAGGGTGGGGAGCTTGGCTGGTGCCAGGCCCTGAGCCTGACATTGCAAAGGACTGCATAAACTGGGTTTGGGAGGTGGATGGGCCCTTCCCTGTTCAGGACGAGCCTGACAGCTCCCAGCACACAGCAGCCTCCTGCTTGGCATGACCAAGGCAGCCACTGCCCCTGTCTGGAGGACAGACCATCAGGAAGCGGGGGCAGCAGCTGGGGGACTGGCAGGGGGTCCTCGCCCTGTAGGAGGGAGGCACGCACACCTGTGAGCAGGGGGCTGGAGGAGAAGGGGAGGGGGGTGGCAGGATTTTAGACCTGATGGAGATTTGGCTCTCGGAGGGGTGGAGGATGGCATATGGGGCATTCCCTGAGAATATGAGGACCAGAGACACAGCTGAGCAGGTCAAGGAGGGCAGAAGCCAAGAGTTTGGGTTTGGGCAGGAAAGTGGAGGCTTCATGGTTCATGAGCCTGGAACTGAGGGAAGAGGCCAGGGCAGGAGAGAAAGCTGAGGTGGGATCGCCACGGTGGCGTTTAAAGCCGTGGGACGCAGGAGTTCCCTGGGGCTGAGAGTGTGGACAGACAGTGAGGCTGGAGCCCCAGGAACCCCAACAGGCGGATCTGAGCAGAAGTAAGGAGACTGGGAGGGGGTGGCCGAGGAGTTAGAGGAGAAGCAGGAGCGTAGGCACCAGAGGGGCCCGGAAACAAGGAGTGAGGAAGGAGGGAACATTCAGCATAATTTATTCAGCCCCGTGCAGGGGCAGAAGGCCAAAGTGCACCTCGCACAGGCCATAGGGCCCTCTTACAGCATCCTGATACAGCTGCTCAGGCTCGATGAGGTAGCACAGAATTTTTACAAAATGCACAGGACGTCATTTAAAAGGTTGTCCCAAGAAGAAATCCTGCTGTTCCCTGACCCTGGGACTGTTTTCCTCGGCTGGGCTGCCATGGCAGAGTTCCATACGGACAGTCAAAGAACAGAGATTTTTTTTTTTTTATGGTGAAAAGCTTTAATAACAGACAATGTGATTTCATACGCAACCAATCAGCAGATTAACAAATCATTTAACTTTCTTTATATAAAACCAATATTCCACTCAAGAAAGATGAACCAAAATGGATCCTTTTACACTCACCAACCTAACTGAGTACAAATGAAGTCCATGATGTACCCCATTAGCATGCTACATGTGTGTCAGTAAAACAAGCCCTCCCCCACCCCAAGCCCTGGCCCCCTGACAAACAGATAAATGACGTGCACTGCCTGATGATACCATAGGTGAGAACTTTGGTTCATGCAGTCAGCTGGCATAGAGGTTGCACCCCAAAACCCCCGCCCTAGCACCCAAAGTCAGTCGGTGGTGGGGGCTCATGGTGTCAGCTGTGTTCCTTCCACACCAGGTGAATACTGTGGTCAGGAATACTGGTGGCAAAGACCAAGCCCGTGTCATTGTGCCCATCTGCTCCATTCAGCCAGGATGCTTCACCTGCCAGGAAGCTTGAGCCTCTCTTTGATTTCTTGTACTCTGGAAGAGGCCAGCGACTAATCAGGCTCTGGGTCTGCAAGTCCATGATGTACAGGTGGCAGCTGCCAAACAGTAGGGCAACAATATTTCCAAAGCCAAGCGAGGCCAAGTTTGCTATCTCAGGAGTCTTGATGACCCTGAGAATATCATAACTGTTGGCAAAGTCCCGCTGCTAGAGACCGAGGGTTGAACTACAAACAATGTATTTGCCATCAACACGAAGTCTTGGCTGCAGGCGGATACTTCTAACCTCAGAGACAAGATGATGTCTTTAAGCACTTGCAGTTGATTTCTGTCCCAATTGGCCAAATCTTAATCTCATATTTGTCTGCACTTAAGAGGAGGTATCCTTCAGGGCTGCGTGCAAGAGAGACTCGACTTTGCACTTCTGCAGAACTACCTTGGTGACCCATGCCGTGTGCCCAGTGAGTGTGCTCAGGCATGCCCCAGTAGATAAAGTCCATCCTTTCACAGTGAAGTCCGCAGAGCCACTCACCAAGGTATCATTGTAGTCCACGCTAAACACTGCCCGCGTGTGCCCGCCAAAGTGCCGGATCCTGGCTCCGGAACTCCATTCCCAGCAAGCCACAGTGTCGTCGAAGGAGCCTGTCACAAGCTTCTGTTCATTGAACTTCACCACGGCACAAGTGTGGGTCTGGATGCCACAAACGCACTGCCCTGTGGTCACACCCCATAGCTTTGCAGACCCTGTGGCTGTTTTCCTCAGCTGGGCGGCCATAACAAAGCCCCACAGACAGAGGGTTAAAGAACAGAGATTTGTCTTCCCACTGGTCTGGAGGCTGGGCGTCTGAGATCAGGGTGCCAGCGTGGTGGGTTCTGGGGCGGGCCTCTCCCTGGCTTGCAGACCATCCTCTTCTCCTTGCGTCCTCATGTGGCCTTTTCTTGGTGTGTGCAGGAGTAGGGAGAGTCCTCTTGTCCTCTGCTCATGAGGCCACCAGTCCTATCGGATTCGGGCTCCACCCTCGCGACCTCATCTAACCTCATCCCCTGTTACAGCTCCGTTACAGCACTCACATTGCCAGTAGGGCTTCCGCGTAAGAATTTGGGGACACAACTCCCTCCATCGCCCTCTGACTGGGCCTGAGGCATCCGGGGGAAAGAGCAAAGGGCACCCAGTGGGACTATAGGGGGGTGGTTCGGTGCACACTCAGGGCTACAGAGCCCAGGTCTAAATCTTGGCCTGGTCACTTTTTATCAAGGTGACCTTGAGCAAGTCTCTGTACCTTTATTTAGCCTCAGTGTCCGTATCTTTTTTTTTTTTTTTTTTTTTTTTTGAGACAGAGTCTCTCTCTGTCGCCCAGGCTGGAGTGCAGTGATGCAAACTCCGCCTCCCCGGTTCAAATGATTCTCCTGCCTCAGCCTCCTGAGTAGCTGGGATTACAGGCGCCCGCCACCATGTCTGGCTAATTTTTGTATTTTTAGTAGAGACGGGGTTTCACCATATTGGCCAGGCTGGTCTCGAACCCCTGACCTCGTGATCCGCCCACCTCGCTCTCCCAAAGTGCTGGGATTACAGGTGTGAGCCACCACGCCCGGCCATCAGTGTCATCTTTTAAGTGGAAAACTTGATATGGCAAATTCTAGTGTTTTAAAATTTCAATTCAATGTTTCTTTTTTCTTTTTTTTTTTGAGAGGGAATCTCGCTCTGTCCCCCAGGCTGGAGTGCAGTGGCACGATCTCGGCTCACTGCAAGCTCTGCCTCCCAGGTTCACGCCATTCTCCTGAGTAGCTGGGACTACAGGTGCCCACCACCACACCCAGCTAATTTTTTGTGTGTGTTTTTTTAGTAGAGATAGGGTTTCACTGTGTTAGCCAGGATGGTCTTGATCTCCTGACCTCGTGATCCACCTGCCTCGGCCTCCCAAAGTGCTGGGATTACAGGCATGAGCCACTGCGCCCAGCCTCAATTCAATGTTTCTAATCCTAGTGTCTAGGCTTTTGTATATTTCTCTTAAGAGGCTGGTTAGGAACAGAGTAGTATACAATTATTATAGTAGGCGATGAGAGCTCTCATATATACCTCTCTCCTGAATTCTCACAATGCCTCGCTGAAGTAGGTGTTAGTATCACCCCTATATTGCAGATGAGGAAACCGAAGGGTGGAGAAGCACAGAGAGGGAAGGAACCAGACTGCGCAGGGTGCAAACATCCAACAACATGGTGGGCTGGTGGAGCCGCGCCCGGCTGGTCCCTGAGCCTGGCTGTTGCTCACTAGGCTGTAAAGATGGTATAGTGGTTAGAGACTTTCTATCAATTTTCTCCCACTTATTATAGATGTCATCTGGACAGAAAAGGAAGGGAGAGAGTTACAGAAATTGCAGTTTGTGTATATTGAACCATGTGATTTTTTGTCCTAGGAGAATTCCGGTTCTGGAATTCCTCTGGAAACAGGTGTCTCTTACCCTGTATATTAGTTTGCTATGATTTCTATAACAAAGTACCACAGACTGGGTGGCTTACACAGCAGACGTTTTTTGTCTTGCAATTCAGAATCTAGAAGTCCATCATCAGGTGTCAGCAGCATTGGTTTCCTCCGAGGGCTGGGAGGGAAGGGTGTGTCCCAGGCCCTTCTCCTTGGTGTGTAGATTGCTGTCTTCTCCCTGTCTCCACATCATCTTCTCTCTGTAATTGTCTGTGTCCAAAATTTCCTCTTTCTGAATTTTTTTTTTAGAGACAAGGTCTATTTGACCAGGCTGGTCTTGAACTCCTGGCCTCAAGAGATCCTCCTGTCTAGGCATCCCAAAGTGTTGGGATTATATGTACGAGCCACCGAACCCCACCCAAAGTTCCTTTTTTTTTTTTTTTTTTTTTTTGAGACGGAGTCTCGCTCTGTTGCCCAGGCTGGAGTGCAATGGCACAATCTTGGCTCACTGCAAGCTCTGCTTCCCAGATTCAAGCCATTCTCTTCATCAGCCTCCCACCAAGTAGCTGGGACTACAGGGGCACACCACCACACCCAGCTAATTTTTGTATTTTTAGTGGGGATAGGGTTTCACCATGTTGGCCAGGCTGGTCTCGAACTCCAGACCTCAAATGATCCGCCCACCTCGGCCTCCCAAAGTGTTGGGATTACAGCCGTGAGCCACCGCGCCCGGCCCCAGAGTTCCTCTTCTTATAAGGACACCAGTCATATTGGATTAGGGTGCGCCCCAGTGACTTCCGTTAAACTTGACTATCTCTGTAAAGACCCTCTCTCTATATACAACCATATTCTGAGGTCCTGGGGAGGTTAGGACTTTAACATGAATATTTTTCAGCATTGTTGGGGGGGCATAATTCCACCTGTAACACCACGTAAAGACGTTGCAGCTGTGTTCCCTCCCAAGGCTGCCAGGCCTTAGCCTTGAGACAGCGATAACTGATCACAGGGGTTCTGAGGTGAGTGTAGGTCAGGGCAGGCATTGGGTGTGAACTCAGCCTGCTCCAGCCCTGCTTGAGCCAAGCATTTCTCCTGGTGCACCCTGCGGCCATATAGGACAGCCCGAAGAAGCAGGGCCTGTTCCTCCCAACTGACTGCCAAATGCAAAATACTATAGCTATTGAAATGCAAAGTTCAATTGGAAACAGCTACTGCAAAATGCTGGTGGTTCACCGTGGGCCGGCTGTGGTTCACAGCTTATGAGTGTGGCATAGAAATGCAAGTGGGTCGGGCGCGGTGGTGCGTGCCTGTAATCCCAGCTACTTGGGAGGCTGAGGCAGGAGAATCACTTGAACCCAGAAGGCGGAGGTTGCAGTGAGCCGAGATCACACCACTGCACTGCAGCCCGGGTGACAGAGCGAGACTCTGTCTCAAAACTAACAACAACAACAACGAAATGCATGAAGTGTAGGTTAATTTGGAATCCATAATAAAATAAATGTCTATCCCTAAATAGCCCGTGGTACAGTTTTGCCTGTTTGTGACATTATATAAATGAAGAGGGAGTATTTTCTTTTTTTTGAGAGGGAGTCTCGCTCTGTCCCCCCGGCTGGAGTGCAGTGGTGCGATCTCGGCTCACTGCAAGCTCTGCTTTGCGGGTTCACACCATTCTCCTGCCTCAGCCTCCAGAGTAGCTGGGACTGCAGCCACCCGCCACCACACCTGGCTAATTTTTTGTATTTTTAGTAGAGACGGGGTTTCACCATGTTAGCCAGGATGGTCTCGATCTTCTGACCTCATGATCCGCCTGCCTCTGCCTTCCAAAGTGCTGGGATTACAGGCGTGAGCCACCATGCCCGGCCGAGAGGGAGTATTTTCAAAAGGAAAATCATAAAGTAATTTGATCAAATCTGAATCTTATCCTAAGTAAAAGGCCCAAACAGCTTTCCAAAGGAATTGAACGCATCATATTGGGGTTTAGAATTCATCATTTTCATGATACCAGTCCATGTGGTTTTTATTGCTTGGCATTGGCATTGGCTTGAAGTTCAACATGAACACCAACTTTTGGGCTCACAGTTTTGATAATGGAGGAACCGCCTCCGTTTTGAAACAGAAAGGTTTAAGTGCGCAATGCACCAGGCACTGGTTTATAAAGGCTGTGTTTTATTTAAGCTGCCTTTCCACAGGGCAATGAGGGATTTCAAACATGAAATATATTTGAGAAACTTCATTTTAAGGAACCCATTAGTTAGGGGATATTGTTTTGCTTTTAAACAGGAAGATCTTTAACCAGAACACAAATTTTCTTCAAAATTAGAGAAATCAAAGTACTATACAACAAGGCCATAGAATATATCTCCGAGAAGTCATCCCAGATCTGCAGTGAACATCTACTCAGAACATGGCTCAGAAAACTTTTTCTTTTTGACTTTTTTGGGGCTTTTTTTTTTTTTTTGACAGGGTTTCGCTCTGTCACCCAGATTGGAGTACAGTGACCCAATCATGGCTCACTGCAGCTTCCACCTCCTAGGCTCAAGCAATCCTTCCACCTCAGCCTCCCAAAGTGCTGAGATTGCAGGCACAAGCCACCATGCCTAGCCAAGAAAACTTTTTCCTAAAGGGACATATGTAGGCTGAATAATACCCTTGCTTCTGTCCAAGTTCTAGTTCCCAGAACCTGTGAGTGCTGCCTTATATAGCAAAGGGGACTTTATAGACGTGATCAGATTAAGGTTGTGAGATCCTGAATTGTCACGTGGGCCCCATGTAATCGTAGGGCCCTTAGGAATAAGAGAAGGTGCCATGAAGATGGCAGCAGGGGGTGATGCAAAGATGCTAAATGTAGGCTTTGAAGATGCAGAAAGGGCCAAGGAATGCAGCTCTGACACCTGGGAAAGGCAAGGAAGTGGATCTCCCCGAGAGCACCTGGACGGGGGCAGTCCTGCTGACACCCTGATTTCCATCCCGTGAAACTGGTTTCAGACTGTGAGAGAATCAATTTGCATTGTTGTCATGAACTGAGTTTGTGGTAACTTGTTACAGCACCAATAGAAAACCAGTGAGTAAACATGTTTGGCTTTTTCCCTCTGTCATAACTGTTGACCTCTGCCCCTGTGGCACAGACACCATCACAGGCAATAGCTAGAGTCAGCCTCGCGGGCTCGGCCAGGGATGGAAGCCACTCGGCAGTTGTGTGACCAGAGTCAGCCTCGTGGGCTCGGCCAGGGATGGAAGCCATTCGGCAGTTGTGTGACCAGAGTCAGCCTCGTGGGCTCGGCCAGGGATGGAAGCCACTCGGCAGTTGTGTGACTGGGATTCTCATGATCAGCACCAGCTTAGCTCAGGATCCCCAACGACTGCAACCACTAAGCCTGAGACAGGGCTCTGGAGGGCCAGCTGGAGGCCACAGCAACACACACACACACACACACACACACACACACACACAGCAAGAGAAAAAGCCTGGGAATGATGACACTACAGAGTTGTGGATAAAAGACAGTCTTTTCAATCAATGAAGTGGGAAAATTAGGTGCCCCTATGAAAATAAAAGGAACTACACCCCTACCTCATTCCACACACCAAAATCAATTCAGATGCATTATTTACCTAAATGGGAAATGCAAATCGTATTAGTCTGTTCTCACACTGCTATAAAGAACTACCTGAGATTAGGTAATTCATGAAGAAAAAAGTTTTAATTGACTCACAATTCCACATGCTCTACAGGAAACACGGTTGAGGAGACCTCAGGAAACTTGAAATCATGGCAGAAGGGGAAGGAGAAGCAGGCGTGTCTTCACATGGCCAGAGCAAGAGGAATAGAGAGAAGGGGGACGTGCTACACATTTTTAAACAACCAGACCTTGTGAGAGCTCGCTCGCTATCATGAGAACAGCAACGGGGAAGTCTGCCCCCACGATCCAGTCACCTCCCACCCGGCCCCACCTCCAATACTCGGGATCACATTTCAACATGAGATTTGCATGGGGAACAGAGGCAAACCATATCACAAACCAACAAATAGGTCAAAGATTGTAGGTGAGAGAGTATTTCATGACCTTAGGGAAAGATAACTTAAACTGAACACACAAAAAACTAATCATAAAAGAAAGGAACTATACATTTGACAATCTTAAAATTAAGAACTCTCTTACAGACAGCATAAGGATAAGGATGAAATGTTGATAATGATCAAAGTTAGATGATAGGTTTATAAGAGTTCATAACACTATTTTTCTAGAAAACAAAACAAGAGGAAAAGACACCATAAAGAGAGGGAAAAGGCAAGCCACCAAGTGGGAGAAGATATTTATAACTCATATAACCAACAAAGCGCTAGGCTACAGAATGCAGACTGAACTTCTACGAATCAATCATAAAAACAAAAATTACACATTAGAAAAATGGGCAAAAGATTTGAGCAGTCAGTTCACAAAAAAGGGTATCAAAATATCTATAACAATATGAAAAAATTTAGCCTTGTTAAAATTAGGGAAATGTAGATTTAAACCACAATGAACTATCCAGCAGAAAGGCTAAAATTGAAGAGATTCAAAATTCCCTGTGTTAAGGGTGATGAAACGTAGGGAACCTCATGCACTGCCAGTGTGAGGGTAAATTGGTGCGATTTGCAAGAACACAGTCTTGAATTATTTACTAAAGTCGAAGATACACATGCCCTAGGTCTCAGCAATTATATTTGTAGGTATATTCCCTAGAGAAATGAATGCACAGATATATACATATGAACATTCAAGGTACTGTTATTTATTAGAGAAAAAAATGGAACAAATGATAGGTACATTGTAGAATGAATAAATAACTTGTGGTGTTCCATGCACTGAAATGGAATATTATATAGAAAAAGGAGTGAGCCAAAATGACAAGTAATAGCACAGATTAATCGTCCATATAATTGAACACGCATACTGTAATTCCATTTTTCATAGTATCCATAAACAGGCAAAGTAAATCCCAGTATGTAGAGATGCACACTTCCGTAGTAAAAGCACAAAGAAATGCAAAGAAGGATCATGACTGGGAGGTGACTTGTGAGAGCACTTGTGGGTTGTGAGGGATTATGCAGGTGTTTTTTTTTATTTTTTTATTTTTTATTTTATTTATTTATTTTTTTGAGACGGAGTCTTGCTCTGTCACCCAGGCTGGAGTGCAGTGGCGCGATCTCAGCTCACTGCAAGCTCCGCCTCCCGAGTTCATGCCATTCTCCTGCCTCAGCCTCCCGAGTAGTTGGGACTACAGTCACCCACCACCACGCCCGGCTAATTTTTTTGTATTTTTAGTAGACACGGGGTTTCACCATGTTAGCCAGGATGGTCTCGATCTCCTGACCTCGTGATCCGCCCGCCTCGGCCTCCCAAAGTGCTGGGATTACAGGCCTGAGCCACCGCGCCCCACCTATGTGGGTGTTTTATTTACACTCTTCTATTACACTGAACATTCATGGTCTTGCATTTTTTTTTTTAATTTATGTGTTACTTTTCACAATTTAAATATTTTAAAACATAAAAAAGTATGACAATTAGAAAGCAAAAAGTAAGATGTGAGAACTAAATTGAAGTATCTTCGTAACTCAAATAAATGTAATTCTGCTAAATGTTTCAGTTTAAGAGACAAAAATTTCAAGTTTTTGTGAAACAAAATCTAGTTTAATGTTGCTTATGAGACTCCCCTAAAACGTAAGGCTGCAAAGTTGCCCCTCTCAGACCCATGTGATGGTTCACTGGAAGACCCTACCTGAAAGGTGTCTTTATTTTACCTAATTCAGTGCTCCCCCAGTGCTAAAAGTTAGAAATAAAAGTGGGGACATTATTACTGACCTTAGAGGAATAAAAATAGTTATAAGAAAATACTACAAACAATTGTATGCTAACAAATTAGATAACCCAGATGAAGTGAACACATTCCTGGGAACACACAAACTACCAATACTGACTCAAGAAGAAAATAGAAAATCTTAACAGACCTGGCCGGGCGCAGTGGCTCGTGCCTGTAATCCCAGCACTCTGGGAGGCTGAGGCGAGCAGATCACGAGGTCAGGAGATCGAGACCATCCTGGCTAACACGGTGAAACCCCATCTCTGCTAAAAATATAAAAAATTAGCCAGGCGTGGTGGTGGGCACCTGTAGTCCCAGCTACTTGGGAGGCTGAGGCAGGAGAATGGAGTGAACCTGGGAGGCAGAGCTTGCAGTGAGCTTAGATCGCACCGCTGCACTCTAGCCTGGGTGATAGAGCAAGACTCCCTCTCAAAAAAAAAAAAAAAGAAAAGAAAAGAAAATCTTAACAGACCTATATTGTTACCAGTAATCAAAAATCTCCCAGAAAGGAAAAATCTTTCTTTCACTGGGTGAGTTCTAGCAAACAGTTAACACCCATCCTTCGCAAACTCTTCAAAAAAAAAAAACAAAACAAAACAACAACAACAACAAAAAAACAGAACAACAACAACAAAAGAAACAAAAGAAGAGAGAACACTTCCTCAACCATTCTATATATGAGGCCCACATGAACCTGGTACCAAGCCAGACAAAGATATACAAGTAAACTATAGACCACTATCACTTACGAATATAGATGCAAAAAATCAACACAATACTAGAAAACTGAATCCAGCAGCATATAAAAAGGATTGTGCAGCACGAGCATGCGAGATTAATCTCAGAAATGCAAAGGTGGTTCAACATATGAAAATCAATCACTATAACTCACCACATGAGTAGAATGAAGGAAAAAAGCCACATGAGCATCTCAATCAATCTCAATCAATGCAGGAAAAGCATTTTTAAAAAAATGAACATACTTCTAGAATAAAAACACTCAGAAAACTAGGAATAAAAAAGGGACTCATTCAACACAGTAAAGGGAATTTATGAAAAACTCATGGCTAACATACTCAATGGTAAAAGATGAAAGCTTTCCCCCTAAAATCCAGAGCAACACAAGAATGCCCACTTTCACCACTGCTATTCAACATTGTACCAGAAGTTCTATCCAGAGCAACTAGGCAAGAAAAAGAAATAAAATCCATGTATACTGGAAAAGAAAAAGTAAAACTCTCTATTCAGAGATGAATGATCCTTTATTTGGAAAAATCACACAGAATGTACAAAAAAACCCTACTATAGTTAATAAATTAATTCATCAAATTTGCAGTGTATGGGATCAATATATGAAAATACGATATATTTCTATACATCAGCAATAAGCTCAAAAGTAAATAAAAATTAAATTAAGTAAATTAAAGTAAATTAAATAAATTAAATTAAGCTCAAAAGTAAATTCAAATTCCTTTCACAGCAGTATTCAAAATAATAAAATACTTAGCAATAAATTTCACCAAGACAGTGAGAGACTTGGGCACTAATAACTATAAAGTAAGGCTGAATTAAATTAAAGAAAATTTAAAATAAATAGAAAGATACCCTGTGTTCATGGACTGGAAGATTTAATATTTTTCAGAAATGGCAAAGCCAATCCTCACATATATATGGAATTGCAAGGGGCCCTGACCAAAACAGTGTGGTATAAGCGTAAGGATATCTAGATCAATGGAATAAAATTAGGAGTCCAAAAATATATTCTAACACATTTACAGTCAATTGATTTTCAAGGAAGAGATCAAAATCTACAGCCAATTGATTTTTGACAAGGGTGGTGAAACCATTTAATGTGGAAGAAAATGGTCTCTTAACAAATGGTGTTGGGATAACTGGATGTACATGCAAAAATATGAATCTGGACTCTTTCCTCACATCATACACAAAATTTAATCAAAATGGTTCAAAGACTTCAATGTAAGATTTAAAACTATAAAACTCTTAGAATAAAACATAGATGTAAATCATTATTCCCTTGGATTAGACAACAATCTCTTAGGTATGGTATTAAAAGCACAAACACTCCAAGAAATAACAAATTGGAAACTTTTAATTAAACAAAGTAAATTAAAAACAAAATGTAAAACTTTTGCCATCGAAGAAAACTATGAAGAAACTAAAAAAGGAAACCAGAGAACAGTAGAAAATATTTTTAAACATTTGCTACATTCTATACATCTGATAAGGGTCTAACATTTATAATTTGTACAGAACTGTTACACACACACACACACACACACACAGAGAGAGGGGGGGAGAGAGAGAGAGAGGTTTGTTTTGAGGAACTGGCTTGTGTGATTATGGAGCCTAGCCAGTTTGGCAGTCTGGAGCCCCAGGAAGAGTCAGTGTTGCAGTTCAAGTCCGAAGGCCATCTGCCGGCAGAATTCCTTCTTGCTCTGGTGAGGTGTGTTTTTTGTTCTAGTCAGGCCTTCAACTGATTGGATGAGGCCCACCCACATTATGGAAGGCAATCTGCTTTACTCAAAGCCCACTGTTTTAAATGTAAATATCATCCAAAAACACTGTCACAGACACATCTGAAATAATATTTAACTAAATATCAGTATTGTGGGCTAGACAAGTTGACACATAGAATTAATCATCAGAAGTCTATGTCAACTTGACATGCATATGTATCTGCTTAAACCATATTCAATCTCCAAACCAAGACAACTAAAGGTCATACTTCTGCCTAACATGATAAACCCCTGCATACAACTGAAAGTGCACTAATCCTTTCCCCAGAAGATGAAAAGTCTTTAGGTGATGTTTGCTCTTCTGCTTCATGTGCCATAACTTAAATACTATGATGTAAAGTTAACCATACTTAAATACTATGACATAAAGTCAAACACATTGTACGTTACATGATGAGCGATAAGAGAGGGAAAAAATATTTCCAAAACATATTCATAACCAAACAAGGAAAAAATACTCAAGTACAGTCCTCATTTCTGTCACTGGTCATGTAGTCATAGGTAGTACTTATTACTATCTTCTTCCACTACCAATTCCATATTCCTGTTGCCCTCAGCATACACTTCAGCTGGCTATGGATCTTAAACTGGTGGGGCTACCCAAATTTTTATTCCTAAAAGGGCTTGGCCATGAGTAGTCCTACCTGACTGGTTGTTGTAGTTTTCCATTCTGTAATCATAGGGCATTCACAGTGTTGGGGAACCACCACCTATATAGTTTTCTATTGCTTTAGCTCTCACATTTAGGTCTTTGATCCAAGTGGAGTTAATTTTTGTATATGATGTGAGGTAGGGGTCCAACTTCATTCTTTTGCATGTGGATACCAACTTCAGCATATAGAAGGCCTTTATGGTAGGAAATACTTGGGCAGACACCGGAAGGAATGTGTGAAAAAAGCAATGTTGATGGCTACCAGGCAGAGGGTACAGCAAGTGGAGATCCAGGCTCAGACAAATGCCAAAAAATAATCAAGGAATGAATAAAGTGTTTCTGCTAGACCACAGTATAGGTATTTCTGAAAATTCTTGTGTTGTACTGCAGACAAAAAATAAACAGAGGTATTGGAATAGTAGGATTGTAACAGACCATTCAAAACATAAGGAGGTTTGGAACCAGAACACTAATGAAAACCACAATCCTAATGAAAAATAACAGCAAAGTTAAAAGGGCATAATAAATTGTTAAAAACATAAGTACATATGTGCATATTTATACATACATACTATAGTAAACTGAGAACTTGACCTTTTAAGAAAGATGAAAGTATGTTGGAGGGAAAGGATGTGATGAAGGGTTGATGCCACTGGGTTATGAGGACCCAACAGAAGTGTTTGTGAGAGAACAAGGGGCCACACTAAGCTGAGAGAGACTGTGAGTCAAAGCTACAACAGGCACAGCCCCATATTCTCAAGTTGTACTCTCTCAGCTGTGTTGTTTTGCCTGCATTCAGATCCTCTTACTTTGAGTGTAAAATATTAATATGCTGGGGGGAAAATCCCACACAAACCAAGACACTTTCCACATATCATCAAACTAATCCACAATACAGAAACATGTGCTGCAACAAAATATATTTTTTTCACAAACAATTTCAGAATAGAAGAAAAGAAAACATTTGACAATGCCTTTCATGAGGCTAATACTTAGTACAAGAAATAAAATTTACAGGTCAAACTAAGGAATATAGATACAAAAATCCTAGTCCAATATTTGCAAACTGAAATACATACAATGTCATAACCAAGTCTGGTTTGTCCCAGAAATTCACTTTAGCAGATTAATGACTTAGGAAATCTATTAATGTAATTCACTGCATTAACAGATTAAAGGAAAAACATGATTATCTAAATGGATGCAGAAAAAGCATTTGATAACATCTAATATTTATTCATAATTTTAAATGTTTCATAATCTAAGGATCTTCTTTAAACTGATGAAGTTATCTACTAAAAGCCTACAGAAAATATTGCACTCCATGATGAATTATTTGAAGTATCTACTTCCTTTAAAATCAGAGCAAGACAATAATTCCAATTATCATTCCCTCTAGGGGGCACTAGTCAGTGCAAGAAAAAAAGACATAAAATGATTGATTTGGAAAATACACAGCTTTCATCATTTGCAGGTAGTATGATTGCTTACTATGTCAGGGTTCTCCAAAGACACAGAGAATAGATAGGTAGATAGATAGATAGATAGATAGATAGATAGATAGATAGATAGATAGACAGATAGATAGGATAGACGTAACATACAGAGTTATGTAAGTACATATTTATTTATTATATAGGCAGATATACAGATTTATTAGAAGGAATTGGCTTATGCAGTTATGAAGGATGAAAGGTTCCAAGATCTACAGTTGGCAAGTTGGAGACCCAGGAGAGCCGTAGTGTAGTTTCAATCTGAGTCCAAATAGCTGAGAATCTGGAGAGCCCATGGTGTAAGTTTCAGTCCAGCCAGTAGCCTTGAGACCCATGCAAAGCTGATGTTTCAGTTTGAGTCCAAAGCCAGAAAAAATTGATGTCCCAGCTCAAGGCAGTCAAGGCAAGAGAAGTTCCTTCTTACTCGGGAGAAGGTCAACATTTGTATTCTGTTCAGAGCTTCAATTGATTGGCTAAGACCCACTTACACTGCATTAAACCAATCTGCTTCACTCAGTCTACTGATTCAAATGTTAGCTCATCTGGAAATGCCCTCACAGACACACTCAGAATACTGTATGACCAAATGTCTGGGCACCCCACGGACCAGTCAAGTTGATACATAAAATTAATCAGGATACCTACATAGAAAATAATATATAAATATAAGAGCAATTCTAAAATCATTTGCCTTTTATACACCAGGCACAAAAAGTTAGAAAACGTAATCTTAAAAAAGATTACATTTATAAGAGCTACAAAAATATATAGAATAACTAGGAATTATCTAAACAAAGGTGGGCAAAAATCTTTAAGGAAACTCTTAAGACACTTTATTTAAAGACTTAAAGAAGAACTAGATAAACTAGGTGGTTAAAACGTCCATGGATAGGAAGACTCAGTCATATAAAGATTCTGCTGCTTTTCAAATTGATCTACAGATTCAATGTAGCCCCAAACTATATCCCAAAGGAGTTCACAGGGAAACATGCTGATTCTAAAATATATGTAGAAAATCAAAGGACTAAAGATAACCAGGTGCTTCTTCAAGGATAAAACAAGATGATGTATCAAGATGTATCACAAAGCTATATTAATTTATAAGCAATAATGGTGCAGATTTAGACATATAGATGAACTGTATAGAATAGAGAGTCCTTAAAATAAGTTACACATATACATAGAAAATTTATTAATGGAAATCCATATATATGGAAAACTGACATTTCAAATTATAGGGAAAAGGACAAATTATCAATAAAAGATTTTGAGTAATTTAGGTAACCATAATGAAAAAGAATGAAATTGGATCCCTACCTCATACCATACATAAAATTAATTCTAGATGGATAAAGACAAATATTAGAAGAAAATTAAAAGATTTTTCAATGTATGAGAATATGTTCTTTGAACTAAGTATAGTGATTGTTAAATATGGTTAAAGAAACACTAAACATTGTAGCCCAAAAGGAAAAGAATTACTAAATTGCCTATAAAACTACAAACTTTTGTTCACCAAAATACACCATAAAGGGAATGAAAATTTTTGCCACGAACTGCCAGAAGACATCTACAATGCAGGTAATTGACAAATAATCAATATGCATAATAGGTATAAGACATGCATCAGTGAGAAAGACAAAAACAATGCAATGGAAACATTGTCAGAACACTTCAGGGCACTTCACAAAAGAAGAAACTCAAACTGACTGTAAACAAAGGAGAAGTTCAACTTCCTTAACAATCAATAAAATTAAAATTAAAACATCAATGAGTTACCATTTAATTTTTTTGTTCCACCTGATTGAATTGTGAAGAACTCTCATAAAACATTTTTACTGTAAATTGGTTTAATCACATCATAGTTTGGCATTATATTGTCAAGTTGAAGATGCTGTGAAAGGAAAATAAATCTTGGGGCCCCAAAATCACTCAGCTAAAGGCAAAAGTCAAGCTGGGAACTGTTTGGGGCAAAACTGCCTCCCATTCTGTTCAAAGTTATCCTTCTGCTCACTGAGATAAATGCATATCTGATTGCCTCCTTTGGAAAGGCTAATCAGAAACTCAAGAGAATGCAGCCCTGCATGGTGGCTCATGCCTATAATCCCAGCACATTGGGAGGCTGAGGTGGGCAGACCACTTGAGGTCAGGAGTTCGAGACCAGCCTGGCCAACATGGCAAAACTCCATCTCTACTAAAAATACAAAAATTAGCCTGGTGTGGTGGCAAGCACCCGTAATCCCAGCTACTCAGGAGGCTGAGTCAGGAGAATTGCTTGAACCTAGGAGGCAGAGGTTGCAATGAGCCGAGATCATGCCACTACACTCTAGACTGGGCAACAGAGTGAGACTCCACCTCAGAACAAACAAACAAACAAAAAAGAAACTGAAAAGAATGGAACCCTTTGTCTCTCACCTACCTATAACCCAGAAGCCCCCTCCCTGCTTGAGTTGTCCCATCTTTCTGGATGGAACCAATGTATATCTTACATATATTGATTGATGTCTCATGTATCCCTAAAATGTATAAAACCAAGCTGTGCCCTGACCACCTCGGGCACATGTTGTCAGGACCTCCTGAGGCACACATCCTCAATCTTGACAAAATAAACTTTCTAAATTAACGGAGAACTGTCTCAGATATTTGGGGTTCACAATGCATATACCCAAAGCCCTGCAATTCCACTTCTGCAAATGCCACCCCCCCAAAAAATTTCTCATTATATGGACACCAGGATTCAATGAGTGTTGTTTGTGGAAAAAACTCACAATGACCACTGACAGAATAATGAATAAATAAATTGTTGTATAGTTGCACAATGTATACTAAAGAACAATCAAAATTAAGAATTTCAGTGACATCTATCAAAATAGTTGAATCTTACAAACACAATGATGAGCAAAACAGTGAGCTGCAGAAAATTAGACAAATATTTTATGGATACATATTTGGAAATTTTATTTTTTAAGAATCAGTGGAATGAGAAAAACAAATCCAGGAGGATGGTTACCACTGGTGGTGGTGGAGAATGGGGACAATAATAAGCAATAATGAAAATAATAATAAGATGATAATGCCTAATACATATTTAGTGTTTGCTATTTGCCACTGTCTGAAGTGCTTTTGATGCAGGATTTTTGCTCCATAGCTTAGCTAAGTCTGGGTTTTTGTCTCACAACCAGGAAGAATTAAGCATGCAGACACTCAAAGAGTGAGTCAGGTGGGGAGTTTTACTGAGCGCTGAAACAGCTTTTAATGGGGAGGTAACGTGGGGGTGGTCCCCCTACCTGAAGGCAGGAATGTTCCCCATATGGCTGAGCCTGGGGCTTTTTATTGGCTCAGAATAGGGAGCACGTGCTGATTGGTTTGTGAGTATGCACAAAAGGTTAAAGTGAAGACACTACTCAAAGGTGGGCATGATAGTGTAGAAAACCAATTAGAAAAGGGTAGGTATATGTAAAACAGGTGAAGGATGGGGATCAGTCAGAGGAAGGTGTGCCAAATGGGAAGCAGGATTCTCAATTCAGTCCAAGGACTTACCCAGGACTGGTTACTCCGGGAACCTGCCCCTCTCTGCCTTCTGCCTCTATCACTTTTATATTTTATACCTCAATTAATCCTCACAACAAGCCTCTAAGCAGTTACTTGTACTTTTTCTATTGGTGAAAAAGAAACTGATTTATCGTTCTCAAGCATTGCATCGAATGTTTCCTAATTAAAAAATAATAAACCACAGAGTAAACAGTGTCAATATTTAATACATGAAAGCAGAAAAAAGGCAGCATAATTGTTGTTGTTTCTTAATTTGGAAATAAGGATGTAAATTCCAGAAGAAACAAATAAGCTTGAAAGAGGTACCTTCTAGCTGTGGTAGCCTCTTTGGGGAGGAGTGGTACAAGGGCCTGCTGTTTGATAATGGAACTTTCCCTTACCAATTGGTGTATATACTACGTGTATGCGTTTCTTTGATATAGATAATTCACTGAAAAATATAGCTAGAATAAAATGCCAGACAGAGCTGGTCTCTGGATGGGCAAGTTCTTTTTCTATACTTTCCTCAATTGAATAAATGACACAGAAGATATTGTTATGAATGAATTACAAAGGCATCTAAATTTCAGTATGTCATGAAAGATTGTAAGAAAAATTAAAAACTAGTATAATATTTGTAACAAAAAGATAACAAATATCGAAAGAAAACACTAAGTCCTTGTTATAGAATAAAGGAAAAAAGGTAATATTATGGCTCTCTTACAAATATAAAATGGACAGATGGCAAGATTTTTATCTAACTAATGAGGGAATCAGTAAGATTTTCAAAATCAGTTCAAAGGAAAACTCAAAGAACCGCACATATATAAGCTGAAATGAATTTACAAATAGATGCACAAAGGTTCTATTCATAGGGCAACAAGATATTTTACAGCATCTTAACAAAAAAAAAACGCATTTGTAGAGAAGTGGCAATTGCATTCTACCAGACACAATCAATCTGCATTTCTATAAACAAGGGCAGTTGCATAATTAGAAGTTTTCTGGCTGGGCGCAGTGGCTCATGCCTGTAATCCCAGCACTTTGGGAGGCCGAAAAGGGCGGATCCCGAGGTCAGGAGATCGAGACCATCCTGTCTAACACAGTGAAACCCCGTCTCTACTAAAAATACAAAAAATTAGCCGGGTGTGGCAGCAGGCGCCTGTAGTCCCAGCTACTTAGGAGGCTGAGGCAGGAGAATGGCGTGAACCCAGGAGGCGGAGATTGCAGTGAGCCGAGATCGCACCACTGCACTCCAGCGTGGGTGACAGAGCAAGACTCCATCTCAAAAAAAAAAAAAAAAAAGAAGTTTTCTACAATTTCCAGGGTTGTAAATAGCTTAAAGACAATAAAAGGTTGAGGTAGTCCCTGAGGGCTTTCCAGGCCGGATATCCAGTAAATTTTTTGGTCCATATTAAAGTTTTTCTCATTTTTTCCCTACAGCCTCAAGACATAATTGGGAAAAGAAAGAATAATTTTTGAAATAAATAAATAAATGAAAATAAGCATATGAGATAATGTTTTATAAATGAAAGAAATGCTAATTATACTATAAAATATTCATACACATATACTTGTTTAAAATTACAGTAACTCCTCACATTGTGCCAAATCTCATTTTTATTTTTATTTTATTTATTTATTTATTTTTTGTTTTTGAGACGGAGTCTCCCTCTGTTGCCCAGGCTGGAGCACAGTGGCGCAATCTTGGCTCACTGCAACTTCTACCTCCCAGGTTCAAGCGATCCCCTGCCTCAGCCTCCCGAGTAGCTGGGACCATAGGCACATGCCACCACGCCCAGCTAATTTTTTGTATTTTAGTAGAGACAGGAGTTCACCATGTTGGCTAGGATGGTCTTGATCCCTGACCTTGTGATCTGCCCGCCTCGGCCTTCCAAAGTGCTGGGATTACAGATGTGAGCCACTGCACCCAGCCATCATTTTTAATAAAAATTGACTTTTAGAATAGTTTCCAATTTATAGAAAAGTTACAAAAAGAGTACAGTCACCTTATAACCCATACTCATATTATGAACATCTCACATCAATCTAGTGCATTTCACACTGCAGGGGAGGAGAAATTTTTCCCTCTGCCCTCCTGGGTTCTCCAGCTGGGGCCCTGCAAATTAGACAGACAAAAGACAAATTTGGCCAGGTGCGGTGGCTCATGCCTGTAATCCCAGCACTTTGGGAGGCCGAGGTGGGCAGATCATCTGAGGTCAGCAGTTTGAGAACAGCCTGACCAACGTGGTGAAACCCTGTCTCTGCTAAGAATACAAAAATTAGTTGGACATGTTGGTGCATGCCTGTAGTACCAGCTACTTGGGAGGCTGAGGCTGGAGAATTGCTTGAACCTGGGAGGCGGAAGTTGCAGTGACCCGAGATTGCGCCATTGCACTCCAGCCTGGGTGGCAGAGTGAGACTTCATCTCAAAAAAAAAAAAAAAAAGACAAATTCCCAAGAGAAAAACAACAGGAGTTTATTAACACGTGCACTGCACACACACGAGCGAACTCAGTGACGGTCACTCAAGGGGGTGGTTAGAACTTGAGCTTATGCAGCTTCTTCAAAAAAGAACAATACATTTGTAGAGAAGTGGCAAGACAAAGGAAAAGGGCTTTAGGCTTCCAGGAGCAGCATACTCTGAGAAGGTAAATATTTGGAGGAAACCAATGGAGTAAGGTTTCTCTGTGCAGGTTGTCAACCAAAACGTATGTGAGACAGGTCTCAATCAATTTAGAAGTTTATATTGCCTAGGTTAAGGACATGCCTGGAAGAAATAAATATGGAATAAATAGTCTGTGGTCTGTGTCTTTCTCCAGATGAGTTTGAGGCCTTGAATATTTAAGAAGGAAAAGTGGGCTGGAGGGGAAAGAGGGAGGATATGGTCATATTACTGAATCCACATGTTGCAAGAGAAAAGGAGCAGGCAGGGGAGTAGTCAATCATGTGTTTGTCTCGAGCTCAGTACATCCGCACCTTACAGGACATAAGGTGAGCGTGGAGGAGTAACCCGTGGACATAGTTAACCTTTTCTCTGTAGCTGTCTCCTTAGGAACAAAAGGGAGGCATGACTCAGCTCTCAGCTGAATTTTTTTTTCTTTTGGCATACAGTGAATCAGGTCCCAAGTTTTTCTTTTCCTTTCGCATCGTCCATCTCAGAGTCGACTTTCCAGTCTTCTTCATGGCCAGAAAACTTCCCTGGGAGAGGGGATTTGTGTCAGTCTTCCCTTCTCAGAACTGTCTGCATCTGTTAATTCTCATTTGCCTCCAGCTCAAAACAACCCTTAGGCTAAAGTGGCATATTTTGGGGTGGCATCTTCTGGTCTCCTACAAGACAATGAATGAACCAATATCGCTAAATTATTATTAACTGAAGTCTGTACTTTATTATTCACCTCTCTTTAGTATTTGTCTGATGTCCTTTTTCTGTTCCAGCGTCCCATCTAGGCTGCCACATTCCATTTAGTTATTGTGTCTCCTTAAGCTCCTGCTGGTTGGGACAGTTTGTCAAGACTCTCTGTGTTTTTGATCACCTTGACAGTTTAAGGAGTCCTGGTCAGGTATCTTGTAGAAGGACCCTCTATTGTGACTGTCTGATGTTTTTCTCATTATCAGGTTGGAGTTATGAATTTTTGGAAGAAAGACTGTGGAGGTAAAGCGTCGTTTTCATCAGCAGGACTTTAACTGCTGATGTTAACCTTAGTCACTCGACTGAGGAAGCGTTTGTCATGTTGCTACACTCTAAAATTACTCCTTTTTCTTCTTTTCACCTTGTGCTCATAAGGAGGTCATTATGCACAGCCCACTCTAAGGAATGGAGACTTCTGTTCACCTCCTGGAGGGTAGAGTCTTCGCATTAACTATTTTAAATTCCCTCTCTCTCTTTTTGTTTTATTTTGTTTTGTTTTGAGACAGAATCTCTGTCGCCTAGGCTGGAGTGCAGTGGCAAGATCTCGGCTCACTGCAACCTCTGCCTCCTGGGTTCAGGCGATTCTCGTGCCTCAGTCTCCTGAGTAGCTGGGATTACAGGTGAGTGCCACCATGCTCAGCTAATTTTTGTATTTTTTGTAGAGACAGGGTTTCATCATGCTGGCCAGGCTGGTCTTGAACTCCTGGCCTCAAGTGATCCTCCCACCTTGGCCTCCCAAAGTGCTGGGATTATAGGCTTGAGCCAGGGCGCCCCGCCTTAAATTATTTTGCATGAGAGATTTGCCTGTCCTCTCGTATTTATTTATTTATTTATTACACTGCTCATTTATGCTGCTGGAGACTCCCATATATGGATTGTGTACTTTGGGTTGTAACCCAACATTATTTTATTGCTCAAATTGTTCCACCTTTGCTCATGAGGAGCCCTCTCATTTGGCTCCTTGGTCCCTTGATACATCCCCAGCACTTGTTTTTGTTGTTGTTATTTTGAGAACTTCTTTGCTTTCTGGCATTACCAGTTGTTCCTGGCTCACCTTGTCCATTTCCTGTCTCTGTTTTAGAATCTATTCCTCCAAAGAGCTGTGGTTCCTTTTATCAGAAAATGGTATGGAAAACAAGACCTGTGCCCTAGGTTTGCTTATTGCTACTGGATCATCTTTGCTTTTAGGTTCTGTCAGCTAACAGAGCAAGAACATATTTGTGTATGTGAACCTATGTATACACACCTGTCTAGAAACATTTCTATGTTGTGATTTGTACCTACAATAAGCTCAACAGGAGTTCATGCTGATGTCTCCAACTCTAATCCATTACCACGTCCACTATCCTTTTAGTATCCTCACCTTTGTCACATTGGCAGTCTCTTTTGCTGTATAAGGTAATATTCACAGGTTCTAGGGATTAGGAGCTGGACATATTTGAGGGGATCTTTTTCCAACCTACTACAGTAGGTGCTAAGTGGTATCTCACTGGAGTTTGAATTCACATTTCCTTAATGACTAATAATGTCATGCAACTTTGTATGAGCTTATTTGCTATTCTTGTATGTTCTTTGGTGAAGGGTATGATCAAATCTTTTGCCCATTTTTAATATTAGGTTTGGGGCTGGGCACCGTGGTTCACGCCTGTAATTCCAGCACTTTGGGAGGCCGAGGTGGGCGGATCACTTGAGATCAGGAGTTTGAGACCAACCTGGTCAACATGGCGAAACCCCGTCTCTACTAAAAATACAAAAATTAGCCAGGCGTAGTGGTGTGCGCCTGTCGTCCAGCTACTCGGGAGGCTGAGGTACAAGAATTGCTTGAACTGGGTAGGCAGAGGTTGCAGTGAGCTGAGATCTTGCCATTGCACTCCAGCCTGGGCCACAGAGCGAGATTCTGTCTAAAAAAAAAAAAAAAAAAATTAGGTTGTTTGGTTTTTTTTTTTATTACAGAGTTTTAAGAGTTCTTCATGTATTCTGGATACAAGACCTTTATCAGATCTATGCTTTCCAAATATTTCTCCCAATCTGTGGCTTGTCTTTCCATTTTCTTAAAAGTGTCTTTGATAAGCAGGTTTTAATTTACAGGAAGTCCAAGTTAACCTTTTTTTCATTTATGGATCATGCTTTTGGTGTTGCATTCAAGAACCCTTTGCTTAACACAAGGCCACAAAGATTTTCTCTTATTTATTTTTTTCTAGCACTTTGGGAGCCCAAGGCAGGCAGATCACGAGGTCAAGAATTTGAGACCAGCTTGGCCAACATGGCAAAACCCCATCTCTACTAAAAATACCAAAAATTAGCCAGGCATAGTGGCGGGCACCTGCAATCCCAGCTACTCAGGAGGCTGAGACAGGAGAATCGCTTGAACCTGGAGGCAGAGGTTACAGTGAGCCAAGATTGTGCCATTGCACTTCAGCCTGGGCAACAAGAGCGAAACTCCATCTCAAAAAAATAAACAAAAAATAAAAAATTAACCGGGAATGGTGGTGCACGCCTGTATTCCCAGCTATTCGGGAGGCTTAAGCAGGAGAATCGCTTGAACCCAGGAGGTAGAGGTTGCAGTGAGAGAAGATTGCGCCACCGCACTCCAGCCTGGGGCGACAGAGCTAGACTGTCTCAAAAAAATAAAAAATAAAATAAAAAGTATAGTCTTAGTGTAGGGTTTTGTAGACAAGTTCTTTTGCATTTGTAGCTTGGTGACAGATTTTTTACTGGGAATGCACGTTGGATTTTCCAGTGCCTTTTCTGGGCTTTGACCTGAAGACTCTGTCAAAGCAGTAAGATGGGACAGTTGAAGGACTCACCTCATTTGTTTTTGACTCTCTGGAACCAATGTCCTTTATTGCCTGATGTCTCATGTTACATGTTGTCTCTTGGTGGTGTTGTTAGTGTGTATATAAGGTGAGACAGTAATTCCAGTCTTTTTTACTCTGTCTTGGCCAGAAATAGTAAGCAGATTTTCATGGCATTTGCTACTTTTTTTTTTTTGAGACCGCTCTGTCGCCCAGGCTGGAGTACAGTGGCACTATCTCGGCTCACTGCAAGCTCCACCTCCTGGGTTCACGCCATTCTCCTGCCTCAGCCTCCCGAGTAGCTGGGACTACAGGCGCCGCCACCACACCCGGCTAATTCTTTGTATTTTTAGTAGAGACAGGGTTTCACCGTGTTAGCCGGGATGTTCTCAATCTCCTGACCTCGTGATCCACCCATCTCGGCCTCCCAAAGTGCTGGGATTACAGGCATGAGCCACGGGGCCAGCCGGCATTTGATACATTTTAATCCACTGTAGCTATTATTCTTTTTGGTGATCATTTCTTCCATCTTTGTCCAACAGAACCCCTTCAGCTTGGTTCTTGTGCCCTTTTGACAGGACCCTTATGATAGCTTTCCTGCTTTCAGCCACCATGCCTATCTTGGGCCTTCTCTGCTTTGGATTTATCAGAAGCCTTTTGTGTTAAATGCTAATCTAGAGACCATCACTTGGCAGCTGATTACTATTGGATTATCATTCCTTCTAGGCTTTGCAGTGAATAGGAACAGGGAATTTTTTTTTTTTTTTTAGAAAGAACCAAAAATCAATTGTTGATATTTTCAATTCAAATATTAACTAATAGGCTTTTCACTTAACTACTAATACATTTTATTTGTATTTCTTCTTGCTTACTCTGAAAATCTTGGCTATTGACATTAATGTAATTGTTTATTTGCTTTATCCTGCAATATGTATATACATTTGAACTTATCAATATAATATTTTGGCCGGGTGCAGTGGCTCATGCTGCTAATCCCAGCACTTTGGGAGGCTGAGGCAGGCAGATCATGAGGTCAGAAGTTTGAGACCAGCCTGGGCAACATGGCGAAACCTCATCTCTACTAAAAATACAAAAATCAGCCAGGTGTGGTGGCACGTGACTGTAATCCCAGCTACTCAGGAGGCTGAGGCAGGACCAGGGAGGTGAAGGTTGCAGTGAGCTGAGATTGCGCCACTGCACTCCAGCCTGGGTGACAGAGCAAGACTCTGTCTCAAAACAAAACAAAACAAAACAAAACAAAATTTTTATTATTAGTGAGGATATCAAGTGTAGCTTAAGATTACTCTAGGGCTGGTTACAAAGTCATATATCAGATCTCTATTTGCCCATTGCTTTCTTATAAATATTTTAACATACATATTTAAACATAAAAAATGATATCCATCTAAAATTAATTGTTATCTATGTCTATTCCCCTGAATAAGACAAGAACCTTAGCATGCCATCGCATCTTCTATTCCTTCACTGTCACTCTCTTTTGTGATCATCTGGGTTTTTCATCCTGTTATTAAATTACCTTCAAAATGCCTTAAGAATCATTTTGACTCAAATAGATTTTACTTGTTGATTTACTTACTACAGTTTCTTGTAATCCATGCAAGTTTTACTTTCTTCGATTCTTCTTTTTTCTTTTCTTTCTTTTTTTTTTTTTGAGACGGAGTCTCGCTCTGTCGCCCAGGCTGGAGTGCAATGGTGTGATCTCGGCTCACTGCAAGCTCCGCCTCCCGGGTTCACGCCATTCTCCTGCCTCAGCCTCCCGAGTAGCTGGGACTACAGGCGCCCGTCACCACGCCCGGCTCATTTGTTTGTATTTTTAGTAGAGACGGGGTTTCACCGTGTTAGCCAGGATGGTCTCGATCTCCTGACCTCGTGATCTGCCCGCCTCGGCCTCCCAAAGTGTTGGTATTACAGGCGTGAGCCACCGCGCTCGGCTAATTTTTTATATTGTCAGTAGAGACAGGGTTTCACTGCGTTAGCCAGGATGGTCTTGATCTCCTGACCTCGAGATCTGCCCACCTCGGCCTCCCAAACTGCTGGTATTACAGGCGTGAGCCACCGCACCCCGCCTTTTTTTTTTTTTTTTTTTTTTTTTTTGAGACAGGTCTCCCTGTGTGGCCCAGGCTGGAGTGCAGTCGTGAAATTTCGGTTCACTGCTATCTCTGCCTCCCTGGCTCAAGTGATTCACCCACCTCAGCACCCCACCCCAACCCCCAGTAGCTGGGACCATAGGCATGCGCCACGATGCCCGGCTAATTTTGTTTTTGTGTTTTGTTTTGTTTTTTTGTTTTTTTTTTTGGAGGGGGGTGGGGAGACATGGAGTTTCACTACGTTGCCCAGACTGGTCTCGCGCTCCCGAGCTCAAGCCATCTGCCCACTTTGGCCTCTCAAAGTGTTGGGACTACAGGTGTGAGCCACTGCGCCCGGCGGGATTCTTCTTTTATTAAATGAGTTACATTCACTACTAATTCTAGCAGAGATACTCTATGAATTGGAATCTATGTAAATACATTCATCCTCCAAATGCCTTTGCTTCACTCACAATCCAATGCAAGACTGGAAAGTTACAGTATTCTACAGAATCTATAGTACTCTATTTAAATTCCAAATCATTTTCTGTTTGAAATCTGAGGACATTGCTCCACACCATCTTCTAGAACCCGTGTTGCTGAGAAGCCTGATGTCAGCTGCACTTTCTTTGGTTCGTCTAGAGTAGTGGACGTTCTTGGTTACGAAATATCCTCTCGCCTTCCTAATTCTCAACAGAACCTAGATTTTGTTTACATATCCACATCACGTCCAGCTCCTGAGGATCAGGGTGGAGAAAAGGAAGAAACCTGTTTGTTTGTTTTTTCTGAGAGTGTCGCTCTGTCCCCCAGGCTGGAGTGCAGTGGCGCGATCTCAGCTCACTGCAACCTCCGCCTCCCGGGTTCAAGCAACTGCCCTGCCTCAGCCTCCCAAATAGCTGGGATTACAGGCTTGAGCCACCACGCCCGGCCAAAACCTGGTTTTTGCTGACATCACAGAACCACCGATTCTTCTCTAGCCGGAGTCTGCCCCAGTGATTTCTTGCTATTCCTTATTCATTTCAGCCAACTTGAGCTGTTCCATCTTCCGTGACTTGTAGCAAATAACACATGCCAACCTTTTATTCCGTCTTTTCTGGCCACTTTTAGGGGTTCCTATTTATCCTCAGAGTTGTGATATTTCATCGAGGATGTATTTTTTATGGGCCATCCCTACCCTAGCTCATTTATTATGCCAAACACCCTACATTTTATTTACTCTGAAGACTCAGGGCTTCCTCAGCTTGAATGTGTTTTCTGCTATATCTCTATCACTATTTCTGTATGTAATCAATTTGTTATTATTCCCCCCTCCCCATTTTCTCTGCTTTCTTCTGAATCTTTTTATTAGATTTTGGGTATCACAGCACATATCTCCTGCATGTCTTCCCAATGTTTCCTCAATTTCTGGTGTTCTGATGGTATTTTTCTAGAGTTGCATGAGATTTGCTCCTTTGAAAATTATATGTGTTTGGGGTTACTTTGAAGAATATGAAGAGAAAAAGGGAGGTAATCATGGGTACTCAGTCTGGCACCTTTTACTTTGTAAATCTCAATGCTATGTTGTTTTGTCAATAATCGTCTATAACTGTCATATCTTTATTATTATTAGTTTAAAATAATAACTAAATATAGAAATAACATATGGTCCAGAAATGGAATTGCCCATGTGTTAATTCTACATTTAATTTTTTTTGAGGAACTGCCATGCCGTTTTCCAGCGCAGCGGTACCATTTTACCTTCCCACCATTAAGGCACAAGGATTGTTTTCTGGTTTTCTTTTTTTTCCAAATTTTATAATAGCCAACCTAATGAGTGTGAAATCGCAGTGGATGTTTGATATGCATTCCCCTAATGATTAGTGATGTGCATTATTATCTTTTAACAATATAAAACATCCATTTTGTTCGATTTAATTATTTTTACATTGAAATAATCTTTGTATTGTTGTAACATCGTGATCCAAGATTTCTTTTTCATATTATCTACCTGACATCTCTTAGTCCATCTCTGCATTTTCTATCTTCAAGTACCCTTTGTGTTTAGGTTTGTCTCTGTAAACCCTAATGTTTGATATTTTAAAAATCAACACTTTCTGAGCACATAGTATTTGGTGTGTACAGTGCCGGTCACCGAAGATGCAGTTGTGATGATAGCGCTGGGAGTTGGGCTTTATTTTACGTTTTAAAGAAGTCACTTCAAAAGAAGTAAGTGCCATGAAGAGGGAAATACTAGGTTTATGCTTTTGTTTTACTCTGAGTGCCAGTAAATATGTAAAGATTACAAAAATTTATTTATTTGAGACAGAGTCTTGCTCTGTCACCCAGGCTGGAGTGCACTGGCGCGATCTGAGCTCACCGCAACCTTCGCCTCCCAGGTTCAAGCGATTCTCCTGCCTCAGCCTCCCGAGTAGCTGGGATTACAGGCATGTGCCACCATGCCCGACTAATTTTTCGTGTTTTCGTAGAGACAGGGTTGCACCATGTTGGCCAAGATGGTCTCGATCTCCTGACCTTGTGATCCGCCCACCTCGGCCTCCCAAAGTGCTGCGATTACAGGCATAAGCCACCGCGCCCGGCCGAGATTATAAAATTTAGACATAATTCATTTTTAATTAAAATCGCAGAATGGACTGTAATAGTTCTGTCACCACCTGCGAATAATCAGCAGCGGCTAGTCTTCCAGATTTAAAAATTCATACTCACTTTTCCGTCTTACTATTTTTGTCATTCTAATTACGAATACAATGGGTGGTTTAGCGGAGGGAGAGCAGTTGGAGCCCAAGCTGAGGGACTCGGCTTCAGCCTTCTCGAACTCCACAGCCCGACCGCGTTCTCCGCTCTCGGCGCTGTGGTTCTCTCTCGGACACCGTAAGTGGTGGTGCCGCAGCGACGTCTGGGAAATGAAGTCCGGAGGGACAAACGCTGCGGTTCAGCCAGGGAAACCCGTCGGCTCTCCGGCGCGCAGGCGCAGTTGCGCCCGGCAGCGACGGGAAACGTCTCTGAATTAGGTGTTCCGCTCGCTTCTTGTGCGGTGTGGAGCTGCGCGCCCCCCGCCGAGGCGGGCCCAGGTATAGGCTGCCGGTGAGGGCGGGCCCGGGGCGTGCGGCTGCCGCGGCGGGACCAGGACGAGGGCTGGCCTCTGCGCGTGTCTGCCGAGCCCCCGGCTCCGGGCGTCCGAGCCGGGGCGGCCTCGGCAGGTGAACCCGGCCCCGGAGGGGGCGTGGCCTGGGAAGGGCCTAGCGGAGGCCGGGAGGGCGCGTCGACGCCGCTGGACTCCTGGGCCGCAGCCTGGGCCGGACTCCGGGGAAAACGGCTCCAGAAAAGAAACTGCAAAATGCCGCCTCGGCTCGGGGTCCGGAGCCCTCCGGGCGGTTTTCCGCTCTTAGCGTTTGTGGGTTTAAGCCTCCCCCTACTCCGTTTCCCGGAGTTTAAACTTCAGATTTACTCGTTTTTGGCAGTCTTGCTCGTTTGGCAGTGTTTTCCTACAGCCAGTCCTAGAGTGATTTAACTATTTCCTTTTTTATTTACCGTAACCACGTCCACTTGCTAAGTTTCTTCCCATTTCTCTAAATTTTAAATCAATTTCTAGCCAGTGATGCTATTTTCTTGAGCCCTTGTTTTTTGGGGGCCAGGGAGAATGGGTAACGCTATCTTTAAGCAGCTTTGATAACTGTTTTTGATAAAGGAAGTAAATCTTACAAGAGGAAGAAAAGAGGACTAATTTTTGGTTGGCTGTTCCTAAAAAAGAGCATCAGTTCTTCAACTGCTGTTTTTCGTATTGAACAACATCCAAGTGCAGATGTGTGGAATATTGTGTCATTTCCTATTACTTTATCTGGATGAGCCTTGCCTGATTCTGCCCTTGACCCTGTTAAGGCACGGCAGATGGTCTTCTTCCCTTCGCTCCATTCGTCTTTGTCGTAAAGCACTGGCAGAAAGGTAGCAGGCCCGGTGACTCTGTACCTGCTTCCCACACTGGTTTAAGTGGCCGGACTCAGGGCCCCTCTGGCCTGGGCAGTTCCAGGCTCCTTCTCTGCAGGTGCTCAGCTTATGGCTTCTAACCTGGTCTGGCCTAATGAGGGTGGGCATGCAGGCTAGATGAAAAGACCTCACAGCTTTTTTCTCCATTCCAGGTGCCTTCCCCAAGAGAGGCAGCAGGGAGGGAGAAATGGCAAGGAGGTTGCTGCCAGCCCATGTACAGGTGAGTGAAGGCTTCTTTTTGCTTGAACTGCCTTCAGGGTCTAGACGTGGTAAACTTCTTCATCTGTTGTTGAGCTTCTCTACCCAGTGAAGCTCAGGGAAGGACCAGAGGGCTTGGTAGCTGAGAAACTCTGGAAGGAAGGTGTTTCCCTTGCCTCAGAGCCTGTCTCATGCTTTTTTTTTTCTTTCCCTTTTTTGAGACAGGGTCTCACTCTGTTACCCAGGCTGGAGCGCAGTGGCACGGACATGGCTCACTGCAGCCTCAGCCTCCCTGGTAGCTGGGACTACAGGCATGTATGCCACCACACCTGGCTAATTTTTGTATTTTTAGTAGAGGCCAGGCTTCAACAAGTTGGCAAGGCTGGTCTTGAGCTCCTGACCTCAAGCAATCTGCCCGCCTCAGCTTCCTAAAGTGTTGGGACTATGGGCGTGAGCCACCGCGCCCGGCCCCTAGTCTCATACTTTTTGACAAAGAATTTAATGGGGCTCCAATGCCAGGCCACTGCCACTACCAGAGCTTTGTGAAAGATCCAGGTGTTTTTGCCCTGTGGAGGACAAAGACACAGAGGAGTTAAATAATTCCTTCCTAACACGGGGAATTTGAAAAAGAGAGGCCCTGTATTCCCAGGACCTTGGGAGGCCAAGGCGGGCAGATCACTTGAGGTCAGAAGTTCAAGACCAGCCTGACCAACATGGTGAAACCCGGTCTCTACTAAAAATACAGAAATAAGCTAGGGATGGTGGTGCATGCCTATAGTCCCAACTCTTCTGGAGGCTGAGGCAGGAGAATCACTTGAACCCGGGAGGCGGGGGTTGAAGCGAGCGGAGATCATGCCACTGCACTCCAGCCTGCGTGACACAGCGAGACTCCGTCTCAAAAAAAAAAAAAAAAAAAGCCAGGTGTGGTGGGTCTGGTGGTACGCTCCTGTAATCCCAGTTAGTCCGGAGGCTGAGGCAGGAGAATCACTTGAACCCGGAAGGTGGAGGTTGCAGTGAGCTGAGATTGCGCCATTGCACTCCAGCCTGGTGACAGAGCAAGACTCCATCTCAAAAAAAAAAAAGAAAAATATGTCTGAAGGAGATAAGCTTTGTACGCCTTTGTGATTCTGTACAGGATGCTCAATTCAGCATTTCTAGAGTATGAACAAAGTGCAAACAACCTAAACATCCAGGGCTAGGGGAGTTACATAAACTAGATCATCTGTACACTGAACTACTGGGCAGCATGTAAACAGTGGTGACCAGGATGCTGTTATTTGTATAATGTGATTTTATTTTTATTTAAATATAGAACCATATTTGCATGAAAATCACCTGAAGAGACATAGCAAAACGTTAACTTTTTCTGGTGGTAGAAAGTTAGATGAACACTTCTTGTTGTTTTGCTTATTGATCTTTTGGAATTTTCTAGTAAGCTTTTTTAAGATGATTCGTTTTGTTTTGTTTTTTAAGAGACAGGATCTTACTCTGTTGCCCAGGCTGGAGTGCAGTAGTGTGATCACACGTCACTGCAGCCTCGACCTCCTGGGCTCAGGCAAGCCTTTTGTCTCAGCCTTCTGAATAACCAGGACTACAGGCACATGCCACCACACCCAATTAATTAAAAAAAAATTATTTTTTGCGGAGATGAGGTCTCTCTATGTTGCCCAGGCTGGTCTTGAACTCCTGGGCTCAAGTAATCCTCCTTTCTCGGCCTCCCAAAGTGCTGGGATTATAGGCGTGAGCCACTGTGCCCAGCCAAGAAGATGACTCTCAAGAAAAGAAGGGGAGATGGCCCTAGTTCAGAGCAGTGACATGCCATCCAGTGAAGGAGGAGAGAGGTAGAAGAACAGAAGCTTCTGGGGTGGGGAGGGAGACTCCTGACCATAGCCTTCTCCTCTGGCTTGAAAGATTATGTAGCCCACCACCTGGGACCTCTCCTGACACAGCCATGCCTGGAACATTCTCATAGCCTTCCCTACTGTGAATGTCAGTGTCCTGTTTCCCAGGACTCAGAGATGGCCCGAGTTGAGGCAGAACTAGGACTCAGTGACCGCCTTTCCCAGCAAGCCTGGTGGTGTTCCACCTATATCTCCCTCAGTGAATGCGCTGGTGCCTCCTTCCGAAACCTGACTGTCAGGTGTCACCTGTAAGATGAGGGTTTGGTCTAGGTGATCGGACGTTTCCAAATCTAAAGTTCAGTGTTTTCTTGCTCTGATTTTGTTTCATGGGTTCAGGTGCTTCTCTTGTTTGGCTTCTGTGTTCAAGCTTCCTGAGGGGACGGTGTTTCACTCACCATAGGTAAATGATAAATGTGTGCTTGGTAACTGAAAAGTTGTCCAGAAACACTTGAAATACTTAGAACCCTAAGTTGTGACAGGGTTGCTTCTCAGTCGTCCTGTTGTGGGGACGGTCCTGGATGAACAGGAGTGGGTTTGCCATTCCAGGAGTCCGTGACGTTCAGGGATGTGGCCGTGTTCTTCAGCCAGGACGAGTGGTTGCACCTGGACTCTGCCCAGAGAGCCTTGTACCGGGAGGTGATGCTGGAGAACTACAGCATCCTGGTCTCACTGGGTAAGGAACTTTCCTCCTGATGCAGAATCTGCCAGGAGAGCACCTTAGCACCCTCAGGGGGCACATTTGTAGGGCTTGGCCAGGTCGGCTCACAGGTGGGCTCCAAGAGTGGCCATTGCCATTCCCCTTGGTTGTACGGAGAGACCTTGGCTTAGTAGAGTTGATGAAGGGGTCTTTTCTCTGCTTTTCCTGTCTTCTGCCCGCTGAGCTCTGTTCCCTGAGCCTCACACGGTGTTCCTGCTGAGAGGAGTGCACAACCAGAGCCTGACTTTCTTCCTGGGACCACCTCCTGGTCGTCCTCTAGGAGCCCAGTTTGAAGCCTCTCTCAGAACAAACCTCCTCCTTCCCTGTACTGCCCCTCTGCCCTGGGCACTCTGGGGCTGGACCCGCCTGCTACGATGGCCGCTCACGTCTCTTTCTTGTTCATGAACAGGGATTCTCTTTTCCAAGCCAAAGGTCATCTCCCAGTTAGAGCAAGGAGAAGACCCCTGGATGGTGGAGAGTGGAGTTCCCCAAGGCGCACATCTTGGTGAGTGACAGAGTAATTGGGAGATGGGCATAACATTTTCCCACTGCCAGGGCACAGCGAGGAGGCTGCGCTCAAGGGTCTCCTTGATGTGCCAGGCCAGGGGGGAATGCTGGGAAGGCAGATCCTTTCCTTTTGATTACTTGATCCATCATGTTCAGAGGAGGATTGAATTCTCCCAATATGGGTTGCAGTGTTTTCAGATATCTTATAATTTGCAGAATATGTAATGCAGTATATCATGTGTAAAGGTTTATAATTCTTTTATCTTCCTTTTTCCTTGCTTTTACTGGATTGATTCTTTTCCTAAATTATTTTCCTTAGTGGCTTGTACATTACATTTTTTTTTTTAATCACTACAATACATCCCTCATAATTTCATCTTGGAACCATCTTTTGCTTTGATTTCTTTGGTGTACAACTTATTATACATGGTTCAACAGGGGGAAAAAAGCAGATATATGTGTATGTATTTACATACATGAAAGAGGGAAAGAAGGTGTGACAAACGGTAACAGTTACGGAATGTGAGTGGGCTTCCGGATACTTATCATGCTATTCTTCTCTTTTCTGTGAAAATTTAGAAAATAATGCATCCCAGATCCCAGCTCCTAAGGCATGTCACTTTTTCCCTATACGCCCTTGGATGACTGCATTATCAGCTTCCCCATTCATTCTCCTGTGAATTCTGTCTATGCTTCTGGCAGTAGAGGAGGCCTCTGTTGAGCTTTACCACGTGTCTGGTGTTTTTTTCTCACCTGGGCAGGGCATGGGCTTTCTGGGCCAGTTCACTTTTGCGTTTCCATTCGTGAACTCTGTCTTCACATTTTTCCCTTTGGCTCGACTAGAATATTTTCTTGGGTAACGTTTTTCAAAAAAGGTTTGTGTGTGCAATATCTGTACGTGTCAAAAATCAGTTGTTTTTTTCTCTCCTCTGAGATTTGTGTTTTGGATCTAGAATTCTGGCATCTTTTTTTTTTTTTTTTTTTTTTTCCTCTCTGCATTGTACAGCCAAACTGCTCCACTGTCTTTGGGCATGGAGTGCTGCTGACAAATAATCCCATTAGTCAGATTCTGTTTCCTGTATAGGTAACTTGGTTTTTCTTTTCTGTCTTCTCTTTGGAATCTTATAGGACATCATCTTTATCTTTGGAATTCAGACTTTTCATTAGGTTATATGAAAGAGTATTTTTTTTTCTTTGTTCTTTGGCACTTTACTGGCATCTTTGCTTTGAAGATTCAGTCCTTCCTTTCATTTCAGGGATCTTTTGTTTCTGCCACATTCCACCAACAATGTGAGGCAATTGACTGCAAGAGTAATGATACAATAAAATAGAAATTCAATCAGACATCTAGAAAATAAATAGATCTGTAGTAAGGACCAGAATGGTAGCTATAAATGAGTTTCAAATTTCACTCTGAGCTTTCTGGTTGGCAAATAAATCATTGGTGTCACATTCTCAGTGTTGTTTTACAAGCATTTTAAAAAATTATTTTAAATTTGTACAAATTCTACATGCTGTTGTAAAAATAGGAGCAAAAAAAAGGTCACCTGGAATTTTACCAACTATGATCGATTATTGTTGTTTATTACCCATTCAAACTGCATATTTGTTTAAATGTGTTTGTGTGTGAGAGATAGACACAGAGAGAGAGATACAGAAAGATTGATTATACAGTTTGTTCTTGAGCCTGTTTTAACTGTGAATGTCCTTCAGTTATTCAGCCCTCAGTGAATAGAGGCCTACCTCATTGAGAGGACTATATTGTATGTTAAGCCAATTAAACAGTCTTCCTTTTGGAAATTTTAGTTACCAGTTTTTCTCTGTTACTAATATTGCTAAGATGGTTATGGGAATACAAAGCCATAATATAAAGAGGCAAAGGTACCAAGAGTAAATCATCACAGTACAAAGACATGAGTATTGTGATTGAAAAGGCCAGGCATGTGGATTAAAAATCCACAAGGGATTTTTTGAAGCACTATTCAACTTCATTAAATTAAAATCAGTGAAATTCCAACAAAGCACAAGTTACCATTTTTCCCTTATTACCAAGGATTAAGAAATAGATACCCAATGTGTTGCCACTGCTGTGAGTGATAAGCAGTATCGTTAGTGGGACTGCAACTGGTAGTCTTTCTGAGGATGGTCTGGTTTTATTAAAATCAATTCCAAGTCTAGAAATCTTAAGATAATTTCTGCACAGATAACTGCAGAGTTACAAAGATGTTGTAAAAGAACGTTTGTTATAACACGAGGCATCACTGCCACCAAAGGAGGAGGGTAAATGACTCTCAAAAAGGGATTTAGTAAATGATGATGTTTTCATGCATTGGACATATTATATTGCCATTAAAATGATGATGTCAGCCTACATTTATTGACATGGAGAGAAGCTCATGATTTTTAAGTGAAATGGAGGTAAAGGAAGCTTAATTTCAACCCATTTTAATTTTTTAATTAAGTGATTTTTTATATGCAGAAAATTCTGGTGAGCTACGTCCCACATATGATAGTGATTACAATTGCATGATGTATTTATGGGTGAGCTATATGTTCATTTTTATAGTTTTCTGCGTTTTTCTTATAATGATGATATATTTCTTTTGTAGTTAAGAAAATAAAAGCTGTTTCATAAAATACAAAAGAAAATACATTTCTTTTGGATCAATGATTCTATTTCTTGTACTGTATCTTAAGTAACCAAAAAGGTAGACAAAAAATTACTCTCAATAATGTTCTTTTCTCCCAGTATTCCCCAATATCATGATAATGGTGTTGGTGTCCATTGAGTTGCCCAGACCAAAAGCTAGGAGTCATCCTTGAGTCCCCTCTTTCATTGCCTCTGCGCTCTATTCGTAGGTGAAGATACCTGCCAGTGCTACTTGCAGAACATCCCAGGTACGCCCACCTCTTTCCATCTCTTATCACCACATGCCAGTGCCAGCCACCACCATCTTCATCCAGGAAGAGTGCAGCGGCCTCATTGCCTGTTCTGCAGCTGCCCTTGTTCTCTTTCTCCCCGGCCCCATTACAGTTTGTTTTTCATACAGCAACCAGAGTGATCCTTTTTAAACAAAAACCATGTCATTTCATGTCCCTTCTAGCCCTCAGTGATGCTGATGAACTTCCAATATCTTCCTGTATCCTAGAAAACGCTCCACGATATAGCCTGGCCCACCTCTTTTCCTCATCTGTGACACTCTCTTCTTGTTCACTCTGCTTCAGCTACCATGGACTGCTGTATGTCCTGGAAAACAGGAAGCTATTCCTGCCTAGGGCCTTTGTGTTACTGTTCTTTCTGACTGGAATCACCTTTATACCCACATTTTTGTCTGGCCAGCACTTGTTATTTAGATCTCATCTTTAATTTCATTTTCTCATCACCCAGTTTAAAATAGTTGCCTATTCACTCTTATTACACAGTGCTTCGTTTGTGTTGTCTTACAGTTCTCATTGCTCCTTTGTACTGCTGTTGATTTGTTACTTGGTCATTGTCTGTATCACACTGCTAGAATGAAAACCTTGAGAGTAGGCCCTTGTCTGGCTTGTGCCCTGTCATTCTCAGAGTCTTAACATTTGCGTAGCACACAGTAGGACTCAGTAGATATTACTTGAGTAAGTGGATGCCATTATTTACAGCATTCTGAGGAGGCCTAGAGCAGCACTGCTTGACATCCTGTGTTTGGCCGAGCTCTTCTCTTTCATTTAATTTTAGCCCCTCTGCAGTTTTTCCCTTGGTATTTACCTGAGTGCACCGGTAGCTGCCCTGGGAGATGACGCTGAGGGACACAGGCTGTGTTCAGAAGGGCCTCATAGCCTAGCGAGCTGTGCTTTGTTAATAGATCGAGCCTGGCTCTTCCTGTTGTCCCCTAATTTCCTCAGCCCACCTATATGTAGGTTTCTTCAGACCCTGCCCACCCACATGTCTGTCATCCTGCTTCCTTCCTCCTCTTCTTTTTCCCATCCTTTTCTAAGATTTCAAGGCTTTATATTTTTTAACTATCCTTGTGTGTTTTTATGTTACTTTTTTAAATTCTCAGTTCAAGAGAGACTTATATGTTTTGTCTACTTTAGGATGGGAAAGCTTGTTTGAAACCATAGTTTCTAAAGAAGAAAATCAGGAAGTCATGAAAAAACTTATAATTGATGGCGCATTTGACTTCAAGTTGGAGAAAACCTACATAAATGAAGATAAGTTAGAGAAGCAACAAGGCAAAAAGAACAGACTTTTCAGTAAAGTGTTAGTTACCATCAAAAAAGTCTACATGAAGGAGAGGAGCTTTAAAGGTGTTGAATTTGGGAAAAACCTTGGTCTAAAATCATCGCTTATTAGAAAACCGAGAATAGTTTCCAGAGGAAGGAGACCCCGTTCACAGCAGTATTCAGTTCTCTTTAAACAACTGGGGGTCAACACAGTGCGTAAATGTTATAAATGTAATATCTGTGGGAAAATCTTCCTCCACAGTTCCTCCCTGAGTAAACACCAGAGAATCCACACTGGAGAGAAGCTCTATAAATGTAAGGAATGTAGGAAAGCCTTCAGCCAAAGCTCATCCCTAACTCAGCACTTGAGGGTTCATACAGGAGAGAAACCTTATATATGTAGTGAATGTGGAAAAGCCTTCAGTTTCACCACATCTCTTATTGGACACCAGAGAATGCATACTGGAGAGAGACCTTATAAATGCAAGGAATGTGGAAAAACATTTAAAGGTAGTTCATCTCTTAATAATCACCAGCGAATTCACACAGGAGAGAAGCCCTATAAGTGTAATGAATGTGGGAGGGCCTTCAGTCAGTGCTCATCTCTCATTCAGCACCACAGAATTCATACTGGGGAGAAACCGTATGAATGTACTCAGTGTGGGAAAGCCTTCACTTCAATATCGCGGCTAAGTAGGCACCATCGAATTCATACTGGAGAGAAACCCTTTCATTGTAACGAGTGTGGAAAAGTATTCAGCTATCACTCAGCCCTTATCATACATCAGAGAATTCACACTGGTGAGAAACCATATGCATGCAAAGAATGTGGGAAAGCCTTCAGCCAAAGCTCAGCTCTCATACAACATCAAAGAATTCACACTGGAGAAAAACCCTACAAATGTAATGAATGTGGGAAAGCCTTCTCTTGGATTTCACGGCTTAATATACATCACAGAATTCACACTGGAGAGAAACCATATAATTGTAAGGAATGTGGAAAAGCCTTCAGTTCCCACTCAGGCGTTAATACTCATCGAAAAATTCATACTGGAGAAAAACCTTATAAATGTAATGACTGTGAGAAAGCCTTCAACCAAAGCTCAGCTCTAATTCAGCACCAGAGAATTCATACTGGAGAGAAACCATATAATTGTAAAGTGTGTGGGAAAGCCTTCAGACAGAGTTCATCCCTTATGACACACATGAGAATTCATACAGGGGAAAAACCTTATAAATGTAAAGAATGTGGGAAGGCTTTTAGTCAGAGCTCATCTCTTACTAATCATCAAAGGACTCATAATTGAGAAAAACTGTATAAGTGCATGTAGGAACTGAAGTTATATTCCATACTGAATATCAAAAAATTCATTGTGGGGAGAAAGTGATGAAGAGTAGTTATCATAGGTAAAACTTCAGCGTTAGACCTCATCAAACATCGGAGACTTCATGATGCAGGGTAACCTTGGGAATGCTAGAAAAGCTTCTATAAAATGTTTATTCATATGTTCTTAAGTTATTACCATGAAATGGAGAATTTTTAAGATTGCAGGGTTAGTATTTGATTGTCTAGTGATGTACGATAACAGCCACCAGCTTTCCTGAGCATCACTGGGAAGCCTGCTGTTTATGTACAAGTACAGCCATAAAATCCAGACACAGATAAATCTAGGAATCTATTTTTTGAAACTATTATGCAAGCCAGTGGTACTAGAAAGAATGTTTTAGAAAAGAAATATGTACAGGTGACCCATAGCTACCTCACTGTCACTAAAATGTTTTTTAATAATCTTAAAGCAGATTCTGCACTTCATGGTAAAGACTTTGAATTGTTTCTCTGCTTTCTAAGCCATTCACCTGAGAAGAAAATCACTCCATAAACTAGGCAGACGTACTGTCTTTGAGTTTTCTTCCTGACTACTTGTTCCAAACTCTGAGTCAGATCTAAAGTCACTTTAAGTCACAGAACGCATGGTATTTCACTTGTTTTTCTCATTAAAAGTGATTACCTTTGCTGTATTAAATTGATAAGTAAAGGTCATTCAGACAACCACTGCTTTTGCAATTTACTGAAAAATGTTATAAATTATCTCAGAATGTAGCCAATAGCAAGCACAGCTCGGCTCCCAGGGTCTGCCTGCTTCTGTGAGTTTTCTGGTTACCAGCCACCAGAAGGCCCAGGAACAATGTAGAACTCAGGTCATCATCCTTGGAGGTAAAATGAACCAGATGATTTTCACCCTTACTTCCACTTTTTCACCTTCATCAGACAAGGTTCACTTTCTTCCCACACTCTAAAGGTCACTGGGCAAATACTTAGGCTCTGAGTTCAGATGCTCTTTCTTCCAGAAAATGGACTTACACTCTTCAACAAGTGATTTAGCTCATTTCAGCATTTCTAAAATGTGAATCATAAGATTAGCAAGCTAAAAACAGTTATCTCACAAGTCAAAATTGTTGGGCTTTACAGAGGCTAACATCTAGTTTAGCCAAGTTTATCAGGAGGGGGCAAGCACTTAAGGGCTGAAACCACCCATTTCATAAAGTGCTAAGTTTTTCTGCCAAGGAACTTTAAAAAATAGAAAATGGGCTGGGTGCAGTGGCTCATGCCTGTAATCCCGGCACTTTGGGAGGCCAAGATGGGCGGATCATGAGGTCAGGAGATCGAGACCATCCTGGCTAACACGGTGAAACCACGTCTTCACTAAAAAATACAAAAAAAAAAAAAAAAAATTAGCCGGGCATGGTGGCGGGCGCCTGTAGTCCCAGCTACTTGGGAGGCTGAGGCAGGAGAATGGTGTGAACCCAGGAGGTGGAGCTTGCAGTGAGCCGAGATCGTGCCACTGCTCTCCAGCCTGGGCAACAGAGCAAGACTCCATCTCATAAAAAAAAAAAAAAAATAGGAAAGTGTTATTGGGAGCATAGCAAAAATCACTGAATACAGCTTTTGCCTCCTGGGTTACTCAGTCTCATTGTTTCAGACTTGTGAAGAACAGACTTTTCTGAATCATTGAATGCATCATCTCTAATCCTTACTTCCCACAACTGTTCAGTTTTTTTTCTCTACCTAAGTTGGAAAAATTCCTAGGGAAATAGAACTTCCCTAACTATTAGTAGTTTTAAAATCATCAAAAAGTTAAATCTGAATTAAAATCACACAAAGAGAACATTAGGCCAAGTTATTTTTTAAGACAAGATCTGTCGAAACTTGAAGTAACAGATCAAGTTTTATGGAAAGTCTCCCAGAGGAGATAATGTAATAGCACAATTTTGCTAATATAACCCAGTGCCAAAGCCAGGTAAAGCACAAGAAATGAATATTATAGGCCAATATTACCTATGAACAAGAGGTGAAATCCCAAGCAAAGCATTAGCAAACGTAATCCGGAGCACCTAAGCATAGTTAATAACATGATAAAGGTTTATTTATAGAAAGCCTACTGAAAAAGAATGGTAAGATGTTAGAAGCATTAATGACAAGAAATACGGAGAAAGAATAAACTGTAGCTGGGCGCAGTAGCTCACACCTGTAATCCCACCACTTTGGGAGACTAAGGTGGGTGGATCACCTTAGGTCAGGAATTCGAGGCCAGACTGGTCAACATGGCGAAACTCTGTCTCTACTAAAACTACAAAAATTAGCCGGGTGTGGTGGCACATACCTGTAATCACAGCTACTGAGGAGGCTGAGGCAAGATAATTGCTTGACCCCAAGGAGGCGGAGGTTGCACTGAGCCGAGATCATGCCACTGCACTGCATGCAGCCTGGGTGACAGGACTGTCTCAAAAAACAAAAAGAATGAACTGTTCAAAATTGGCTCTGAGACAGAAATGATTCACAGAAAAAAAAATTAGATCCCTACCCTCACCATAACAATTACATGAAAAGCAAAAACTGAATAACTTGGAGGAATATGTAAAGGAATAATTTTATGTTCTTGAGATTGGGAAAGATTTCTTAAACAGGCTACAAATTAGCTATATAAAATTTTTGATGTGTTTGCTCACATGAAAGAACTGCTTACCAAAGTATACAAAAAGGGAGGTGAAAGAAGTCAAGACACAAAATCGATCTTTCTACAGTATGCCCAACAAAACTATTATAATCCAGAAATACTAATTTGTACAAATCAATAATACCACTAGGAAAATGGGCTAAATACATGACTTCTTGTTTCACAGAAAAGAAAATACAAATTTCCAGAAACACGAAAAGGTAATTAACTTCATTAGTAGTTAAAATGCAAATTAAGGCCACGGTAATGTATGATTTTACAACCACAAATGAGGAAAAATTAGGATGTGTGACAATACTGAGCTTCAGGATGTATGTGGAATAAGAAATTCATTAGTAGTGGGAATATAAGTCAGAGATGACTGACATAAAGCTGAACTTGTGCGTGTTGTGGACCTCTGCATAGATACACTGGAGAAATGATTGCATGTGGGCATCAAGGGATGTATAAAGATATTCTTAGCAGCACTGATCATCACACCAAATGATTGTAAGTAGTCTGAATGTCCATTAATTAGGAGAATGGATATATTTTGGAATATTAACACAGTAGAAACAGCAGTGAAAAGGAATAAAGCGAAGCGAAACATGGATGAAGCTGGCATGGTGGAGCACGTCTGTAGTCCCAGCTACTCTGCTGAGGCAGGAGGATCACTGTTGCCCAGGTATCCAAGACCAACCTGGGCAACATAGCAAGACCATGTCTCTAAAACAAAAAAACGGATAGATTGAAAAACACATTTTTGAGTTTTTAAAAGTCATTGGCAAACTACATAGGGTATGATACAATTTTTTTGCAAAATTATATATTAAAAGATATATACTGGCCGGGCGCAGTGGCTCACGCCTGTAATCCCAGCACTTTGGGAGGCTGAGGCAGGCAGATCACGAGGTCAGGAGATCAGGGCCATCCTAGCTAACATGGTGAAACCCCATCTCTACTAAAAATACAAAAAATTAGCTGGGTGTGGTGGCACATGCCTGTAGTCTCAGCTACTCAGGAGGCTGAGGCAGGAGAATCACTTGATCAGGAGGCAGAGGCTGCAGTGAGCCAAGATCGTGCCACTACATTCCAGCCTGGGTGACAGAACAAGACTCTTCCTCAAAAAAAGAAAAAAAAGATATGTACATGTGATAAAGATATTTAAATAAGAACATCAAATGATTGAGAATATATTGTAGTTATCCATTGCTGTAGGACGAATCACCCCAAATGTAGTGTTGGACAACAATGTATTGTCTGTCATGAGCCCATGTTGGGGCTTAGCTGGGAGGTTCTTACTTGCTGTCTAGTAGCTGTGCCGTCAGAGCGGCTGGGGCTGAAGCTAAACTGGGCTTCAGGATGGCTGGCAGTTGCTGGTAACTGCTGGGTGAGAACTGGCTTGGGCTACTCCATGTGGCTTGGGCTTCTTACAGAATGGGGGTTGATTTCTGAGAGGGAATGTCCCAAGAGCAAGTATTCCAAGAGAGCTAGGTAGAAGTTGCAGATCTTTTTTTTTTTTTTTTTTTTTTTTTTATACTTTAAGTTTTAGGGTACATGTGCGCATTGTGCAGGATAGTTACCTATGTATACGTGTGCCATGCTGGTACGCTGCACCCACTAACTCGTCATCTAGCATTAGGTATATCTCCCAGTGCTATCCCTCCCCCCTCCCCCCACCCCACAACAGTCCCCAGAGTGTGATATTCCCCTTCCTGTGTCCATGTGATCTCATTGTTCAATTCCCACCTATGAGTGAGAATATGCGGTGTTTGGTTTTTTGTTCTTGCGATAGTTTACTGAGAATGATGGTTTCCAATTTCATCCATGTCCCTACAAAGGACATGAACTCATCATTTTTTATGGCTGCATAGTATTCCATGGTGTATATGTGCCACATTTTCTTAATCCAGTCTATCATTGTTGGACATTTGGGTTGGTTCCAAGTCTTTGCTATTGTGAATAATGCCGCAATAAACATACATGTGCATGTGTCTTTATAGCAGCATGATTTATAGTCCTTTGGGTATATACCCAGTAATGGGATGGCTGGGTCAAATGGTATTTCTAGTTCTAGATCCCTGAGGAATCGCCACACTGACTTCCACAATGGTTGAACTAGTTTACAGTCCCCCCAACAGTGTAAAAGTGTTCCTATTTCTCCACATCCTCTCCAGCACCTGTTGTTTCCTGACTTTTTAATGATTGCCATTCTAACTGGTGTGAGATGATATCTCATAGTGGTTTTGATTTGCATTTCTCTGATGGCCAGTGATGATGAGCATTTTTTCATGTGTTTTTTGGCTGCATAAATGTCTTCTTTTGAGAAGTGTCTGTTCATATCCTTCGCCCACTTTTTGATGGGGTTGTTTGTTTTTTTCTTGTAAATTTGTTTGAGTTCATTGTAGATTCTGGATATTAGCCCTTTGTCAGATGAGTAGGTTGCGAAAATTTTCTCCCATGTTGTAGGTTGCCTGTTCACTCTGATGGTAGTTTCTTTTGCTGTGCAGAAGCTCTTTAGTTTAATTAGATCCCATTTGTCAATTTTGTCTTTTGTTGCCATTGCTTTTGGTGTTTTGGACATGAAGTCCTTGCCCACGCCTATGTCCTGAATGGTAATGCCTAGGTTTTCTTCTAGGGTTTTTATGGTTTTAGGTCTAACGTTTAAATCTTTAATCCATCTTGAATTGATTTTTGTATAAGGTGTAAGGAAGGGATCCAGTTTCAGCTTTCTACATATGGCTGGCCAGTTTTCCCAGCACCATTTATTAAATAGGGAATCCTTTCCCCATTGCTTGTTTTTCTCAGGTTTGTCAAAGATCAGATAGTTGTAGGTATGCGGTGTTATTTCTGAGGGCTCTGTTCTGTTCCATTGATCTATATCTCTGTTTTGGTACCAGTACCATGCTGTTTTTGTTACTGTAGCCTTGTAGTATAGTTTGAAGTCAGGTAGTGTGATGCCTCCAGCTTTGTTCTTTTGGCTTAGGATTGACTTGACAATGCGGGCTCTTTTTTGGTTCCATATGAACTTTAAAGTAGTTTTTTCCAATTCTGTGAAGAAAGTCAGTGGTAGCTTGATGGGGGTGGCATTGAATCTGTAAATGACCTTGGGCAGTATGGCCATTTTCACGATATTGATTCTTCCTACCCATGAGCATGGAATGTTCTTCCATTTGTTTGTATCCTCTTTTATTTCCTTGAGCAGTGGTTTGTAGTTCTCCTTGAAGAGGTCCTTCACATCCCTTGTAAGTTGGATTCCTAGGTATTTTATTCTCTTTGAAGCAGTTGTGAATGGGAGTTCACTCATGATTTGGCTCTCTGTTTGTCTGTTGTTGGTGTATAAGAGTGCTTGTGATTTTTGTACATTGATTTTGTATCCTGAGACTTTGCTGAAGTTGCTTATCAGCTTAAGGAGATTTTGGGCTGAGACAATGGGGTTCTCTAGATAAACAATCATGTCGTCTGCAAACAGGGACAATTTGACTTCCTCTTTTCCTAATTGAATGCCCTTTATTTCCTTCTCCTGCCTGATTGCCCTGGCCAGAACTTCCAACACTATGTTGAATAGGAGCGGTGAGAGAGGGCATCCCTGTCTTGTGCCAGTTTCCAAAGGGAATGCTTCCAGTTTTTGCCCATTCAGTATGATATTGGCTGTGGGTTTGTCATAGATAGCTCTTATTATTTTGAAATACGTCCCATCAATACCTAATTTATTGAGAGTTTTTAGCATGAAGGGTTGTTGAATTTTGTCAAAGGCTTTTTCTGCATCTATTGAGATAATCATGTGGTTTTTGTCTTTGGCTCTGTTTATATGCTGGATTACATTTATTGATTTGCGTATATTGAACCAGCCTTGCATCCCAGGGATGAAGCCCACTTGATCATGGTGGATAAGCTTTTTGATGTGCTGCTGGATTCGGTTTGCCAGTATTTTATTGAGGATTTTTGCATCAATGTTCATCAAGGATATTGGTCTAAAATTCTCTTTTTTGGTTGTGTCTCTGCCCGGCTTTGGTATCAGAATGATGCTGGCCTCATAAAATGAGTTAGGGAGGATTCCCTCTTTTTCTATTGATTGGAATAGTTTCAGAAGCAATGGTACCAGTTCCTCCTTGTACCTCTGGTAGAATTCGGCTGTGAATCCATCTGGTCCTGGACTCTTTTTGGTTGGTAAACTATTGATTATTGCCACAATTTCAGCTCCTGTTATTGGTCTATTCAGAGATTCAACTTCTTCCTGGTTTAGTCTTGGGAGAGTGTATGTGTTGAGGAATGTATCCATTTCTTCTAGATTTTCTAGTTTATTTGCGTAGAGGTGTTTGTAGTATTCTCTGATGGTAGTTTGTATTTCTGTGGGATCGGTGGTGATATCCCCTTTATCATTTTTTATTGTGTCTATTTGATTCTTCTCTCTTTTTTTCTTTATTAATCTTGCTAGCGGTCTATCAATCTTGTTGATCCTTTCAAAAAACCAGCTCCTGGATTTATTAATTTTTTGAATGGTTTTTTGTGTCTCTATTTCCTTCAGTTCTGCTCTGATTTTAGTTATTTCTTGCCTTCTGCTAGCTTTTGAATGTGTTTGCTCTTGCTTTTCTAGTTCTTTTAATTGTGATGTTAGGGTGTCAATTTTGGATCTTTCCTGCTTTCTCTTGTGGGCATTTAGTGCTATAAATTTCCCTCTACACACTGCTTTGAATGCGTCCCAGAGATTCTGGTATGTTGTGTCTTTTTTCTTGTTGGTTTCAAAGAACATCTTTATTTCTGCCTTCATTTCGTTATGTACCCAGTAGTCATTCAGGAGCAGGTTGTTCAGTTTCCATGTATTTGAGCGGTTTTGAGTGAGATTCTTAATCCTGAGTTCTAGTTTGATTGCACTGTGGTCTGAGAGATAGTTTGTTATAATTTCTGTTCTTTTACATTTGCTGAGGAGAGCTTTACTTCCAAGTATGTGGTCAATTTTGGAATAGGTGTGGTGTGGTGCTGAAAAAAATGTATATTCTGTTGATTTGGGGTGGAGAGTTCTGTAGATGTCTATTAGGTCTGCTTGGTGCAGAGCTGAGTTCAATTCCTGGGTATCCTTGTTGACTTTCTGTCTCGTTGATCTGTCTAATGTTGACAGTGGGGTGTTAAAGTCTCCCATTATTAATGTGTGGGAGTCTAAGTCTCTTTGTAGGTCACTCAGGACTTGCTTTATGAATCTGGGTGCTCCTGTATTGGGTGCATATATAATTAGGATAGTTAGCTCCTCTTGTTGAATTGATCCCTTTACCATTATGTAATGGCCTTCTTTGTCTCTTCTGATCTTTGTTGGTTTAAAGTCTGTTTTATCAGAGACTAGGATTGCAACCCCTCCCTTTTTTTGTTTTCCATTTGCTTGGTAGATCTTCCTCCATCCTTTTATTTTGAGCCTATGTGTGTCTCTGCACATGAGATGGGTTTCCTGAATACAGCACACTGATGGGTCTTGACTCTTTATCCAACTTGCCAGTCTGTGTCTTTTAATTGGAGAATTTAGTCCATTTAGATTTAAAGTCAATATTGTTATGTGTGAATTTGATCCTGTCATTATGATGTTAGCTGGTGATTTTACTCATTAGTTGATGCAGTTTCTTCCTAGTCTCGATGGTCTTTACATTTTGGCATGATTTTGCAGTGGCTGGTACCGGTTGTTCCTTTCCATGTTTAGCGCTTCCTTCAGGAGTTCTTTTAGGGCAGGCCTGGTGGTGACAAAATCTCTCAGCATTTGCTTGTCTGTAAAGTATTTTATTTCTCCTTCACTTATGAAGCTCAGTTTGGCTGGATATGAAATTCTGGGTTGAAAATTCTTTTCTTTAAGAATGTTGAATATTGACCCCCACTCTCTTCTGGCTTGTAGGGTTTCTGCCGAGAAATCCGCTGTTAGTCTGATGGGCTTCCCTTTGAGGGTAACCCGACCTTTCTCTCTGGCTGCCCTTAACATTTTTTCCTTCATTTCAACTTTGGTGAATCTGACAATTATGTGTCTTGGAGTTGCTCTTCTCGAGGAGTATCTTTGTGGCATTCTCTGTATTTCCTGAATCTGAATGTTGGCCTGCCTTGCTAGATTGGGGAAGTTCTCCTGGATAATATCCTGCAGAGTGTTTTCCAACTTGGTTCCATTCTCCGCATCACTTTCAGGTACACCAATCAGACATAGATTTGGTCTTTTCACATAGTCCCATATTTCTTGGAGGCTTTGCTCATTTCTTTTTATTCTTTTTTCTCTAGACTTCCCTTCTCGCTTCATTTCATTCATTTCATCTTCCATTGCTGATACCCTTTCTTCCAGTTGATCGCATCGGCTCCTGAGGCTTCTGCATTCTTCACGTAGTTCTCGAGCCTTGGTTTTCAGCTCCATCAGCTCCTTTAAGCACTTCTCTGTATTGGTTATTCTAGTTATACATTCGTCTAAATTTTTTTCAAAGTTTTCAACTTCTTTGCCTTTGGTTTGAATGTCCTCCCGTAGCTCAGAGTAATTTGATCGTCTGAAGCCTTCTTCTGTCAGCTCGTCAAAATCATTCTCCATCCAGCTTTGTTCCGTTGCTGGTGAGGAACTGCGTTCCTTTGGAGGAGGAGAGGTGCTCTGCGTTTTAGAGTTTCCAGTTTTTCTGTTCTGTTTTTTCCCCATCTTTGTGGTTTTATCTACTTTTGGTCTTTGATGATGGTGATGTACAGATGGGTTTTCGGTGTGGATGTCCTTTCTGTTTGTTAGTTTTCCTTCTAACAGACAGGACCCTGAGCTGCAGGTCTGTTGGAATACCCTGCCGTGTGAGGTGTCAGTGTGCCCCTGCTGGGGGGTGCCTCCCAGTTAGGCTGCTCGGGGGTCAGGGGTCAGGGACCCACTTGAGGAGGCAGTCTGCCCGTTCTCAGATCTCCAGCTGCGTGCTGGGAGAACCACTGCTCTCCTCAAAGCTGTCAGACGGGGACATTTAAGTCTGCAGAGGTTACTGCTGTCTTTTTGTTTGTCTGTGCCCTGCCCCCAGAGGTGGAGCCTACAGAGGCAGGCAAGCCTCCTTGAGCTGTGGTGGGCTCCACCCAGTTCCAGCTTCTTGGCTGCTTTGTTTACCTAAGCAAGCCTGGGCAATGGCGGGCGCCCCTCCCCCAGCCTGGCTGCCACCTTGCAGTTTGATCTCAGACTGCTGTGCTAGCAATCAGCGAGATTCCGTGGGCGTAGGACCCTCCGAGTCAGGTGTGGGATATAGTCTCGTGGTGCGCCGTTTTTTAAGCCGGTCTGAAAAGCGCAATATTCGGGTGGGAGTGACCCGATTTTCCAGGTGCATCCGTCACCCCTTTCTTTGACTCGGAAAGGGAACTCCCTGACCCCTTGCGCTTCCCAGGTGAGGCTATGCCTCGCCCTGCTTCGGCTCGCGCACGGTGCGCGCACCCACTGGCCTGCGCCCACTGTCTGGCACTCCCTAGTGAGATGAACCTGGTACCTCAGATGGAAATGCAGAAATCACCCGTCTTCTGCGTCGCTCACGCTGGGAGCTGTAGACCGGAGCTGTTCCTATTCGGCCATCTTGGCTCCTCCCCCGGCAAACCTCAGTTGCAGATCTTAAAAGCCAGCTTTAATTCTGTATACAATTGATTGAGAATGAGTCAAATTTGGCCCGTATTCAAGAGTAGTTTAATAAACTGTGAATGCCAAGGGCATGGTTCACTGGGGAACTGTGTATGGAGACTAGCTACCACATACATAAAGGACAGGGACTTTACAAAACTGTGGTGTGAGGCAAGGAGATGATGACTTGGGGAGAAGCACAGAGTCTTCCTCTACTTGCTTGGTGCTTGAGAGAGACTCCGTCTTCAGGAAGAGGCTGCTCCAGCCAGCCAGAGCCATTGTGTATGTCAGTAAAAAGAACTTTAGGAGAATTTGTCCAACTCAATCCTGGTGAGTTGAAGAGGAATAAAACAGAGATCCTGAAGCCTGATCACCCAGGGTGATGTGAACATGAAGGTTAATATGGAATGAGCTTAAAGGTTGTACCTAACAGCCCTTCCACCATCAGAGCCTTCTTCAGGCCACTGCTGAACAGGAATGTGTCTCATTAACAAAGCTATCAACACTTTTCTCACCTGTCTATAATCTTCCCTTCTCATTCATCTCCCTAGATCTCCAGATAAAGAGAACATTGGTTCCTAACCAAAGTAAGGAAGTGCCCGGTAAATTATATGTACCTTAAGATAAATAGGAAGAGAAAGAATTAACAATCATCTTTAAGTTGTCAACACATTTTCTTTGCCCAAGTTCTCTTGTTAAGACTCAACACTTCTCAACAGACTTGTTCAGAATCTAGGCAAAAAGAAAAATGTCCATTTTCATGGCTTCCTAACAGGTCGTTTCAAAGCAACCTGAAAAATGCAGAATATGTTTTAACTTTTATAATATGGTTGACACGCCTGATGTACTGTATTCAAAGAAATTACTTAAAATGCCCTTTTCATGTGGTTTGGGGCTATTACTGGCTGCCACATGATCAGGTGTTTTCTCATGAATAGGTCTAGGAAAAATGAACAGGCCAGTTGTTTTCTAGTCTGGCCCTTCATTGGCCTGTCTGATGCTTCTTCATGATTAGATTTATGCTATGCGGTTTTTTGTTTGTTTTTTGCTTTTTTTTTTTTGAGACGGAGTCTTGCTCTGTCACCCAGGCTGGAGTGCAGTGGTGCAATCTCAGCTCACTGCAACCTCCACCTCCTGGGTTCAAGCAGTTCTCTTCCTCAGCCTCTCCAGTAGCTGAGATTACAGGCACCTGCCACCACGGCCGGCTAATTTTGTTGGTTTTTTTTTTTTGTATTTTTAGTAGAGATGGGGTTTCACTATCTTCGGCAGGCTGGTCTTGAACTCCTGACCTCATGATCCACCTGCCTCAGCCTCCCAAAGTGCTGGGATTACAGGCGTGAGCCCCTGTGCTGGGCCTATGCTATGCTTTTTTGGTAAGGAAACCATGGAAGTAATACTGTATTCTGAGTTCATCATCACACCCTATTGTGGGATTGTGACTTACTCCAATTGCTGGTCATTTTAACTTTGCTGTCTTCATTCAGATGGTATCTGCCAGATTTTGCACTGTGAAGTTACAATCTTCCTTTTATAATCATCAGTCTCTTAACAGGAAATCCTATGAGTGTATGTATATGTATTTTTACTTGTCAAACTTGATTTACCCAGGCCAGACACAGTGGCTCATGCCTGTATCCCAGCACTTTGGGAGGCTGAGGTGGGAGGATTGCTTGAAGCCAAGAGTTTGAGACCATAGGAAACATGGTGAGACCCCATCTCTACAAAAAGTAAACTATCTGTGCATGGTAGCATGTGCCTGCAGTCCCAGCTACTCAGGAGGCTGAAGTGTGTTGATCACTTGAGCCTGGGAGTCTGAGGCAGCAGTGAGCTGTGATCATGCCACTGCACTGCAGCCTGGGCCACAGAGTAAGACCCTGTCTCTAAAAATGATTTAAAAAATAACATAATATAAAATAAATTATAATATATAAAACATTGTTTTAAAAACTTGATCCTCAGTCCGGGTGCGGTGGCTCATGCCTGTAATCCCAGCACTTTGGGAGGCCGAGGCTGGCGGATCACCTGAGGTTGGGAGTTTGAGACCAGCCTGACCAACATGGAGAAACCCCATCTATACTAAAAAAATACAAAATTAGCCGGGCACGGTGGCGCATGCCTGTAATCCCAGCTACTTGGGAGGCTGAGTCAGGAGAATTGCTTTAACCCGGGAGGTGGAGATTGCAATGAGCTGAGATTGCGCCTTTGCACTCCAGCCTGGGCAACAAGAGCAAAACTCCATCTCAAAAAAAAAAACAAAAAACAATAAACTTGATCCTCTAGTTTCATCCATTCATGACACTTGCTTTAATCACTTATTATAATCGCTTCCAAATGAAGATTGTATAATTCCATTGTTTCTTCTACACTTGTTAATTGGTTTTCTGCTTTGAAGAAGAGTATTATATTCTCTGTATATGTGTGTCTCTATGATTCTGGAAGCATGGTTTTCTATTTTATTCAATGGCCTGTAATCTGTTAATATCAGTTATTTATTTTGATGCTGAAATTGTCCCAGGATTGGCCTTTGGGACTCCATTTAGGCTGATTTCTGTGTCCTTTCTGTTACAACAAGCTTGGGATTATATCCAAGATTTGTAATTCCGCGTGCGTACTTCTGTCAGTGTAAGCAAAGGATGATTTCTGGACTAGATAACTTGGGCATTGTCGGAGAGGTGGAGTTTAGAGGTATTCTCTGTTTTTCCTATAGGATCCTGCATTTCTTCCTCTTGCTGCTTGTCTCTTTGTGTTGGGAACAGGCCCCTCAAAATCTGGCCATAAACTGGCCCCAAAACTGGCCATAAACAAAATCTCTGCAGCACTGTGACATGTTCATGATGCCCATAATGCCCACGGTGGAAGGTTGTGGGTTTACCAGAATGAGGGCAAGGAACACCTGGCCCGCCCAGGGTGGAAAACCGCTTAAAGGCAGTCTTAAGCCACAAACAATAGCATGAGTGATCTGTGTCTTAAGGACATGCTCCTGCTGCAGGTAACTAGTCCAACCCATCCCTTTATTTTGGCCCATCCCTTCGTTTCCCATAAGGGATACTTTTAGTTAATCTAATATCTGTAGAAACAATGCTAATGACTGGCTTGCTGTTAATAAATACATGGGTAAATCTCTGGGGCTGTCAGCTCTGAAGGCTGTGAGACCCCTGATTTTCCACTTACACCTCTGTATTTTTGTGTGTGTGTCTTTAATTCCTCTAGCGCTACTGGGTTAGGGTCTCCCCGACTGAGCTGGTCTTGGCACTTTGATGTGTGGATTTCCCACCACTACCTTTCTGTTAGGAATTCACCTGAGGCATGACCTTCCTGTGGCTGTCTCCTCACATTCTGTGTGTACTTTATCAAAATGCAAAGTGATAAAATACACATAACATAAAATTTACTCTTTCACCCATTTTTAAATGTACAATCTATTTCCAGATCTTTTCATCATTTCAAACAGAAACTCTGTACCCATTAAGCAGTAACTCCTCATTTCCTCCTTCCCAGCCCCTAGTACCTTCTATACTGCCATCTGTATGAATTTTACTACTCTAGGTATTTCTTATAAATGGAATAATACAATATTTGTTCTTTTATATCTGGCTTATTACATTTAGCATATGTCTTCAAGGTTCATTCATGTTATAGCATATGCCAGAATTTCCTTCTTTAAGGCTGAATAGTATTTATTTTATGTATATACCACATTTTGTTTATTCATTCATTGGTTGACATTTGGATCATTTGCACCTTTCAACAATTGTGAATAATGCTGCTGTGACCATTGGTGTACAAGTACCTGTTTGACCCCCTGCTTTCAATTACTGTCCCTGTAGTTTTGCCTTTTACAGAATGTCATATAAATGCAAAACCCATGTCACGCCTGTGGCAGGAGGTCTCAGAGCCACCGGCTTGCCAATGTCTGCTTTGTGATCTCTGCTTAAGTCTAACGATACAGACTATGGATGAGAGAAAGTAAGCTATAGCATAACTTCAATTTATTTTAAGCAAATGAATTTAAAGACACAATTATAACATTGTAGGTTTTTCATGACCCATTCAATGAATTTATACAGCTGTGTTGGAAAGACCCAGATAGAACTTACCCACTTTGGCTTCTGTATTTCAGCACCATCCTTTCTGCACATCTCTTCATGAAGGTCAGTTAGTTCTTTTTCCCAAAAAACTGTTTGCAATCACTCTTCATTGTGTCTGTGCAATTCTGATGTTCCTTTAACCTTTTCAGTGTATATAGGACAGGAAAATGTCAATAGCTTACTACAGGTTTCTGTCATCCAGGTGGAAGTCATGTCAGCATGACATTATAAGTGTTTAAAATGTCACTGTGTGTGTTCCCCAAGTCTAGCTAGTCCATCAGCCCTGACCCACATTTATACAGGAATGGATATCATTAAGATGATCACCTGATCAAGAGGATAAGGTTAAAGAGGAGCTGTGATTTGATTTTGAACACAATGCATACACTTTGCATTAGCCTTTCAAATTCCTGAACATTGGTTAGGAACAACTCCCATTTCTCCTTTTCTATAATTTTCCTTTTTTATTTTCTCATTGTGAAGGAGAGGAAGGCAGGGAAGGAGAGACATGGGGAGGGTGAGGAGGGAAGTAGGGAAACTCATTTGAGCCTCACTACATTGGACCTAGGGCCTGCTGGATCAGGTTAGTGGGTTTTTGACTACTGGATCAATGCTGTACACAGAGTGTAGATTTTTTTTATGTAGATATTTATTGTTTAAAGAACAAACCGCATTAGAAAGTGAGAGAATATTCCTTTCAGAAATTGGATTCTGTAAGCTTGAAATATAAACTTAAAGAGTCCTCCCAGAACATAGAGGAAAGTACAAAGAATTAAAATATAAGAACATCAGATATATGGCCGGGCGCAGTGGCTTACGTTTGTAATCCCAGCACTTTGGGAGGCCGAGGCAGGCAGATCGCAAGGTCAGGAGATGGAGACCATCCTGGCTAACATAGTGAAACCCCATCTTTACTAAAAATACAAAAAAAAAAAATAGCTGGGCATGGTGGTGGGTGCCTGTAGTTCCAGCTACTCGGGAGGTTGAGGCAGGAGAATGGCGTGAACCCGAGAGGCAGAACTTGCAGTGAGCCGAGATCGCATCACTGCACTCCAGCCTGGGCGACAGAGCGAGACTCCGTCTCAAAAAAAAAAAAAAAAATATATATATATATATAATATCATATATTTTATATATATGTATCATATACATATCATATATGTATATGAAAGCTAGACATGAAGTCTAGCAATTTAATATATTGCTAATTTAAAAAGGCAGGAAAAAACAGAACGGAAGCCTTATCCTTTTTTGTGTCTCACAAAAATAATGGAAAAAACCTGATTGCTGGATATAGGAAATTAGAAATACTTAAAGATACAGGAAACTGTAAGAATTAAAGACGAAAGAAACACGAAAGGTGGCTTGACAGTCAAGGACAGGTTTATTTTAGAGAAAACAAACCTGAGGGGCTGCTGGCCGAGTTAGGTCAGAGCCCACTTTCTTATAGACTAAAAGTCTTTAAGGATTCAGCGTGGAAAGGCCCACTGTTTTACTGGGGCCCATTGTATGAGGGTGAAGTTTGGAAGTTACCCAAGAGACTTCCCCCCCTACCTCCCTCTGTGCCTGAGCTGTCTTATCTGTGTTTTACTGTCTGCTGTTTCTGGTTCCTTGTAGTTAGAAGAGAAGTGATTTCCTTGAAATGCGTGAGGCTAGAAAAGGAGCTGGAACTTCAAGTGCTAGCGTTTGTCTGAGATGGTGGTGCTACTGCTCTGTCAAAAACAAGAACAAAAACCCAATTTTTAAAAGTCCATGTAGGGAATCAAACAAAAAGATTACCTACAAAAGTAGAAAAATTAGCCTCAGATTGGTTGACCAAAAAAGGCAAACTCTATAAAATATTAGAAGAGGCTTATTCTCAGCCAAATATCAGGATCATGGCCCATGACACAGCCTCAGGAGGTCCTAAGAACATGCACCCAAGGTGGTTGGGTTACAGCTTGGTTGTATACATTTTTAGGGAGACAGAAGTTACAGAAAAAGACATAAATCAATACATGTAAGGTGTACTTAGGTGCAGCCAGGACAGGCAGGACATCTTGAAGGTGGGGTCGGTGGTTCCTTCCAGGTTATAGGTGGATTCAAAGATTTTCTGATTGGCAGTTGGCTGAAAGAGTTAAATTTTACCTGAAAAGTTAAAGTCAGCAGAAAGAAATGCTTAAGATAAAGGGGGTCGGGCGCGGTGGCTCATGCCTGTAATCCCAGCACTTTGGGAGGCCGAGGCCAGTGGATCAAGAGTTTAGGAGATTGAGACCCTCCTGGCCAACATAGTGAAACCCCATTTCTACTAAAATACAAAAAATTAGCCGGGCGTAGTGGCGTGCGGCTGTAGTCCCAGCTACTGGGGAGGCTAAGGCAGGGGAATGGCTTGAACCCAGGAGGCGGAGCTTGCAGTGAGCTGAGATGGCGCCACTGCACTCCAGCCTTGTGACACAGCAAGACTCCGTCTCAAAAAATAAAAAAAATAAAAAAAATAAAGGGGGTTATCTTATCCCCGCTTAAAGTATTTCTTTTTATAGGGATACTTACATCTTAAAGTGTTTCTACTTATTATTTTTAAGTATTTCTATTTATTTCCTATATCCTAAAGGGAAGTCAAGGTTCTTGTTATATAGATAAATCCTCCAAGTAGCAGGCTCCAGAAAGAATAGATGGTAAGTATCTTTTATTGGAACTTAAAACGAGTCAGACTCCCTGGAAAAGACCTAGTAAGGGAAGGAGATTCTCTACAGATGCAAATGGCCCCCACAAGAGATGGCTTTGCAGGACCATTTCAAAATATGTCAAAGCAAATATATTTTTGGGTAAAATATTTCTATTTCCTTCAGAGCCTGCTATCTGTCATGTGATCCTATATCAGAGTCAGGTTGGAATTTGGTATCTCGTTGCTACAAAGAGTCTGTTTTTTTTCCATCTTAAGGTCTCTATTTTAATATTGCTGACCAGTTGTGCCTAAACTCCAGAGGGAGGAGGGTAGTAGGCGGCATGTCCAGCCTCTGCTTCCCATCATGGCTTGAACTGGTTTTTCAGGTTTCTTTGAGATCCCCTTGGCCAAGAGGGGAGTCCATTCAGTTGGTGGGGGGGGCTTAGAATTTTATTTTTGGCCTAGAGATTTCCCCATAAAATGAAGAGGGGCCTGTGGAATAGAGCCTCTGTATTTCTGTCATTCCCACTCTTCAGACATTTCATATTTCCTCCTTTGCACAGTTATCTCCCAAACAAAAATCTTGAAGAAACACACTTTTCAGGCAAATGAGAGAGTACAAAGAAAAAGTCGACTGTGACAGTGTGAAAAGAAAAAAATACAAAGACCAAAAGAAAAACAAAACTAGGAAAGTGGTAGAGGAAGATTCATGGCTTATAAAGACACAAGTTAAATATAAATTTAATTATAAATAAATATAGATTATAAAACTCAAGGAACCTACCAGAATTCATAGTTGAAAGAGAAAATGGAACATGCAAATGTGAAAATCGGATACTTATGGCTGTAGACTACTAGCTACTACTATTAAATCTCTAAATGGGTCAGACAGGAAAGTAAATTTGCATTTAGTTTAGTGTATAAAGGAACTCAGAAGATTTAGGTTAATTTAAAAATTTTTAATAATTATAATAGAGTAGAAAGAATATTTTTAAATAATGTAATATAATTACCAAGACTATTTGAAAAGAGTAAATATACCTTATAGTTGAAAAAGCGTATTCTGAATGTTTTTAACATCCTTTTCCATATTTGACTTTTGAGCTTTTTACAGTTCTTTTTGTTTTGGGGGGTCTTTTTTGGTTCTTGTTGCTAATGGTTAACCAGGGCCTGCTTGAAATAACAAGCCCTTCAATGTACCACCTACAAGTTTGTGTATGCGTTTGCATTTATGTAAAGTGTGTATAATCATGGAATTATAACAAAAAGGAAACTCATCAAAAGTTAACGATGCCTGTTAGGTGCTGATATTACCCATAATAAGAAATGTGATACTTATCTTTTTTATGACTCTGGACTTACCTATTAATTATGATAAACCTATATTAATTATATAAACATGGCATTCACATCAATGGCTGAAATGGAATTGTAATGTAGCAAGAGAAAATTGACTATTTTCAAATATTAATAAAATTATTTTTTATAAGCATAAATTCAAACCTTTTATGTGGGTTCTTTTGGATTTCCATTGTTTTAAGAAAAATAATATAGTTGATAAATTTTTCCACTCTTCATACATTTCATATTTCTTCCCTTGCATGGTTATCTCCCATACAAAAATCTTGAAGAAACACACTGCTTTTTTGCTTGGAGACTAAATTTTATTCATTCTTCTTATTTTCTGATAGATTGCACCTGCTGTGTGTGTCTCATTCAAACAAATTTAGGTATCACTTAAGGAAGATCTTTTTGTTTTCTTTTGAGATGGGGTTTCTGTTGCCAAGGCTGGAGTGCAGTGGTGTAATCACAGCTCACTGCAGCCTCAACCTCCGGGGCTCAAGCAATCCTCCCACCTCAGCTTCCTGATTAGCTGGGACTATAGGCATGCACCACCATGCCTGACTACTTTTTTAATAAATTTTTGTGGAAATGGTGTCCCACTGTGTTGGCCAGGCTGGTCTTGAACGCCTGGGCTCAAGTCATCCTTTCATCTCAGCCTCCCAAAGTGCTGGGGAGTTACAGGTGTGAGCCATCATGCCTGGCCATAAGATTTTGTAATTTAAACTTTCCTCTTTTCTACACTGTCTGCAGTACAATATCTTATGATAGCAAGATGGCAGATTTTTTTCCCCTGTGCTTACCCTAATCTCTTTATAAATATCTGCACTGTTGATTTTCAGCCCAGTCATGCCCTTGATGCCTGGTAATGGCCAAGAAGAAGGAGAAACTTCTGAGCAGAGGAGCCAGTTAGACAAGGCTTAACCCTGGCCGTCAGTGAGATAACGGTTGAGAATTTTCATAGTTTAGACAGGCCAAGCTAAGAATGGAACAGACGTGCTTCCAGCTCTGAGCACTGTGCTCACTAGCCCTTTGGGGCTGCTTTTTCCCCAGCCTCAGGCAGTTTCCTCACATACACATGCTGATCAGGGCTCAACTGAATCCTCAAGGCGTGGTCTCCAAAATCCCCTGGTTCTCTGTCTCTGCAGCTCTCTCCTCTCTGGCACTCTGCCCTGTGAACTCAAGCTGTCTTGAATTTCCCAGACTCCCAGCTTCATCGCGTCAATTCAGGAAAACCACTGGGCTCTGTATGGGTTCCTGCTACCTGAGCTTGATCCAGACACGACTCTTTGGCTTCCTGTTTCCCAGGATTTACTGTCCAGCATCTTGAGTGTCATCATTTCATTCTTCCTTCCAGGATTTTTAGTTGCTTCAAGTGGGAAGGTAAATCTGGACCTTTTTTCTCCAGGTTGACCATTGGTAGTTCCAGGATCATAGCTCATACTTTTATTGACAAGATGCTCATTTTAAAATACAAGTTAACATTCCAAATATATGTTGGGGTAAAAACTCTTTATGTGCTCTGTTGGTTGGAATTCAACAATTGCCTCAGCCTCCCAAAGTGCTGGGATTACAGGCATGAGCCACTGCTCCTGGCCCAGCTTTTTATCTTATTGTAAGGATAGGAATGATAACTTCCAAGCTCTTTACATACAGACCAGAAGTCTGGTAAACACCTTGTCTGTTCTTGGCTTTTAGGATACTCTGGGGTGTTTTCTACACCAACAACTGATTCTCCACTTCTCTGATCACCAACTGGGTGTCCAACAATCCATGCAATTCTGACACTAATTACCCAGAGTCAATGTCAGACTCCACAGATTTAAGGCTTCCGTTCCGTAAGACTGCCCCTTCATCAGACACCAGTCTCAAGTCCCAGACACCTGTACTTCTGATGAACTGGCTATAAATCAGGGGTTGCTATGACCTCCATCTCAGGTTCGATAATTTGCCAGAATGATAACACAGAACTCAGGAAACACTTATATTTATTGGGTATTATATTAATAAATGATACAACTCAGAACAGCCAGATGGAAGAGGTGAATTGCGCAGGGTATGGGGGAGGGGCCTTGAGCTGCCATGCCCCTCAGAGTACACCCCCTCCCAGCACCTCCATGTGTTCACCAGCCCCAAAGCTCATCAAGTCTCTTTGTTGAAGGGTTTTGATAAAAAGTAGTTTCCAGTGCCCCTCCCACCCAGAGGTCAGTGGGTGGGGCTGAAAATTCCAAGCCTGTAATCCCTTAGTCTTTATGGTGACCAGCCCATCCTGAGGCTCCCTAGTGGCTCCATCCTAAGTTGCTTCATTAGCATAAATCAGATGTGACCAAAAGGGCTTGTTATGAATGACAAAGATAGTCCTATCACCTCTGTAACTCAGGAAGTTCCAAGGGCTTTAGAAGCTTTGTACAGAACCCAAATATAACAAAGGATGCTTCTATCACCCTTATCTTTCATGAAATTACAAAGTTCTAGGATCTCTGTGACAGAAACTGGGGACAAGGACCAAATATCTCTTATACCACAAGATACTATATTCTGTTGAATTTCCTTGGCATTCTTTTTTACTAGTTCCTCCTCATGTTCCTGTAGCAGGACGAGCCATGGACAAAACCCCATAGACACCGAGATAGTGAAGGAAGTAGCTTTAATCCTCTGGAAGCATTGGCAGACTATCGTCTTAAAATCCGAGCTTGTTGAGTGCACAGTTTCTGTCCCTTTTAAGGGCTCACAGCACTAAAGATTTTACATGAAAGGGCCGTGATTGATTGAGCAATCTAGGGGGTATGTGACGGGCTGCATGCACCGGTAATCACAGTGAAACAGAACAGAACCAGAAGTTTCACAATGTCCTTCCATACAATGTCTGGAATCTATGGATAACATTGGTTGCTAGGTCATGGGTTGAATTTTAACTATCAGGCTAAGGTCAGGCAGGCCCAGGCCTGGTTTTGGGTCTGGTTTTGGGTCTGGTGCCTGGCACCCAGCTGCCTGCCTTTGGTTTCGCTTCCTTGTTTCTTCTTAAAACAGGTACTGAGTATAAAACAATATAGAACAATATGGGGGGGTCTCTTTCTCTCTTCTCTCATTTCCCCCCTTTGAAACTCTCACTTATTTTATTAGTGGGAATTCTCACTTTCATTTTCACTACTTATGTCTTCCTGTGCAATAGATTGATAGTGATTCATATAATATACTTGTGCTGAAGCATTCTGGTGAACTAAGGTAGCAATGAAGCTTTTTATCATTTGAAGAAGTACAGGTAGCAAACAAGGGAGTAGTAAGCAGGTTGCTATTACTATTATAACTCCTATTATAAGACTTTTAAATCCTCCTATTGCTGGGAACCAATTTCCAAACATGGCCCCAGGATCAAATTCGTGCCACACTTGCACGTATACATGTGCCAGTTTTGTTGTATTTTTAACTATGTCTTCAACTACTTGCCCTTGATCATCTATGTGTAGACAGCAATTAGTAAGGTTAAATTTTCCACAAACTCCTCCTTCAGCTGCTAGCAAGTAGTCGAGAGCTAGTCTATTTTGGTAGATAGCATTCCTCATCTGAGTCTCTTGCCAGGCAAGAACAGTCAAGGCTTGACCGGTTTTATTAGCAATAATTTCTAAAACAGCTTGCAAACATATGATTCAGTTGAGCATGTAGATGGGGGTCTGATATCCTCACGAGCCATCTTGTGCCCAAGTGGCGGGCCCATAGTATTGTATAATTCTTTCAGGGGGCCATTCATCATCTTTGCAGTTACCTATGGCTATGCTTTGTTTTTTGCGGGAAGCATAGAAGGGAATCCTAGGAGTTCGCCTGTTTTTATGGGCAGTAGGAAGAAAGACAGTTTAATAGTGCCAATTACACAGCTACCTGTCCACTGATCAGGTAGCTTATCATAGGCTCTATGTCCACATATCCAGTACAACCCGGTGGGGGCAGTCCAGTCCCGGTGGAATTCTGGGTGGGTCCAAACAGTCTGCAATTTTGGAAATTTACTGAATGGATCTTTTTCTGTGTAATTGGAACTCCACCATGTAACTGTTTTTGTGGTACCATTATACAGTTTTTGTCCGAGACAACTAAGCTGTCCTACGGGATGAGTGAACTCTTTTCCTTCTCTAGCTATGCAATATTGTCCAATAATTGAGGCTTTTAGAACCCAGAAATTTTCAGGACTAGGATGTGGTTCTCTAGATTGGGAAAAAAGCTATACAGCATAAAATAAGTATATCTGCCATGAATCATATTCATGTACAAATGTGTGTCAATACTGGTCTTGTGTCATCTGGGCTACTTGGAAAAAAGATAAAAAAGATCTTGTTTGGCTCCAAAAAGGAAAAAGTAGCCCCTCCTGCACAAGTGGAAGCTGCAACCCTTTAGAATTAATAATTACAAATCCCTCAGACCCAAAGTGGGAAAAAGGAGAAACGTATCTCTAGGCATTGATGGAAAAGGACTAGACCCTAAGGTCAACATTTTAATAAAAGGAGAAATTCGAAAACGCTCTCCAGAGCCAGTATTTCAGAGTTTCTATGAAGAACTAAATGTGCCAATACCTGAAATTCCAGGAAACACTAGAAATTTGTTTTTGCAATTAGCTGAGCATGTAGCCCAGTCTCTGAAGGTCACTTCATGTTATGTTTCTGGAGAGAACCGCATCCTAGTCCTTGCTGATTACTATTAATAGTGGCACAAGTGTCAAATTTTAGAGTTACATGTTTGGGAACCCCTCTTTCTTCTGCTCTAGCTATTATTTTACTTGTGTCACCTAGAAAAGGACCAGTCCTTAGTCTTGTTTCAAAAACCGTGATCATGGGAGGTTCAGAGGGGTCATAGCACACATCAGGCTGACCACTTCCTGGATTACATACTTTGTACTGAGTGTTATTATATAAACATGTTCCTTTTGGAGTTCCTGGGCACTCATAATAACTATGGAACAAAAAGATTGTTTTAGCCTGTTGTCCTACCTCAGTGACCTGATGTAGCCACTGAAAGCAGTCTTCCATGTGAAAAGAAGCAGTGGACGCTTTTACCCCCCAAGTCCATGTCACAAGGAAAATAAGTCCCACGACGATTTTCCTCATGCTTCGGCCGTGCGTGGACCCGTCAGCTTCTGGGTGTGACTGGAGCAGGGCTTGTCGTCCTCCTCAGGGTCACTTTACAGGGATTGTCCAGGCTTGGTTTGGCCCTCCAGGTTTCAGGGGCTGCGGGATTTTTTTACGTGGCTGTGGTGAACCCAGGCCGGGATTCTGTCCACCTTTACAGCTGTGGGAGTGGTCAGGATAACGGTCTGGGTTCCTTTCCACCGTGGCCGCAAAGGAGCTACGTTCCAGTCCTTGATCCACACATGGTCACCTGGAGAAAAAGGGTGAACTGGGGAGAGTAAGCTGACCGGGCATCTCTCGTTTACCCAAGTTGAGATTGTCTGGGTAATTTTCCCTAGGGCCTGTAGCTATCGCTGCAGTTCAATTTCACCCAACTCTTGGGGAGTACCCGGAAGTCCTCGCAGTATAGGAGGAGGCCTATGATATAATATTTCATAAAGGGAGTTATCTTGTTTTCTTAGAGGGGGTGTACCTAATTTTAAACAATACCATAGGAAGGGCCTATATCCATTTTAATCCTGTCTCGACATACTTTCCCTAAACTATTTTTGATAGTCCAATTCATTCCCTCCACCTTTCGGGAACTCTGAGGTTGGTAGGTGGCATGTAGCTTCCAAGTGATTCCTAATACCTTTGCTGTCCTCTGTACTAAGTCAGCCACAAATGCCGGCCCATTATCTGAGCCGATTCGTAGAGGCAGTCCAGACCTAGGGATGAGATCTCGAAGAAGCATACGGGTTACTTCACAAGCTTTTTCAGTTTGTGGTGGATAAGCCTCTCTCCACCCAGAGTAAGTACACACTAGAACAGTAAATACTTGTTACCTCCGCATTTGGGCATCTCTGTGAAGTCCACTTGAAGATCTTCAAAGGGAGCTGCTCCACAGGCTTATATGCCGGGAGGAACAGGGGGGCCTTGCTTTGCATTGTGCATCGCTGCGCTACTGTTTTAGCAAGAGCTGGCAAGTGCGAGATGTAGAAGTACCGGCTTAACAGCTTTTCAAGTGACTCCTGGCCTAAATGGGTAGTTTCATGTACAGCCAGCACAACTGCGGCTCCTAGCAGCTGTGGCACAGCTATTCTCCCATCTGGTGACTTGATCCATTCTTCTTTTATTGTTTGTCCTCCCTTTGCCTGAAGAACGTCTTTTTCCTTTTTAGAATAAGTAGGCACCAGATCAGGTGTTTGAGGGAGTAGGGGGGCTGTGACTGATGCCTGGTAAAGAGTAGATGCTGCTTTTTGTGCCTCTGTGTCTGTTCGGGAGTTTCCTTGGCTTACTGAGGTGGAAGCTTGCAGGTGTCCCCTGCAATGCATGACTGCTACCTTTTGAGGTTTCCATACTGCCTCTAATAATTGCAGAATTTCTTGTTGATATTTTATGTCCTTTCCCCCAGAATTTAACAGGCCTTTTTCTTTACATAATCCTCCATGTACTTGAAGGGTTAGAAAGGCATATCAAGAGTCAGTATAAATGTTTACAGTCTTACCTTCACTAAGTTCTAGAGCCCGAGTTAAAGCAATGAGCTCTGCCTTCTGGGCTGAAGTGCCATGAGGCAATGGTTTGGCTTCAATAACATCATCCAAGGTTACTACCACATATCCTGCACATCTTTCTCCTCGTGGATTGATGAAGCTGCTCCCGTCCACATATAAGTCCCAGTCCACTGATGCCCATGGCTGGTCTCGAAGATCGGGTCTGCTAGAATAGACTGAGTCCAACACTTCCACACAGTTATGTTAGACAGGGCTGTCTGATACTGGGAGTAAGGTGGCAGGATTCAGAGTGTTACAGACGTCAATGGTTATGTGGGGGTTTTCACATAACAAGCTTTGGTACTTGGTTAATCTAGCATTTGTTAGCCAATCGTGTCCTTTGGTATTCATTAAAGTTACCACTGCATGGGGGGCCTTTATACTTAAGTTTTGCCCAAGGGTTAGCTTGTCTGCTTCTTGTGCTAACAGGGCTGTAGCTGCCAGGGCTCTCAGACATGGAGGCCAGCCTGTTGAAACTCCGTCTAGCTGTTTTGAGAGGTAGGCCACTGGTCTTGGCCAGGGCCCCACAGTTTGGGTTAAAACACTGACTGCCATTTTTTGTCTTTCTGACACATAGAGTGTAAAGGGCTTTGTCAAATCTGGTAGTCCTAAGGCTGGGACTGACATAAGTTTTTCCTTTAACTTGCAAAAGGCTTGCTGTTGCAGAGGTCCCCATTCAGAAGGCTCCTGGTCGCCCGCCTTTGTAACCCCGTACAATGGTTTGGCTAGCACCGCAAAGTTTGGAATCCATAATCTGCAAAACCCCATGGCTCCTAGAAATACCCTTACTTGCCTTCTGGTTTTAGGGGGAGACTTGCTTAGTAAGCTGAGAGCCACCATTTCCTTTACAAAACAGGGCTCTTTGCAGGCTGAAGTTACTGGAAACAGGAGTTATCATGGCCCTTACAGTCCCACGAGAAGAAGAATGGAGACTTTTTCTAACCGAGCCAGGTCAGGAGATAAAACTGGCTCTAGCTAAGAGTGTGGGCAGAGGACAATCCTCTGGGCTGGCCACCGCAGTAGGCAGTAGCTTAGGTTCCGGTAAGCTGCAGGTGACCTGCTTTCTTCCTGACCCCAGGCTGCGCTCCCCTTTCCGGATAGTGAATCCCAGGTAGCGTACCTGCTGTCTGCAGATCTGAGCTTTCTTCTTGGACACCTTATACCCACAGTCCTCCAGGTGTCAAAGCAGGGCATCTGTCCCTTTTGCACACCCATCTGCCATGGAGTCTCCTAGCAGAAGACCGTCCACGTACTGGAGCAAGATGCAGCCTAGGTCTTTAGCAGGAAACTTCTGGAGGCCTCCCCGAAGATGGTGGAGGAATTTTTAAACCCCTGGGGAAGCCAAGTCCAAGTGTACTAAGTAGTGACACCTGACCCTGGATCTTCCCACTGAAAGGCGAACAGCTTTTGGCTCTCAGGAGCTAGTCTGATGCTAAAGAAGGCATCCTTCAAGTCCAGACAAGTGAACCAGCTGTCCTCAGCCAGCAGCAGTCCTAACGGTGTGTAAGGGTTAGGAACTGTTGGGTGCAGAGTCACTGTAGCTTGGTTAACCAAGCGGAAGTCCTGTATGGGTCGATAGTCCTTGGTCCCTGGCTTGGGGACAGGTAGGAGGGGGGTGTTCCATGGATACTGGCAAGGAACTATAATTCCAAAAGCTTTCAAGCGTTTAAGGTGAACCTGTATTCCTTCAAGAGCTTCTCTGGGAACCGGATACTGCTTTTGTCTAATTGGCTGGGCCCCAGGCTTAACTTCTATGAGTACAGGGGCTTGATTGGTCGCCAGTCCGGAGGATTGTCCTCCACGCATACTCTTAGCTAGAGCCGGTTTTATCTCCTGACCTGGCTCAGTTAGAAAAAGTCTCCATTCTTCTTCTCGGGGGACTGCAAGGACCATGATAACTCCTGTTCCCGGTAACTTCAGCCTGTAAGGAGCCCTGTTTTTTAAAGGAAATGGTGGCTCTCAGCTCACTAAGCAAGTCTCTCCCTAGCAAAGGCAAGGGGCAGTCAGGCATTTACAGAAATCGATGAGTCACTTTGTGTCCTCCCACCGAGCAGGTCCACGGTAGGCAGAAAACCTGCTTGGCGGAGACTCCCGTTGCTCCGATTATATCAATGGTTTTCTTAGATAAGGGGGTCACAGGGGTGGTTACTACTGAGTGTTCGGCACCAGTATCGACCAAAAACTTAATGTCCTTGCCCCCTATTGTCGTCCTGACCATGGGCTCCTTGGGGGCATTTGAGCCCAGTCTCCTTCAGTCTAGCAGCCCTTCGGCCAGATTGCACAAAGTCCCTTGGTCTTTATCTGTGGTCTTTTGCTCCGCATCACCTTGCTTCTCCTTCAGTTGGGGACACTTATCTTTCCAAGGTCCTATTTCTTTACAGTAGGCACATTGGTTACGCTGCAGACGCGAGCAATTGGACTGGGCATTCCTCCCAGAACCCCCCTTTCCCTGCCCTTTGTGGGGGATCCCTCTAATTGCAGCAGTCAGCAAATTAGCATTCTGCCTGGCCTGGCATTCGCCTTCCTTACAGAGGAGACGTTACAGCAGACCAATGCACCAAAAGTGGAAGTCGCAGCAGAGTTTAATAATTGTAGGGCAGCCAAATGAGGAGTTGGGAGGAAACCTCAAATCTGCCTCCCTGAGAGGTTTGGGGATGGGGTTTTAAGGGATCTGGCTGTGTGAAGGGCTAAAGTGTGGGGATTGATGATTGGTTGAAAAGTAAGGGGTCAAGTCATGGGACAGGGAGAGGAAGAAACTGCATTCCTGTGTTTAGTCGGTTCCCTGGCGGGGATCTTCAGACCCACTGGCATCAGCCATCCTGCTGGAATTCAGGATCTGGAAAACACCTTAAGCAATTCTTGGGTTAGAAGATCCAGTGTCAGAGATTCTGCCTATAGGAGCAATGGGGGAGCAGGTGGTCAGCACACTACAGGACTCTTGGTTAGTTAGAGCTTCAGGGAAGTGGGTCAAAGGGCACCACTGCACCCTGCTCAATGTCTAACTGTAATTCTCCCTAAACTCTGGCTTGTAATTCTCACTAACCCTGCGAGGGTGGTTTCAGAGCCATCGGGGCAAGGGAATTCTTGCTCAGCTGGCTTTATAGCATTCTTGCTAACACAGCAAAGGTGGGGGATGAGAAACTCTGTCAGATAGTAAGAATGATCAGATGTCAAGAGTTGGGGATTCTTGCTAAACTGACTTATCAAGACTCTTTGCAAAGACTGGGCTGGGCAGGACAGAATGAGGGCCAAGGTCAATGCCTAGTGAAAACGAGGGCTCAGAACGGCCTGACTAAAGTTTGGTCAAGGAGGGAGTCTTATCACTCTCCGCTACTCAGCGCATTCTCGTCTCGTTCAGAGTGAAATCCACTGACACAGAACCCATTAAGAACCTCCACATTTTGCCCCCTTCCCTAGGATCTCCTACTGTTCTCTCCCTTTTCTTTATGCTTCAGCAACAGTGTCCTTATTGTTCCTTCAACAAGCCAGGCATGCTCCCACCTCAGGGTATTCGAATCCGCTTTTCATTCTGCCAGAAAGACTTCCCACAGATACTTAAATTGGCCCATCCCTCATCTTCTGCAGGTCTTTCTTCAAATGTCACCCTCTCAATGAAATGTTTCTTAACCACTTTGTGTAAAATTGCAAACTCTCCCACCCTCCATGTTCCTGTTCCCTTTTTAAATTCTTGTTTGCACTTATAGGGAAGTTTAAATTTTTCCCCTGAAGTTTCGATAATTTGAGTCTATAAAACAAAATGATACATAGCTGAATAGGAAAAAAAGACATACAAATTTTATTAAAGTTCATACAAGCACAGGAGTGATACAACATACAAAAACTCAAAGAAAGGCAAGGTAGTTGATATTTTTATACCATCTCGAAGTTACAGGAAGAACAGGGGCTTGGATCATGGCTAAGGCAGGTTATAGGAGGGGCTTGGATCATGGCTAAGGCGGGTTATAGGAGGGGGCTTGGATCATGGCTAAGGCGGGTTATAGGAGGGGCTCGGATCATGGCTAAGGCGGGTTATAGGAGGGGGCTTGGATCATGGCTAAGGCGGGTTATAGGAGGGGGCTTGGATCACGGCTAAGGCAGGTTATAGGAGGGAGAGAAGAGGAAAGACCTGAAGAAAAGGTAGACTCATTATGCAAATGAAGCTGCACAGGTAGCAGCCTAAGAGCAGATGGTAGCCCGTGGTTAAAGTTTGCACCAAATTTTCAAAGGTGTCAGACTCTCAGTTAGTCTTTCTCAGATCTGGACGAGGGGAGAGCCTCAGAGAAAGCCTATTCACATCTGTTGTTGACTTCACTTCATTTCCTCTACAGATGCAAGTCTCCTCTACAAAAGACAGCTTTTCAGGACTACTCCTGTCTGCAGGCTCTCTGAATAGCCATCTCAAGATATGTCAGGGAAGTATGTTTTGGAGTGAATTATTTTGGTTGCCTTCACACTCATCTCTATCTCAAAATGTATTTATTCCTCTTATTATCTTTCCTCTCTCTCTTCCAGTAAAATTCAAGCTGCATTTGTGCACAGGTTTTGCCAGTTTTGCCCACTGGTGTATTTCCAGAATCTGGCACAATGCTAGGCACAGGATAAGTGTTCAATATAATTTTTGTTGTTGCTGAATGAATCAATAATGAAATCCTATACAGTAATGAAAATGAATGAACTTTGCATGTATCAAGGTAGACTAATCTAAAAGTGTTTGTGTTGAACACATATATACACATGATACATATATGCATGTATATACACATGATAAATATATATACATATAGGCGTATACACATATATATGCAGAAATCTTTATATAAAGGGTATCTGCTATATACATACATTGTATATTGTATAAAAGTTGAATACAATATACAATTGAAACTATACAGTTGTATATTGTATGTATATAGCAGGTTGTCTTTTTATAAAGATTTAAAATGTTGCAAAAGTAAACAATGTTGAGGGACACATGCATGTGGAGTAATTATCAAACAAAACAAAGGAATGCTGAAAGCAACTCAGGAAAATGACTTGGGAGCACTGTGAACAAGGCTTCCAAATTTTGGGTAAATTTCTCTTTGGTAACCCAAGTGTTGAGTATGTGGGTATTTGTTTTATTATTATTAAACCGTGGGCCTCGCACAGTGGCTCATGCCTCTAATCCCAGCACTTTGGGAGGCTGAGGTGGGCAGATCACGAGGTCAAGAGATCAGGACCATCCTGATCAACATGGTGAAACCCCATCTCTACTAAAAATACAAAAATTAGCTGGGCATGGTGGTACGTGCCTGTAGTCCCAGCTACTCAGGAGGCTGAGGCAGGAGACTGCTTGAACCTAGGAGGTAGAGGTCGCAGTGAGCCAAGGTCGCGCCACTGCACTCCAGCCTGCTGACAGAGTGAGACTCCATCTCAAAAAAAATAAATAAATAAAAACAAACAAAAAAACTGTGCCTATGAATACATTATCTCCTGTGTATGGTACACATTAAAATAACATAACTATCTGTGGTTTTGATTTGCATTTCTCTGATGATTAGTAATGTTGAACATTTTTCATATACCTGTTGGCCATTTGAATGTCTTTTTGAGAAATGTCTATTCAGGTCCTTTGCCTATTTTTTTTTTTTTTTTTTTTGAGGCAGGGTCTCACTCTGTCACCCTGGCTGGAGTGCAGTGGTGCTATTTTTGCTCACTGCAGCCTCAACCTCTGGGTTCAAGCAATCCTCTGCACTCAGCCTCCTGAGTAGCTGGGACTACAGGCCTGCACTGGCACGCCTGGCTAATTTCGTTTATTTTTTGTAAAGACAAGGTCTCACTATGTTGCTGAGGCTGCTCTGGAACCCCTGGGCACGAGTGATCCATCCACTTCCACCTCCCAAAGTGCCGCGATTACAGGCATGAGTCATTGTGCCCAGCCCTTTGCCCATTTTTAATGGGACTCTTTGTATACTGTTGTGGTTTTTTTTGTTTTGTTTTTTCTTTGAGATGACATCTCACTCTGTCACCCAGGCTGGAGTGCAGTGGCATGATCTGGGCTCACTGCAGCCTCCACCTCCCAGGTTCAAGGAATTCTCCTGCTTCAGCCTCCCAAGTAGCTGGGGTTTCAGGCATGCACCACCACGCCTGGCTAATTTTTGCATTTTTAGTAGAGACGGGGTTTCGCCACATTGGCCTGGCTGGTCACAAACCTGTTATTTGAATTCTTTGTATATACTGGGTATTAGTCCTTTGTTGGATGAGTAATTTATAAATATTTTCTCTCAAGTTGTTGCTTCACTCTGTTGTTTCTTTTGCTGTGCAGACACTTTTTAGATTAATATAGTTGTTTATTTTTCTTTTTGTTGCCTGTGCTTTTGAGGTCTTAGCCACAGACCTCAAAAGCACAGGCAACAAAAAGAAAAATCTTTGCCTAGATCAATGTCCTGAAGAGTTGTCCCGATGTTTCCTTCTATCAGTTTTATAGTTTGGAGTCTTTAAATCTTTAATCTATCTGGAGTTGACTTTTATATATGTTGAGAGAGAAGGGGTCCAAGTTCATTCTTCTGCATATTATTATCCAGTTTTCCCCAGAACCATTTATTAAAGACGTAGTCCTTTCCTCATTGTGTGTTCTTGGCACCTTTGTTGAAAATCAGTTGGCTGTAAATGGGTGCACTGATTTCTGGGTTCTCTTATTCTGTTCCATGGGGGTATGTGTGTGTCTATTTTTATACAAATATCATGCTCTTTTGATTACTAACACCTTCTAATTAGATATAAGCTCACTCCAGTTAGAATGATTATTATTAAAAAGACAAAAAAATGACAGATGCCAGTGAGGATTTGGGGAAAAGGGAACTCTTATACACTATTGGTGGGAATGTAAATTAGTACAGCCACTATGGAAAACAGTGTGGAGGTTTCTCAAAAAACTAAAAATGGAACTACCATACAATCCAGCAACCCTACTACTGGTAAAGGGAGAGAAATCAGTATATGAAAAGGATACTTGCACTCACGTTTGTCACTGCACTATTCGCAGTAGCCAAGATATAGACTCAACCTACCAGCAATAGATGAATGGGTAAAGAAAATGTCATACATAGACACAATGGAATACTATTCTGCCATAAAAATGAATGAAATAATGTATTCACAGCAACATGGATGGAGCCGAAGGTCATTATGTTAAGTGAAATAAGCCAGGCACAGAAAGACAAGTACTGCATGTTCTCACTTATATTCGGGAGTTAAAACACTTGATCTCATGGACATAGACAACAGGAGGATAGATACCAAAGGCCAGGAAGGCCAGAAAGGAAGGGGAATGAAGAGAGGTTGGTTATGGGTACAAACATACAGTTAGATGGAAGAAATAATTTCTAATATTTAATAGCGGACTAGGGTGACTATACTTGGCAATAATATTGTGTATATTTCAAAGTAAATCGAAGAGAGGGCTTGAAGTGATACCAACGCATAAAAATGATAAATGCTTAAGGTGATGGATACCCCAAATACTGTGACTTGATGATTACACAGTCTATGCGCGTAACAAACACTCACATGGACCCTATACATTATGTAAATTATTTTGTATCAACAGAAAAGTAATCACAACCAGCGGTGGGAGCTACAGCACACTGATCCTCCTAAATGAATCTAATTTCCGGTTTTGTTTTTTCAAACTACTCCGCTTGCTTAACAAGTGCGCGGGCTGTAGGCAGCACGGCCAGCAGCCGGAGACCTCCTGCCTCGTGTGCGGCGTGCGTACCCTCTCGCACTGCAGCCCCTACGCGCACTGTCGCCTTTGAGAGCTCTCGTTGGCGGAGGCGGTTCCTCTCCCGGAGTTCGCAGCGCGCACCGCGGCGTCCCCTGGGAAGTGTAGTCGGCGTGGGGCCCGAGGCATGCCGGGAGTGGTAGTTCTCCCACGGTTGGCGGGGTTTCGGGGACAGCTCGCGGCCTTTCGGGGGTTCTCCTGGCTTGGGCCATCCAGGCTTGGCTAGGATTGCCGGCCTGGGGTTGAGGCGCTCGCAGTGGTCTCTTCCGGGCCGGGGTGGATCCGGGCCTCTCCAGCGAGTGGGCGGCGTGCAGCCTCGTCTGGGCTTCTGGGACCAGCCCTACGCGGCTCGGGCCCCTTGGCCATTGGGTCCCGGGGCGCCGTCCGCGAGCGGCCTGGACTGCCGGAGACCCGCGGGAGGGAGCGCCTCGCCAGGTGAGCTGGGTGCGCCGGGCCGCTGGGGTGGGGATGCCAGCCTTTTGTCATTGTTCATTCTGCGATTTTCTTCTGTGCATTTTCTTCTGAGTAACGGAAATAATAAAAGCAATAGCTGATGCCCGCCGAGAGCGCTCGGGTGCCAGGCACCAGACTAGCGCATCGCCCGAACGAACTCCGCGCATCCCTGCTAACAGATAGGGTGGCGGTACGCTGTTCCCGCTCTGTCAGGAGGAGACCGAGGCAGAGTGGCGAGGTCATTGCCCCAGATGTAACTGGGGCCTGGGGCTAGGATCAGGATTCCCTTCCCGGCCCTTGTGACTTTGGGCAGGTCACGACCTCCTGGTTTTCAGTCTCCGTAACATCTGTAAATGTGAAGATTGAAAATACTGCGTGGAAAACACTCACCGCTTCCTGGGAGGAGGTGCGCTTCGTCGCGTAACCGAGGCCTTGTATGGCAGCTTCCCCTGGGCTGGTCGAGGCACCCGCTGGAACTGGCCTGGCAGAGCCCCAGGTTGGCTCCATGCTAGGGGGCACCCTGAGGAGTCGCTGCAGATCGCGGGCCTAGAGGCCTTCACACTTGCCCGGCTGCCCCAGGCAGCCTCTTCCCTTGCTTTCTGTGGGGCAGGCACGGTTTCCACCTCTCCCACCTGGAGTTTGTGTTTGGGCAGCGACGGCTGTTTCTGGTTGTGGATGCCATTAGAGGCGGCACCTGTGGAGTATTACTTAGGAGGGCCAGCAAAGCTCTGGCTTTGGGTGGGGACAGTGCCTTAATCCTGTTACCTTGGGTAAAGTGTGGTAAGGCCCGACGAAGATCTAGTAAAGAGGCTGGGAAAGCTGAGTGGTTGGATTATGCTCACAGTTTCTTGGGGAGAACACAGCACTCCACGGAAGGACCACTTAGGGCAAGCAGTGGGGTCTGTCACCAGTGTAGGGATGCGGGGAAGCCTCTTTATCGTGGCTACCATAGGGAGGAAAGGGCAAGGCAGGGCAGGCAGGATGAGGATCAGCTAGCTAGGCTGGGAAGTGGCACCCCAGGAGACTGGATATTCATTGCGACTTTTAGGGTGTGCAGTTCAAAGCTAGCTAAGGACTCCAGACATCCATGGGTGAGTCACAGTTTGCCTAGAGGTAGCTGAGAGGCCCTAAGGTGGAAGTTAAAGGGTCAAAGTGCAGAAATAGAAGTAGGGTTGGCACATTGCCCTAGTAAACTAGTAAACACTCTTCTTGCTTTACATCATTACGGGGGTTGGCTTTTTTGAGACCTGATGGACATTATGGGCGGTTGTAACTTCCTCTCTCCAAGCCATCTCCTGACGCCAGGGTTCCTCTTGACACCTTTTTCCTCTGCAGACCCACCGTGTCCACACTCTGCTCTCCCTGGGCAGGAGGACTGAGGAGGAAGGGATGGCTGTGGATCTGCTGTCTGCTCAGGTGAGAGTGAGTGAAGGTTGTCTTTTTCATCAGTTGGCTTCTGGATTCAGAGATGGTAGACATGTTTCCAGAGTTTGTCCAGGTACTTTTTGGTCCAACTAAAACGATGAAGAATCCGGAACCTCAAAAGTTTTTCCCAGTGTCTTGGGCTTAGCAAGGGGCTGCTGAGGAATGTGCCTCTTTTGTCCCGAGACTACTCTTAATTCACCCCGCTCACTCTGTGATCCACATTTGAGGCAGTTCTGAGCGTATGCTTCCCGCTACACTGGTGCTGGGTGGGGAGAATGGGGCATGAAGCAGTCTTTGTCTTCATAGAGGATATAGTCACACTTGGGGCTAAGATGTGGAAGGGCCGGAAGACACCCTCCACAAGCATTTATTGAGCCCTCTGTACAGGATCCTGTGCAGCACATGGGATGGAAAGAGGAAAGCTGTCATTTCCATCTTCTGGGAGTTCGTGGTATCGATCTTAGGAAACATGATTAAATGTTCAGGGGAAATATCCCAGAAGTGGGGGCATTCTGAGTTTATACTGGAGGCCAGGACTGATATTGGTGCTTAGAGAAGACTAAGGGCATCCCAGAAGGAGTTCAGCATGGTTTGGGCTTTGAAGCCCAGAAGGATGCAGGCCTGGGGCCTTCCCCTCCCAGTGCAGCGGGGATGTTAAGCTGTCCAAATGTCCATCTCACCTGTCTGATTGATTCCTCTGTTTCCTTCTCTGATTCTTTTCTTTTTTCCCTGCTAGTTTAGCCTCTCTGCCTGGGCTCTTTTTTCTTGTTCTTTCCCAATTTAAGATCCATTTTCATTACTTTAACCCTCAGCTTTCTGAGTATCTTCCCCAAATCTGTCCTCAGGCCTGACCTTTTTCCTAGCATTCCTGTCTGTCATTCCGACATGGAAGTCCCATCTTTCCTTCAACACCAGCTCCCTTTCCTCTAGTCCCCTCCCTTCTGTGCATTTTCTTTTCTGCCACACCCCAAAGCCTATTCTTCATTGACTCCTTTTCCAATAGCCCATAGGCTGGAAGTGTGGACTCAGGAGCTTGACTTCATGGCTTCAAATCCAAGCTAGGGATGTAGCCCTGAGCAAGTTATTTTCTCTCTCTGTACCCCATTTCCTCAATTTTGGTGGAGTTAATAATATACATACATGACTGAGTTGCTATGAGCATTAGTAACAGTAGTAGCTGGGCACAGTGGCTCACGCCTATAATCCCAGCACTTTTGGGAGGCCAAGACAGAAGGATTGCTTGAGCCCAGAAGTTTGAGACCAACCTGAGCAACATAGTGAGGCCTTGTCAGTATACAAAATTAAAAATAAAGTAGCTGGGTGCAGCAGCACCTATAGTCCCAGATACTAAGAAGGCTGAGGTAGGAGGATCACTTGAGCCCAGGAATTCGAGGCTGCAAGTGAGCTATGATTGTGCCACTGCACTCCAGCCTGGGCATGAGAGTGAGACCTTGTCTCAAAAAGAACCCCAAAAAGTAGTAATTACAAGCATATTTACTGTGTGCCAGGTTCTGTGTATTACTATGCATAAAAATATCTATTCCTTTCATATAGTAAGTCATTTAATCCTTACAAGAGGACTGTTAATATCTGAATTTTACAGATGAGGAAACAGGCACAGAGAAGCAAGTAACTTGATCAAGGTCACACAGCTGGCTGTTGATCCCAACAAGACAGTCTACACTGTTAGCATCATGCTCTGAAAAAGTACATTTAAAATGCTGAGAGAAGTGCATGGTACATATTAAGACCTCCATAAATTCCAGCTGTTACTATGATCAGTATCAGTAACAGCAGCAGCAGCACTATTTTAGGACCTGCCAGATTTGGTGTGCTTTGCCTCACTAGGCTAGACTGATTCCTTAATTAGAAGCAGATGGATATTTCAGGAAACCAAGATGTAAAGACCAGCAAAATGCAGTGCACAGGAATATCCAGCTATTACCTGGGCTATCTGCTGCCCAAAGGTAGGGTTCTTCACTATCTGAGCTCTCCCACATCCACAGCAGGAGAGACTTACTTCATTTTAGCCAAGGGCAGAGGTAGGTTTGTTTGCAACTCAGAGCTAGTTTTTGTTGTTGTTTTTGGAAGGGGTGACAGCTAATTCAATATCTAATCCTTTTATGGGTTTTTGTTGTTGTTGTTGTTGCTTTTTTTTAGAGACAGAGTTTTGCTCTGTCGCCCAGGCTGGAGTGCAGTGGTGCGATCTCGGCTCACTGCAGGCTGGAAGGAACTCTTGGGCTCCTGCGATCCTCCTGCCTTGGCTTCCCAAAGTGCTGGATTATAGGTGTGAGCAACTGTGCCCAGCCAATATGTAACTCCCTTTTTTTTTTTTGAGACAGAGTCTTGCTCAGTCGCCCAGGCTGGAGTGCAGTGGTGCCATCTCGGTTCACTGCAAGCTCCGCCTCCCGGGTTCACGCCATTCTCCTGCCTCAGCCTCCCGAGTAGCTGGGACTACAGGCGCCCCCCACCACACTGGCTAATTTTTTTTTTTTGTATTTTTAGTAGAGATGGGGTTTCACCATGTTAGCCAGGATGGTCTCGATCTCCTGACCTCGTGATCCACCTGCCTCGGCCTCCCAAAGTGCTGGGATTACAGGTGTGAGCCACCGCGCCCGGCCTGTGTAACCCTTTTGATTAAGTCTCCTGGGGACCCAGAATGTCCCAATCACAGGTCTCATTACCCCATTTAAGTCAGTGCAGTGGTGATATCCAACATCACACTCTGTCCTCATTAAGGGTACCGAGGGAGAGATTTCTCTCTACTTGTTAGGAAAACAGCAAACAAGCATATTTTTTGGAAAAAAATAGGTTCTTTGCAATATTACATATTTCCATGTAATATATAATTTATTGTCTGGGGAAAAGGCACATGGAATTTGGTATTGATTGCTTAATAGTCATAATTTGTTAATTACATATTTTTCTGCAGTAAATAAGTACTTTTTTGATATTGTCAGTATTTTTAAAAAGAATAATCTTTATTTTTTTACAACAATTTTAGACGAGAGAATAATTACACAGTTATCATACCCTGCACCCAGCTTCCCGTTATTCACATCCTACATTAATATGGTATATTTGTTACAATTAACGAGCCACCATTGGTATGTTATTATTAACTGAAGTCCATGCTTTATTCACATTTCCTTCGTTTTTACCTGCTGTCCTTTTTCTGTGCCAGGGCCCCCCAGAATTCCACATGACATTCAGTTTCACATCTTCTTAGGCTGCTGTGGCTTTGGGGCTTTCTCAGACTTTCCTTGTATGTAATGATCATAATAGTTTTGAGGAGTACTGGGTTAGGTTGTTTTTTGTTTTTGTTTTTGTTTTTTTGTTTTTTTTGAGGTGGAGTCTCACTCTGTCACCCAGGCTGGAGTGCAATGATGCGATCTTGGCTCACTGCAACCTCTGCCTCCTGGGTTCAAGTGATTCTCCTGCCTCAGCCTCCAAGTAGCTGGGATTACAGACATGTGCCACCACGCCCTGCTAATTTTGAATTTTTGATAAAAACAGGGTTTTGCCATGTTGGCTGGGCTGGTCTCGAACTCTTGACCTCAAGTGATCCGCCTGCCTGGCCTCCCTAAATGTTGGGATTACAGGCGGGAGCCCCCATGCCCGGCCCTGGTTAGGTATTCTGTAGAATGCCCCTCCATTGTGATTTGTGTGATGTTTTTTCTCATTATTAGTCTGGGGTTGGGTTTTGGGGAGGAAGGTCACAGAGATGAAGCGTCAGTCTGATCACAGCATACAACAATTGCATACTAATAACATGATATCCTTGTTGCTGTTCACCTTCATCACCTGACTGAGGCACTGTTTGTCAAGTCTCTCCACTCTACAGTTACTTTCTTTTTCTGCCTTCCCATACTGTATTCCTTCGAAAGATGACACTGTGTAGCCCACACTTATGGCCTGGCAAGACAGGCACCACTCCTAGAGGTGAAGAATCAACATACATTATTTGGAAATCTGTATGGAGGATTGTTGCTTCTCTCCATTTATTTATTTATTCAAACATTCATTTATATCAGTATGGCAACCATGGATCTTTCTGCTGTCTGTACATATCAGTTATGCTTTAAAAACTTTTTTTTAGTGGTTACCCTATAGTTTTCAATATAAATTTACAACTAATCGAAGTCCACTTTCAAATAACATACTGCACCATGGGTAGTGGAGGTGTCTTATAACAGAGTATTCCCCTCTTCCTTACGGCATTGCTGCCATTCATTTCACTCATCCATATGCTGTCACCACCCAATACACTGTTACTATTATTAATTTAAGCAAATAGTTATCTTCTAAATCAAGAGTAAGAAAAATGTTATCATCATTTGTTCCTTCTCTGTCTTCCCTCCTGTCTTCAGGTAGATTCAAGTTTCTGACCTATTTTATTTTCCTTCCCCACGAAGAACTTCTTTTACTATTACTTGCAAGGCAGGACTGCTGGGAATGAATTCCCTCAGTTTTTGTTTGTCTGAGAAAGCTTTACTTCTCATCCTTTTTGAAGGATAATTTCTCTGGATATTGAATTCTACATTGGTGATTTTTTTCCCTCAACACTTTAAATATTTTGTTTCACTCTCTTCTTGTTTACATGTTGCTAATGGGAAAATCCACTGTCATTCTTATCCTTGTTCTCTATAGGTGAGATCTTCTTCCCTGTCTTCTTTCAAGATTTTCCCTTTGACTTTGGTGTTCTGCAGTTTTCATATAGTATGCCTAGGTGTAGATATTTTGGTAGTCGTCCTGCTTGGCCTTCTCTGACTTTTCTGGATTTGAGGTTTGGGGTGTGCTGCTAATTTTGGAAAATTCTCAGCCATTATTACTTTGGATATTCACTCTGCTCTGTTCTCTCTTTCTTCTCCTTATGGCATCCCAATTACATTGTAATTTTAAATGATCAAGTAGAATTGTATTTTTAACATGGAAGGATATACATGCTATATAGTAAGAAAATTTGGGATATGAAATGACAGTAATCATTTATCATTTATCACAGTTTCTCTGGGTTAGGAATGCAGGTGTGTGAGAGAAACAGCTTACCACACAAAGTCGGGTGTCTCGGCTGAGAGATTTAAAGACTGGAGGCTATAGAATCGTTTGAAGCCTCAGTCGTTCACATGTCAGGTAGTTGATGCTTGCTGTTGGCTCATTGCTGTGATCACAGATAGGGTTATTGGATGGAACATCTACCCATAATCTCTCCATGTGTCTTGGGCTTACAACATGGCGACTAGGCTCCAAAAGTGAGCATCCACTGAGCCAGGTGAAAGGTATATTATTTTACTACCTTTTCTTGGAAGTTACATGCATCATTTCCATTGAATTTCACTGGAGAGCTTCAAAGGAAGGAAACATAGAACTCACTTCTTGGTGGGAGAAATGTCAGTGTCACATTATACAAAGAGCACGTAAGATGAGAGAGAAATTGATGTGGTCATCTTGGGAAAGTATAATCTTCCACATTTGTCAGAATTAAAATATGTATAGCCTGTAATCCCAGCACTTTGGGAGGCCAAGGCAGGTGGATCACCCTGAGGTCAGGAATTCAAGACCAGCCTGGCCAACATGGCAAAACTCCGTCTCTACTAAAAATACAAAAATTAGCTGGGTGTGGTGGTGCACGCCTGTAATCCCAGCTACTTGGGAGGCTGAGGCAGGAGAATCGCTTGAACCCGGGAGGCAGAGGTTGCTGTGAGCCAAGATGGCGCCACTGCACTCCAGCTGGTGACAGAGTGAGACTCTGTCTCAAAAAAAAAAAAGAAGAAGAAGAATGAGGTTTGAGGCTGGACATAGTGGCTCACGCCTGTAATTTCAGCTCTTTGGGAAGCTAAGGTGGAGGAATGGCTTAAGGCCAGGAGTTCAAGACCAGCCTGGGCAACATAGCAAGACCCTGGCTCTACAGAAAAACAAGAGAATTATCTGGGCATGGTGGTGCACATCTATAGTCCCAGCTACTTGGGAGGCTCAGGTGGGAAGATCACTTGAGCCCAGGAGTTCAAGGCTGTAGTGAGCTATGATTTATTGCACTACTGCACTCCAGCCTAGGCAACAGAGTGAGACCCTGTCTGTTAAAAAAAAAAAAAAAAGATTTCTCTATGTGGATGTGATAAAGATCCATGAAATGCTAGTAAAGCAGGATTGAGAATTTTCCCATTAAAAAAGGATACATGTGTAAAGCAATGCTAGTTACCTGTGGAATGGGGCCACTAACTGGAGTAGGAGAGAATCCCTAACATCGCGCTGCGTGTTCTTTTGCATCCTTTCTATTCTTTAGCACGTGTCTGTTTTCATATTGTTTAACAAACAGTCAAAAGAACACGTGTGTGTAATTGGATCTAAAATCTGGAATACATTTCTAAAAGAGGAACAAAAGTTGTCTTGAGTAATAGGATTTAGTATGATTTACATTGTGTTTTTGTTTTCAATTTAGACATTTTTTTCTGAAGTTTAATTTGTCTAATTTTAGTCCCTAATTATGCTTAATTTGTATACTTTTTAAAAAGCGAATGAAATTTTAAAAGAAAAAGAATGCTTTTTTTTTTTTTCCTGGAAGTATTCTAAGGCCTAGGGGAATGGGATTGGCGGTAAAGACGGAAGTTGGGTTTGCCGTGAGTGTCCTGTTAACAGCAACACGGAGCCTGTATTAGTGGGCCAGGGCACCATAGCAAACAAAATACCAGAGACGAGGTGGCCTCAACAATGGAAATATGTTTGCTTGCAGTTCTGGTGGCCAAAAGTCCAAGATCAAGGTGTGGGCAAGTCTGGCTTCTGAGGCCTCCTTGGCTGCTTGATGGCTGCCTCCTCGCTGCCTCCTGCCACATGGCCTCTCCTGCGAATGAGCATGTCCGTGTCCTAATCTCCCCTTCTTAGAAGCACATGCCCTATTAGATTAGGGTCCAGCCTAAAGGCCTCATTTTAACTTAATTACCTCTTTAAAGATCTTGTTTCCAAATACGATTTCATTCTGAGGTATAGGGGTGGAAGCCAAAAATAAAATTCGAAGGCCCCCTGCAGTTGTCTGAATGGACTTCCTCCTTGGCCCTTGAAATGTAACCTGAAAGACTGGTTCAGGCCGTGACAGGAAGTAGGGGTTGGACATGCCTCATTGTACCCTCCAGCATTAATATCTACACAAACCTTAAATCTGATAAGAAACACTTACAGTCTATTCTCTCTAAAGCCTGCTACTTGGAGGTTTCATCTGCCTGACAAAACCTAGGTCTCCACAACCCGTTATCATGACCCAGACATTCCTTTCTACTGATGATAATTCTTTTAGCCAACTGCCGGGCAGAATATGTTTACCAAAAATAAAGAAAGTAGCAGGGCATTGTGGCACGTGCCTATAATCCCAGCTACTCAGGAGGCTGAGGCAGGAGAATCACTTGAACCTGGGAGGCAGAGGTTGCAGTGAGCCCAGACTGGCCACTGCACTCCAGCCTGGGCAACAGAGCAAGACTCCATCTCAAAAAAAAAAAAAAAAAGAAAGGCCGGGCGTGATGGCTCATGCCTGTAATCCCAGCACTTTGGGAGGCCGAGGCGGGCGGCTCACGAGATCAGGAGATCGAGACCATCCTGGCTAACATGGCGAAACCCCGTCTCTACTAAAAACTACAAAAAATTAGCCGGGCATGGTGGCGGGCACCTGTAGTCCCAGCTACTCAGGAGGCTGAGGCAGGAGAGTGGCATGAACCTGGGAGGCGGAGCTTGCAGTGAGCCGAGATCGCGCCACTGCACTCCAGCCTGGGCGACAGAGCAAGACTCTGTCTCAAAAACAAACAAACAAACAAAAAAACACCAGATATTTACATTTCTAGCTTTAATTATAGATAAGGTACAGGCTTGTGACCCAAGCTTGACCTACTTCAGACTTTCAATCAGGAGCTAGAGCTACGAGGAAACAGGAAGAGAACAAAGGTCTCCAACCCCCAGTTTTGCAGACCGGTACCAGCTCCTGGTCTATTAGGAACCAGGCGGTACAGCAGGAAGTGAACAGCAGGTGAGCGAGCATTAGCACCTGAGCTCTGCCGCCTGTCAGATCGGCAGCGGCATTAGATTTCATAGGAACGTGAACCCTATTGTGAACTGCGCACGTGAGGGCTCTAGGTTGTGTGCTCCTTATGAGAATCTAATGCCTGTGATCTGAGATGGAACAGTTTTATACTGAGACCATTCCCCCAACCCTCCTGTGTGTGGAAGAACTGTCTTCCGCGAAACCTGTCCCTGGTGCCAAAAGGCTTGGGGCCTCTGATATCGAGTACAGTCTGGTAATTTGTGGCAACATCAGTAACATTGAGTTTGTAGAGGAAGGAGGAGTGGCACAGCAAAAGCAGTAGCTATCTTGTGCTGGTGAGGCTGTACCATCTACTTTTCCATGACAACAGTATTCTCACAAGTCTGGTTTCCTAGTGTGATCCTGGCTGTGGTCCGGAATGTTGCTGCCCCAGTTTCTGTTTTATTTTCCAAGCCTACTTCTGTGACTATCAGTTTCCCTGGAGCTACCTGGTCTCTTGTGTAAATGAGCCAAAGTCAGTTTCTATTGCTGGAAACCTAACAAACTTCACATTTCTTATAATCTTCTTATAAAGCCACCTGCCACAACCCAGATTCTCATCTTGCATTTTAAAAATACAGCTTAGACAACAAGTGTTTCTAAGTGAGAACATTATAAGCATTTTGAGTGGAGTTATCTTTCCTTATGGAGCACTCTCTCATCCATTTCCAGATGATTAGCAGCCTTGATCTCTCTTTTTTTTTTTTTTTGAGACAGAGTCTCGCTGTGTCGCCCAGGCTGGAGTGTAGTGGTGCGATCTCGGCTCACTGCAAGCTCTGCCTCCCAGGTTCACGCCATTCTCCTGCCTCAGCCTCCTGAGTAGCTGGGACTACAGGCGCCTGCCACCAAGCCTGGCTAATTTTTTTTTGTATTTTTAGTAGAGACGGCATTTCACTGTGTTACCCAGGATGGTCTTGATCTCCTGACCTCGTGATCTGCCTGCCTCAGCCTCCCAACGTGCTGGGATTACAGGCGTGAGCCACTGTGCCTGACCCTGATCTCTTTTTTTAAATGCCAGTAGGACTCCCTTAGTCACTGTGAAAAATGAAACACCCTCACACATTGCTACTCACTCTAGGGAGGTGGGAGGAGATACCACACGCTAACGAGAACAACTGGATGAGATGATTCATAAGATGTGTTTCAGGTCTGGAGTTCTAGTAGTCGGTCATTTTATCATTTCTTAATATTTAATGAGCTTTGCTAGGCTCACTGAGTTTTTAAAATATACTTTCAAAAAGATACATGTGCTTCCAGCTTCTGGTAATAGAGAAATAGCTCCTTTCAGACTAATTCATCTGTGGATAACTACTACACTCTGGATAAAATATAAGAAACCTTAAGGTACTGGAGAGAAATCAAAAGCAGACAGATATTAGACACCTGTGTATATTTGGAAGAAGGAATTGTCACCAGATAAATTTTCTGTTTTTTTTTTTTTTTTTGAGACAGAGTCTCGCTCTGTCGCCCAGGCTGGAGTGCAGTGGCGCGATCTCGGCTCACTGCAGGCTCCGCCCCCTGGGGTTTACGCCATTCTCCTGCCTCAGCCTCCCGAATAGCTGGGACTACAGGCGCCCACCACCTCGCCTGGCTAATTTTTTGTATTTTTAGTAGAGATGGGGTTTCACCGTGTTAGCCAAGATGGTCTCGATCTCCTGACCTCATGATCCGCCCGCCTTGGCCTCCCAAAGTGCTGGGATTACAGGCGTGAGCCACCGCGCCCGGCCAAATTTTGTTTTTTACAGCTTTTTGCCTGGGAGTAGGCCACAGTCAGCACCAACAGAATAATCAAAACTTAGTCACAAACTTGCAGTCTTACTGGTGTGAATAACCACAAGATAGAGTTTGAGGCAAACTTAGCAGTTGGAAAGTGAGAGGAGGAATCTTGGAAAGGAGAGAGGCAGAGAAGGGAAGCCCCAAATTCTGTGCACAAACTCTGCCCAAATCTCTAGCTGACCCCTGAACCATACATGCACAGGACAGACTCAAAGTAGCCCAAATAAGAACTGAACAAAGATATTTGATGCTGCCCACTAGAGAGGTGGCAGAGTTTGGAATTTGACTCCAACTAAATTAACTACCTGCTTAAAAAAGTCAGTACTCTTCAAAGGAACATAACAAAATCCAGAGTTTCTACACATTGTGTACTATACAATTTCCAGGATAAGGTAGGCATGTGAAGAAATGGGGAAGTGTAACCAAAACTCAAGAGGAAGACAATCAATAGAGACAATGACCCAGATGACCCAGATATTAGAATTCACAAAGATTTTAAAGCAACTACTATAACTGTGCTCAAGGACTTAAAGGAAAATATACATGTAAAGAATGAACTAATAGGAAATGCAAGCAAAGAAATAGAGATTGTGAAAAAATTCTAGACTATGAAGTTTTAGAACTGAAAAATAAGATACCTGAAATTGTAAAAAAAAAAAAATTACTGAATAGGCTTAACTTTTGGAAATGAACATAAGGAGAAGTCAGTGACAGTTGAAGGTAGATTGACAGAAACAGAAATTATCCTATCTGAAAAACAGGGAGAAAAAAGGCCCTCAGTTACCAATTAAATGATATTAAAAGGTCTAATATACATGAAATTAGAGTTCTAGAAGGAGAGGGGACAAAGAATGGGACAAACTATATTAAAAGGAAATAATGGCCTAAAATTTATCAAATTTGGTAAAAAACATAAATTTACTGATTTATAACATTTGATGAATCTCAAGCAGGATAAATACAAAGGAAGTCACAGCTACACACATCATTGATCAGTGACATGCAATAGAAATATAGTGTGAACCAAGAATGCAAGCCACATACCTAATATAAAATTTTCCACCAGCTACATTACAAAAGTAAACAGAAGCAAATAAATTAACTTTAATAATATATTTTCTTTGACCCAGTAGATCCAAATATTATTTCCACATGAAATCAATATAAAATTATTGAGATAACTTGCATATATGTTTGTGTATGTATGTATGTATATGTTGTGTGTGTGTGTGTATATATGTTTTTAAGTAAATAATCTGGTATGTATTTCATACAGATAACATATCGCAATTCAGAAGAGCCACATTTCATGTACTTAGTAGCCACATATAGCTAGCTGGTTTCTACCATATTGGGGAAAGTCATAGAGAAATCACAAAAAACAAAGATTTGAAAGGAGGCTGAAAAAAATTGTACTACATACAGAGAATCAATATTTGAATGACCGCTGGCTTCTCATCAGAAACAACAAAGACCAGGAAGCAATAGAATGACATTTTACATGCTGAAAGAGAGAGACAGAAAAAATCAACCCAGAATTCTATATCCAATGAAAATACTCTTCAAGAATCAAGATGAAATAAAGCCATTTTCAGGTAAAATAAAATTAAGCTAATTCATTGCCAGCAGGCCTGTACTATAAGATACACTAAAAAGGAAGTTATGTAAGTTAAAAGAAAAATATACCAGAGGGGAACTCTGATTTTAGGAAGAATGAAGAGCATTAGAAATGGTAGCTATCTGGATAAATATAAAATACTTTTTTTCCTTTCGATTTCTTTAAAGTGCAGCTGATTGCTTAAAGCAAAATAATACTATTGTATTATAGGAGGGGGTTTACAATGTAGGCAGCTATAATACAAATAACCACCATGAAGATAGAATTTATTTACATCTGAACTGGAAAAGCTCTATCTTTTTCTCTAGAAAAGCTCTATTTTTATCTCTGGGAATTCTTGGTGGTCTATTTTTTTGACTCTTGGCCAAAACAAGATAAAGGCAGCATGGTTTTTTGTTGTTGTTGTTTTTTGTTTTTTGTTTTGTTTTTGTTTCTGTTTTTTGAGACAGAGGGCTGGAGTGAAGTGGTGTGATCTTGGCTCACTGCAGCTTCCCTGGGTTCAAACAATTCTCATGTCTCAGCCTCCTGAGTAGCTGGGACAACAGGTGCATGCAACCAAGCCTGGCTAATTTTTTGTATTTTTAGTAGAGATGGGGTTTCACCATGTTGCCCAGGCTGGTCTTGAACTGCTGAGCTCAGGCAGTCCACCCACCTTGGCCTACCAAAGTGCTAGGGTTACAGGTGTGAGCCACTGAACCCAGCCATCAGCTTGTGTAAGTTTTTGTTGTTGTTGTTTTGTTTGTTTTTTCAGAAAGAGTCTCGCTCTGTCTCCCAGGCTGGAGTGCAGTGGTGTGATCTTGGGTCACTGCAACCTCTACCTCCCGGTTCAAGTGATTCTCCTGCCTCAGCCTCCCGAGTAGCTGGGACTGCAGGCACGTGCCACCATGCCCAGCTAATTTTTGTATTTTTAGTAGAGATGGGGTTTCACCATGTTGACCAGGATGGTCTCCATCTCTTGACCTCGTGATCCGCCCGCGTCAGCCTCCCAAAGTGCTGAGATTACAGGTGTGAGCCACCGCGCCTGGCTAATTTTTGTACTTTTTTTTTTTTTTTTTTAGTAGAGACAGGGTTTCACTGTGTTGGCCAGGAAGTTCTCGCACTCCTGACCTCAGGTGATCCGCCCACCTCCGCCTCCCAAGGGGCTGGGATTACAGGCGTGAGCCACCACACCCGGCCTGGCTTGTGTATTTTTAAGATCTCAATGCCACTGGCTACTCCTGGTAAGCTTCCTTACTGATGGCTTGCAACTGGCCTAAATGATTTGACAGGACTTGCTTGATTACATAAAAGGCCCCTGCTGAGAGTTCCTCCTTTGAGCTCTCCCACACCAAGATTCTTCACACAGACCCAGAGTCATGGCGTGGTCTGTGCAAATAAGGGAGACAGCACATGGAGTGTCTCTTGGCTTTCTAGTGCTTCCCTGAACTCTCTTTCTCTTGCTGTGCTGCACCCTTTGCCTTTCAATAAAAACCTTGACATGAATACGCTCAGTGAAGTTTGGTAAGTGCTGTCAACTCTCTGAACTGGGAAAATCTTTGTAAAACTATAGCATAAAGAAGGGTGGTGATGTCCTATATACTTGCAAGATTCTTGCATTCTATGTGAAACGATATATTAGCTCTAAATAGGTGATGAGTAACCAAAAATGTGTAATTATTCGAGTAACCACTAAAAATACAAAGAGGTCTAACTACAAAGTCAACATATAAATTAAAATAGGCCAAGTGTAGTGGTTCACACCTGTAAGTCCAGCATTTTAGGAGGCTGAGGCAGGAGGTGGATCATGAGGTCAAGAGATCAGACCATCCTGGCCAACATGGTGAAACCCTGTCTCTACAAATATACAAAAAAATTAGCCGGGTGTGGTGGTGGGCGCCTGTAGTCCTAGCTACTCGGGAGGCTGAGGCAGGAGAATGGTGTGAACCCGGGAGGCAGAGCTTGCAGTGAGCGGAGATCGCACCACTGCACTCCAGCCTGGGCGACAGAGTGAGACTCTGTCTCAGAAAAAGAAAAAAAAAAAATAAGCTGGTGGTATGTGCCTGTAGTCCCAGCTACTCAGGAGGCTGAGGCAGGAGAATTGCTTAAACCTGGGAGGCAGAGGTTGCAATGAGCTGAGATTGCACCACTGCACTCCAGCCTGGCAACAGAGCAAGACTCCATCTCAAAAAAAAAATTATAAATAAAATAAAATAAAATGGAATTTAAGAAAATTCAAAGCAAAGGAACACACATACATACACACAATCTCCCTAACTGTAAAAAACTGTAAGCCTAATGATAGGGCATAAAGTAATAAGTGAAAGATTGCTTTTCTGCCCCTCTCCACAAATATCAAAGAATAACGAGGGTGACAGCTTGTATCCTTCCAGATAGTTGTGCATGTGTCATACATATGTATGTACAGATGTAGAGTTTTTCAACAAATATAGATTCTTTTGTGGCTGGCTTTTTCATATGAATCAATAATATATGAAGGTCAAATTCCAGTGTCATAGAGATCTACCTCATTCTATTTAGTGGCTGCATGACATTTCATGGAATAAATGTACTGAAATTTGCTTATCCATTCCCTTATTGATAGATATGTAGGTTGTCTTCAATTGTTCACATTGTATTTCTTTCTTATTGCTGCTGTAACAAATCACTACAAATGCAGCATCTTAAAAGCATAAATGTATTCTTTTACAGTTCTGGAAGTCAGAAGTCTGAATTCAGTTTTACTGGCTTGAGGTCAGGCTGTCGGCAGGGCTGGGTCCTTCTAGGGCTCTCGGGAAAATCTGTTTCCTTGCCTTTTTCACCGTCTAGTGGTTCCCTGCAGCCCTTGGCTTGTGGCCCTCTCATCCATCTTCTGAGCCTAGCACTCCAGTCTCTGCTTCTGTGATCACATCGCCTTCTCTTGAGAAAGATCCCAGGCTGGTATTTAAATTCCTTGTTGGCAGGAACTTTGCCTATTTTCCCCTACTCCCACTGCATGTGGCATGTGTCATTGTTCTCAATGAGTACTCCATAAATACTTTTTTAATTAAATAGCTAATGGGTGGTTCCAAAAATTACGTAAACAGTTGACGTGAATTATTAGAATCCTGAGATTTTCTGTACATCCCACTGTCACTTTCTTCCTGCATTTTCCGTTGAAGAAGATGGTCCTGGGTGAGCAGGTATGGGTTTGCCATTACAGGAGCGTGTGACATTCAGGGATGTGGCCGTGTTCTTCAGCCAGGACGAGTGGTTGCACCTGGACTCTGCCCAGAGGGCCTTGTACCGGGAGGTGATGCTGGAGAACTACAGCATCCTGGTCTCACTGGGTAAGAATTTTTGCCTATGACGAAGAATCTGTTATAGGAACGCCTCACAGGTCCATCTTTGGGGTTCCGAGCCTGTGGTCTTGTACCCTACTGAGCCCCTCAGAAAGGCTGAATTGCTGTAGAGTGGAAAGTGTACATCTTTGTTGTGATGCCCTTCTTGCTATCTGTTTCTCTACCCTCCACTCTCCCTCACATCCTACCGCCAATCAGTTCCCTCCTTGGAGTAGGCCAATGACTAGAGATCCCAGTTTAGATTCTGAAAAACACATAGGGACCCCCCATCTTAGAGGCCTTCATTGCCAGGGCCCTATAATGGTTCTGAACTGAGACCTTCCCCTGCCATTGACAGCTCCAGTGCCCCTGCGAAGTGCTTGTGCTGCCTTGTCGGCCTCTCAGGGCTTGCCTTCTTTGCTGTGTTGGTTCAGAGTGATTAGTATGTCAGTTCTAGGATTGGTCTTCATGCTATTTGTTCAAACTTCATTTGCTTCCTCATGAGCAGGGATTCCATTTTCAATGCCAAAGTTGATTCATCAGTTGCAGCAAGGAGAAGATCCCTGCATGGTGGAAAGAGAAGTCCCTTCAGATACCTGTCTAGGTAAGTGAGAGGCTGGGAAATGGGCACAAGGGGGTCTTTATAGACAAGTAGGTCACAAAGAGGCAGTTCTTGGGAAACTCTTGGAAATACTGAGTCCTATTGAGATGCTCAGGCCAGTTGTATTTTGTTTGAGTTGTATAGGTTAAAGTACACACAATTACCTAATTGCAGTTATCTAATGTTAACCTATTTTCTATCATGGATTGATGAAAGGAAATCAGGTTTTAACAGAGAGTAGTTTAGAGTCACCTCGAACTAAATCTTTTCACCCAGAATCAAAGCTGAGCTTGGGGCTTGGGCATTTTTCAGGACTTTAAGACATACTGACTTCAAATCTCCTGCAGATTTTCATTATTCTCAAGAGATTCCTACAAAGAGAGTGCAGTCTTTTGGTTGCAGCTTATTAGAAGAAATGAATATGTCTCTCTTTGTGATAAAAAGAGGAAAATAAAAAGAAAGGTAATATGAAAAAAATTGTTATTCTTCCAATCACCAGGGATAGAATGTTGCACAGGGGTGATTTACTCCATGTTTTCCTCTTTTTTATAATGAGCATCTTAAACTTCGATCACATAGAATCATCACAGTCATGCTGCAGGGCTGTTGTAATTTTCAAAACCTGAATGTCCCCCAACTCCTTTTTTTTTTTTTTTTTTTTTTTTTGAGATGAGTCTCTGTCACCCAGGCCGGAGTGCAGTGGTGTGATCACAGCTCACTGCACTCTCCGCCTCCCAGGCTCAAGCGATCCTTTCACCTTAGCCTCCTCAGTAGCTGGGACCACAGGTACATGCCACCACGCCTAGCTAATTTTTTGTATTTTTGGTAGAGACGGGGTTTCACCATGTTGTCCAGGCTGGTCTCAAACTCCTGAGCTCAGGTGATCCACCTGCCTCAGCCTCCCAAAGTGCTGGGATTACAGGTGTGAGCCACTGTGCCCAGCCTGTCTTCTCTTTAACAGACTGTTTCCCCCTTCACAGACTACAATATAAAATCACAGTCACATGAAATAAAGAAATTTAAGAAAACCAATCCAAATATTTAAAAAATTATCGGGCATAGAGTTTCAGAGAGAGCATGGGGAGAAAACATAATGAAAGGGACATGTGAGTAAGAAGGAGAAAGTGGACAGGCTGCCTACTTCATTGCCTGGTATATGCATAGTGGAAAATGATGACAGAGTGGAGTATCCCATGATATTCAGCGTGGGCTTATCATTTGGCATTTTTCTGTATCCTCATATCTTCTACTCAGCCTGTTCTTCTGCATCTAACTTTACTATATGCAGGTGGAATCGCTTCATTTTCATTGTTAATTTGTCCAGTGTATTCTCCCATGCCATTCCTTAACCTGTTTACCTCACTTTCCTTTATCCCATCCTGTTCTTCCCAAGATTCAAGTCAGCATTTGAAATCTGATTGTATCACTCTTCTTTCATATATACTGTTACCAGTTTTATTGTCTCACTGATACATCAGTTTGTTTCTTCCAGCAGAGGAGGCATTAATTCTTCTGATTCATTTTAGGTTTCAAGACTTGGCTTGAAACAGAAGCATTGCCTCATAGACAGGACATTTTTATAGAAGAAACATCTCAGGGAATGGTAAAGAAAGAATCCATTAAGGATGGTCACTGGGACATTAACTTTGAAGAAGCTGTGGAATTTGAGAGCGGGATAGAAGAAGAGCAAGAGAAGAAACCTCTTAGACAAATGATAGATTCGCATGAGAAAACCATCAGTAAAGATGGAAACCATACAAGTCTTGAATTGGGGAAAAGCTTATTTACAAATACAGCTCTTGTCACACAACAGAGTGTTCCTATAGAAAGGATACCCAATATGTATTATACATTTGGGAAAGATTTTAAACAGAATTTTGATCTCATGAAATGCTTCCAGATTTACCCAGGAGGAAAACCTCACGTCTGTAATGAATGTGGGAAGAGCTTCAAGCAGAATCTGCATCTTATTGAACATCAGAGAATTCATACAGGTGAGAAACCCTACAAATGTAATGAGTGTGAAAAAACCTTCAGCCACAGATCATCCCTTCTTTCTCATCAGAGAATTCATACTGGAGAGAAACCTTACAAGTGTAATGAATGTGAGAAGGCATTTAGCAACAGTTCAACCCTTATCAAACATCTGAGAGTGCATACTGGAGAGAAACCATATCGATGTAGGGAATGTGGTAAAGCCTTTAGCCAGTGTTCAACCCTCACTGTACATCAGAGAATTCATACTGGAGAGAAACTCTATAAATGCGGTGAATGTGAGAAGGCCTTCAACTGTAGAGCAAAACTTCACAGGCATCAAAGAATCCATACAGGTGAGAAACCCTATAAATGTAGTGAGTGTGGGAAGGGATACAGCCAGTTTACATCTCTAGCTGAACATCAGAGGTTTCATACTGGAGAACAACTGTATAAATGCTTGGAATGTGGGAGAACCTTCACACGTATTGCAACCCTTATGGAACATCAGCGAATTCACACTGGACAAAAACCTTATCAGTGCAACGAATGTGAGAAAGCCTTCAACCAGTATTCGTCCTTTAATGAACATCGGAAAATTCACACTGGGGAAAAACTTTATACATGTGAGGAATGTGGGAAAGCCTTTGGTTGCAAATCTAACCTTTATCGGCATCAGAGAATTCATACTGGAGAGAAACCGTATCAGTGTAATCAGTGTGGAAAGGCCTTCAGCCAGTATTCATTTTTAACCGAACATGAGAGGATCCACACTGGAGAGAAACTGTATAAATGTATGGAATGTGGGAAAGCCTACAGTTACAGATCAAACCTTTGTAGACACAAAAAAGTTCACACGAAAGAGAAACTCTATAAGTGGAAGGAATATGGGAAACCTTTCATCTGCAGCTCCTCACTTACCCAGTATCAGAGATTTCTTAAAGGAGATAAAGCCTATGAGGTTTAGTTCATCACTCAAATAATCCAAGACTTCTCACTGGGGAATAAGGGAATAATAAATAGGGTACAAACTCCTAATAGATTTGTCTTTTTTACTTCTCCTGAAGGAAATATGTTAGTTGCCACTAAGTCATGATAAAATTGATCAGTGAGACTATGAAGAGCACTGACTTGTTAAGTTTTAAAAGAACCATAAATTCTAAGGTATCTAAAAACCTATGAGTATTTAATTCATAGAAAAAATGTAAAAGGCCTAACTTTTAAAAAATCATGAAAAATAGTTGAATATACATTTTGTTTCCCTCATAAGACCATATTCCCTTTAAAAGAGTAAGCTTCAATAGTGAATTTTCTTTTAAAAACAGTCACTGAGTTATTAATAATGTAAATAAGTGTGTGGCCTTCTTTAAAATAGCTGGCTAACATAGGAAGCACTTCTTTTCATAAAGAGAAGCTAAACATGAAAAGGAATTATTTAAATTTAACTCTTCACATGGAAATAATAATAAAGCCCTTTATATGAGCTGTCCCACCAGCAACTTACATATGTAAACATACATATATACACATATGCATGTGTGTGTAAACATAAAAGTCCTTTATTATTAAAAAATGTAGTTTTATTGATTTAGAATTTAGTTCTTAAAATCTTGCCCAAAGGTAGACTCTCTTTCTTTTACTTTCTTCCATTATTTCTTAAATTGATGTGGTTTTATATAACTGAACAGAGTACTATTACAGTACCATAGAAGGCGGATTAACTGAAGCAGCTGGAAAGACTGTCAAGCACATATTTTGTTATCTGTTGCAGAAGGGATGTATTTGGCAGAATCTCAGGCTACATGTCTGGTAGCTCATTAGAGCCAGGAGAGAGTTTAGTTTAATTATAGCCTTTCATTGTACTAATGAAGGATTTGAACTTAGAGAACAGAGTCAAGACTAGAATCTAGGTCTTCGGTTCTGGTGTTTTGTGATCATTATAGGCTCGTTTCCAACCTGAGGTCCCAAGAGTACTATTTGTTTTGTAGCCTGGTTAGACATAGTTGCAGTAATTTAAAGTTACTGCGTTATCTTTAAGGGCGTCCTCTCACCTTAATCTTAATAATTGACTCACAACTATATTCTTTTTTCTTATGAGTCCCTAATTATGCCTGCTTTTGTTATAATTGTACTTAAATCCTTAAAGCTAGCTGAGGTCCAGATAGTGTAATTGCTTTTGGAGGCTTCACATATAAGGTTGCCTTCTTATTACACATATTTTAGGAATTATTTTGTGGAAAGTTATATATGAAGAGTTTATTATTAAGCATTCCTTTCATCAGTTTAAATGTTTAGTTCCTCCCAGGCGTTTTTCCTCCAATTTTCTATTTGATTTTCAATCAATTCACAGTTGGTATCATTAAAAAAAAAATTCTAATACAATTAGCTAGACCTTCTGAGAAAAATGTTAGAATTAAACTCAAGCAGTCAGTATAGTATATTTCTTAACCGACTGGTTTTAGCTTATCGGAAAGTAATTATTTTATGTATTTACATACATTTACAAAGAAAATGAGGCTTTTAAACAGACCTCACTATTTAACAGTGTACACAGTAGTGGTGAGCATGCTTATACCCAAATTTTGGTTTCTAAATGCCATTCCCCACTAAAAGGAACCAGGGTTCCTTGGAGAAATGGCTGATTCCATGTTTGGAGCAGCGGAAGTGGGTGGTGTGGCTAAAATACCTTTTTTATTAAGAAAATAAAACAAAAAGCAAGATAGTATTTGAAGACTAATGGGGTAATGTCAGAAGGGGACAGGCGCCAAGTTGAAGGTATCCTCACTGGCCAAATTTAGGACGACTTAAAAAGAATAATCACTCTTATTGGTGATAATACTAAGAAGGAAAAGAAGTTCATAATGATGAAAGTAGAGAAAAAAGAAAACTCTATACAATTATTTGAAGAATGTCTTCTTTTAAATGTACATGGAATTATAGATTTGGAAAAATTACCATTTTACAACCCTTAATGTAATTAAATCTAGCAAAAATCGATGGTAAAACCCATTAAGTGGAAAAAATTTTAAGGAACTTTGTTTACAAGGTGTCAGAACGTCACAGATATCTATTGCAAAAGAATTGCCTTTACAGTGAGACTTGGCTGTCAAACTGCATTTCACTACTTCTGGAATAAGCCAGCATTATGTGGCTCTTGATGGGATGCAGTATGAAGCATGTGTGATCATCCTTGATGTACTGCCAAAAATATTTACCTCAAATTTAATTAAATCTTTTGTCTAGACTTATCTTCCTGTTTAAAGAAATACAGGAATAGAGGAACAAGTTGAGTTACACAGTATGGAAATAGACAAGTCCAGAGTTGGTATAGGACAACTGGACTTTTTTTTATATTCATTTTAAAATGGTTTTCTTAAATTTATTTTTTAAAACATAACACGAGGAAGGTGTTAAAACTGGTGTAATAGCTCAAAAGAATTAAGTATTCCAGATTTCGGGACGGATGAAGAGGGAGATATTCAGAAACCTTCACCAGATTCCTCCCAACTTGATCATAGTGGATTAATGATGTGCTTTGTGGATGTGGTTAGTCAATGACACCAGCTTGACGGATCTTTCTTTCTGCACCAAACCCCATTGAGTTATCTGGTCCCCTTGGCTGACGAAGAGCCATTAGGCGAGGATCACTGGCATCATCCAGGGTGATGTTCTTCAAGCGACTGACCAACCGATCAGGTTGAGGAGCTGCAACAGCCTTGGGGCCCTCACAGACTTGCCAAACATTCCAGGCACTGCACTTGCCAGTGCGCTGATGAAGAATCATGGAGAACTCCACCTCATCTCCTGCCTGGAGCTCAGGGCCATCCTCAACTTCTTTCATATGGAAAAAGAGCTTCTTGCTATCCCCTACTTCATAGTTAATGAAGCCAAACTGATCTTGCACACATTCCACTGGCCCTACGCAGGGGTGTGATGTTGTAAGCCATCATTTGTGCATTTTGGCCCTGGTCTGGACTTTTCAAAAAGCAAATGTAGTAAAACAAAAAAGTGGTCTCTGCTAGATGAAGAGACATAACCAAATGGAAAGTGTGATCCTTTATTAGCTTCTGATTCATAAAAAAAAAAAAAAAACCTATAAAAGACATTTGGGGGGATATTTGGGGAAATAGGAAGATGGAATGGGTAGTAGATAATGTGGTATATTTGATTTTTCTGGAAGTGATAATTGAGTTACGTAGGATAATAATGTTCTAATTCTTTCCTAGGAGATGCATGCAGAAGTTTTTTTTTTAAGTAAGCTTGAAAAGTCATGATGTTGGCAGCATATTTTCAAATAAATATGTACAAAATCAGTCAATTGTTTTTTGTGGTGGATCTATATGTGGTGGATGTTCATTGGTCATTTAAAACATTTTTCTATATGTGTCAATTTTTAATAAAAATGCAAAAAGTGATTGGATAAAGTGATGAATATTAATCTTTCAATCAGAATTCTCCATTTATATTCTTAGGAAGTTCCTGTTTGAGAGTTTATCCTCCAGGGATGTAATCATTGGCAATAAAGTAACTAGGTGGTACCAGTTCTCCTTTAAATGGAATGAGCATGTTCCACTTTATCTCTCATGCTAAATGTAACTAAGGCATGGAGCAGCTGTCTGGGGACCCTCAAAAGTAATGATTGATAACAGGCAGATTTGGGAAGGAAACTAGAATTTGAAACAAGATCATTGTGGCGCTCCTGGGCATTCCTGTGGTGAGGACAGAGATGGCTGAGCAGGCATCTAAACCTCAGAGTTAGGAACCCTTCACTCTGGGCAGAGGATTTGTGAGCCAAAAAGGGTTAGGAGAATCCCCATTGCTTTTCTTCCCTCGCTATCTTCCTGCTACTTGGACCTGGAGGTGATGTATCCATGAGGTGTGTAGCAGAGAGGAGAACCTAAACCCTTGGATTTCTAACCCGAAGATCGGGAAGAGGAAGTGGCTCCTGAGAGGTAGAAGGTGTCAAGGTGGTGACAAAGATAAGGAAGGTCAAGAAAGTGATTTCATAACAGTTGTTTATGCAATCTGGGGCTCTCCCCTGGTCTATACATATATAGGTCTGACCCGATAATTGTTTGGGTCTGACACTGGGCAAAGATCCAAATAGCACTGAGAATACTTAGAAAACTGGACTGACATTAGAACCACAGCCCACAGGAGATGGATTGGAACTGGTCACCAAGACTTAGCCAGTTAAATTGCCTGCTGGAAAAAATACCCTAACATTTTCTGGAAGAATTAAATACCCAGAGGCTCGTAATATTCAAAATGTCCAAGATGCAATGCAGAATCACGTGAAATACATGAGTCAGGAAATTTTCAACAATTCAAAGACAACAGACACTAACCCCAAGATGACACAGATGTTGGAATTATGAGACAAAGACTTTAGATATTATAACACTGTTTCAGAAAGTGACCATTCCAGAAATTGATGGAAATGTCAAATTTTTCAGCAGGAAAATAGTAATTTGACTCACTTCTAATAAATCGAATAAGATACAAGTGATGTGATGTCACTTAAAATATTTGGTTATGAGAAGACTGTGGCTTCTGCATAGGCATGTGCTCTCTTGAATCACTTGTCCTTTCAGAAACCAGTTGCCTTATCATGAGGACACGGCCTGTGGAGAGTTCCATGTAGTAAGTAACTGAAGCCCATGGCCCACAGCCAGCAACAAACTTTGGCCTTCTAGCAACCATGTGAGTGAGCTTAGAAGTGGATCCTCTCTTGCCTGAGCCTTCAAATAGGACTGCAGCCACAGCCAACTACTTGCCTATAACCTCATGTGAGACGCTGAGCCAGAAAGACCTAGCTAAACCACTCACTTCTGGCTTCTTAACCCCCAGAAACTCTGGGTTAGTACGTGTTTTAACTGGTAGGTTTTGGGGTAATTTGTTATGCAGCAACAGATAACTGATACAGAACTTGGTACTTGGAGGTGGGCAGCTGCCATAATGAAAACCCAAAATATGGGAGGGGTTTTGGAACTTGGCAGTGGGTGTTAAGTAGGCATGTGCTGGTAAAAACCTCAAGTGCTTTGAAGAAACTATAGCAGCATCATGTCTGACAAGGCTGTAGATGAGGACTTCTAGAAGAGTGAGGTAAATGTTATTGGAAAACTGGAGGAAGGAAAAACTTATGTAGTGGCAGACTGAAAGTAAAACGTGCCTAATATGATCTCACTAGAGAGATTTCCTGACCGAGTGTTGCAGGTGCCATCTGGCTTCTTGATTATGGTAACATATAAGGAGAGATTAAAAACTATAGGAAAGACCATTAAACAAAAAGGATCCAGGGCTTGATGGTTTTGGAGATAATCTCATCAAGACAACAGGATTTGCTAAAATTAAGAAATCACTTCTCAGCAAAGATCAAATTTAGAGAACTCCTTGGAAAACACCCTCCAATGATGAAGCTCCTTATAGTATTTAATAAAAATTAATAAAAAGAGTTGACAAAGATGTGGAAAAATTGGAACCTTCACACACTGCTGGTGGGAGTATAAAATGGTGCAGCCTCTTTGGAAAACAGACTGGAATTTACTTCAGAGATTATATATAGAGTTACCATGTGACTTAGCAATTCCACTCCTAAATTTATACCCAAGAGAAATGAAAACAAACATTTATATATGTACATGAATGTTCATAGCAGCATTATTCATAATAGAAAGTGGAGACAACCCAGTGTTCATCAGCTGATGAGTGAGTAGGCAAAATGTGGCATATTTGTATAATGAAATGTTGTTTGTCAATAAAAAGAAATAAAACACTGATAAATGCTACAACATGGATCAACCTTGAAAACGTGCTGGGTGAAGGAAGCCAGTAACAAAGGACCACATACCGTATGGTTCCATTTATGTGTGATTTTCAGAATAAGCAAATCTGTAGAGACAGAAAGTAAATGATTGATCTCCAAGGGCTTTAGAGAGTTGGAGAAAATGTGGGGTGACTGCTAATGGATGTGGAGTTTCTTTTTGGAATGATGAAAATTTTCTAAAGTCATGCTAATTATCGCACAACTCTGAATGTATACTACAAGGCTTTTGGATTGTACACTTTATATGGGCGAATTGCATGGTATGTGAGTTCTATCTCAATAAAGTTTGTTGTAAACAACCTATTGCAAATGCTTATCTGTTAATGCCAATCTGTAATAAAATTTTATATAGTTCGTCTTTGGAAATGTTCTTTCACACCGATAGCATTGTCGGATGCTGGTATCTGTCCATAAGCATATTATTTCAATTGGGCATATCCATTGCTTGGAAGTCATTTATAGAATTTCGTTAGATTCTTTGGATGTTTGCCTTTCAGCACACTGTTAACGTTGCAGATTAAGAAGAGTTTGGGTGGATGCTCCTCAGTTGTACTGTTAAGTGAATTTTGAAATATGTATATTTCTTTTGCATTTGCATTAGGATCTAAAAAATGCTGTTGGAACTGGAGTTTGTGCTCAGAATCCATATGTGTGGAAAATATTTGTGAGAATGGAGATATCACTTCTTATTTTAAACTTGGACAGCATGTGAAATATATAAAGCATTTTCACATTACTTGCGATTCAAATATTAGTTGTCATTGAAATGACTTTGCAGCAGAATAAGCTTTGCACATAAGCTCTGATTTGCCTTGAAATTTGAGGTTGAATTCATTAAGAAACATCAAGTTTGCAGCAAAAGCTAGTTTCTAAAGGCATCCCATGTTTAATGATAGTGGTTGAACAAAGTTCTTCTCATTCAGAAAAATCTCACCCTCAGCCCTGAGCTTAAAAAATTGCAGGCAAACTTTATTACTGCTAAGTCATTGAACTGCTGTGTGGCAGAGCTAGTCAGGATATTTGACTTCTATTCCTGGAAAAAAAAGTCACAGAGCTAACAAAAGTCCATATGAGCAAATGAAGTTCACTTTTGACATTGCTTGTTCAGCAAGACAGACTTACATATTTCCTGCATACTACCTGCTGAAGAATAACCGCAGGTTTTAAACACCTTAAACTTTTGCAAGCTTTGTGAACTTCTCTAACTAAGCCTCGGAAAAAGTTCTTTAGGCCAGGCACAGTGGCTCACGCCTGTAATCCCAGCACTTTGGGAGGCCAAGGCTAGTGGATCACTTGAGGTCAGGAGTTCAAGACCAGCCTGGCCAACATGGCAAAACCCCCGTCTCTACTAAAAATACAAAAATTAGCTGGGCATGGTGGCGTGTGCTGTAATCCAGCTACTCAGGCGGCTGAGGCACGAGAATCGCTTAAACCCAGGAGGCAGATGTTGCAGTGAGCCGAGATCATGCCACTGCACTCCAGCCTGCGTGACAGAGTAAGACTGTGTCTCAAAAAAAAAAAAAAAAAAAAAAAGTTCTTTACGTATTTACATATTTTTACTACCAGCAGTTGGAACACATTTTTGCAGATTGCACTTCGGGTTTACTAAATTAGTATTTTCTTTAAAAATATTCTTGCTTTTGATTGGTTCCACACAATCTATTTATAGAGGTCAATTATTAAGTAATTTCAAATGATATTAACTATCAAATCCATGACAACTGAGTAGTATCACTCACATCATTGCCTCGTCCAGAGCCAAGGGAAACCACTTAAAATCACTTGCCGTGTTGACTATTGACACTGCTCGCAGTGTTCTCAACTCTTCAAATGAGTAATGTCACTGGTCTGAAAGTGCCTCCAGATGAAAGTCGGGCGTATTGAGGCCTCACTTTTGTTTCCCTTCACTTGAGGATTAGACTTCTGTATTGCACGTTGTCCATTATCTGGAAAAAAATATTTTTTTCTAGATGTACGGTTTCTTTCTCTTGGATAGGCTAGTCTAGTAACAGTTTCTCAATCATGGGTGGTAGTGTACATATACAGAAATAATCCTTAAATTACAATTTTGATAAATGCTATTAAGGAAAACTACAGACTATTATAAGAGCATTCAATAGAGATGTGTCTACTCCAGAGCATGGTATGAGGTCAGAGTGTGCTTTTTTGAGTAAGTATCATTAGGCAGAGATCTTGGGGCAGTTGAGAAACAGGACTCGTTGCAGGCAGACAGAAGAGTGCATAAGAAGGCGCTGTTCCTTTTTTTCCCATTCTTTTTCACCTTTGCATTCCAGTTTCTACAGACGTATCTTCAGGCTCGCTGATTCTTCCCTTGGCTCTGTCTGGTCTACTGATGAGCCCACCAAAGGCATTCTTCATTTTGTTAGCATTTTTCATTTCCAGCATTTTCTTTTCTGAGTTTCCATTCTTTTTATATTACCCATCAATTATTGCATATTGTCTATGTATTCAGTTAGAGCCCTTAATATATTAATTATAACTTCACCATCTGACAACTCCAAAATCTGTGTCATATCTGAGTCTGATTCAGATGCTTGCTTTATCTCTTCAGACTGTATTTTTTCTTGCCTTTTAGCATGTGTAATTTTTTGTTGAGAGCTGAGCATGCTGTATCTGGTAATAGGAACTGAGGTAATCAGACTTTTACTGTGAGCTTTCATGTGAATCTCTAGGAGCAAGGCTGTGCTCAATGTTTGCTGTAGCTACAGGTGCCATAGGCATCAGTTCCCTCTAGTTTCCGTGTGTGTGTGTGTGTGTGTGTGTGTGTGTGTGTGTGTGTGTGTGTGTGTTTTGTTTTGTTTTACTTATTGCTTTCCTATTGTCTTTGGGATCCCTAAGAATTCCTTCTTAAGTAGAGTATGTTTAAGAAGAATTCCTTCTTAAGTAGAGTATGTTTAAGAAGAATTCCTTCTTAAGTAGAGTATGTTTAAGAAGAATTCCTTCTTAAGTAGAGTATGTTTAAGAAGAATTCCTTCTTAAAGGGAGTCCTGCACCTCTCTTAGTTGCAATCCACTGTCATTCTTCTGGAGTCCTACTGATATAATAATGCAGTGTTGAGGAGAGGAGGTATATAATAATCCATAATCTTACGAATAAATCTCAGGTTTTTCATGGGTTTCAGTCCCTGGGCTGTGATCTTCAGAGGCATTTGTTAGCTTTTTTTCCATTCCTAGGTGAGAGGGTGGAGCTGTCTAATTGCCTTTCTCCCAGGTCAGAAAAGTTTCTAGTAAAGTATTGCTCTTGAGGGTAAGCCTTTGTTTCAGAGAACACCCTGGGCATATTTCAAAATGGTAACTTTCCCCAGGCGTATTTCAAAATGGTTACTTTTCTCCTACCCCTGCCAGAAGCACAAAGGGATTTTTCTCTGATTTCACTGAGAACCCAGTGGGGTTCCTGGAGGTAAACCCCCATAAAACTGTGGCCCCAGTCTTACTCTCAAGCCAGTCCATGATCTGCCTCCCACAATGTGTCAGTCACCATGTAAGTGTTCCTACCAGTTACTGGCTCCAGAAGCTTCTGCTCCTGGTAAGCTGGTCTTGCCTGTGATTCTCTGTATCCACCTACTTCTCCAGTTTTCAGGGTGGCAGTGTGTCCTGTGACCTCAACTATCTGACGGATCTAAGAGGAATCACTGGTTTTCAGTTTGTTTACCTTTTTGCTTGTGGTGAGGATGTGAGTGATGACTTCCAAGCTCTCTACATGTTTCTAAGCTGGAGCTGGAAGCCTCTCTCCTTAGCTGAGGGTTTGGAAGTGGTGGAAGGGTATATCTGATTAGTCTGCACTTCTTTCCATCAACTTCTCCTTGTAATTGGCTTAAAGGCTACGCTGTTAGACACAGCTGACGTCATCTAGCCTGGGCTTTTGCTGATAACGTCTGGGTAAATGTGGCAGACAGAGATCATCCCAAAGCAATGTGTGGGAGGAAGAAATGTATAAGCCATAAACTCTTCTCCAACGCCATCTTCTCGTTGCAGTGTCTGGCTGCTCCAGACCTGAGTTTTGTAAAAAAACAAAACAAAAAGACCCAACACACACACACACACACCCCCCAAAATATTTTGCCACAGGCCAACTTGCACCAGTTCAAATCGGCTTTCTCAGGCATTCTCATAGTATTTATATTGATTCATCATATCAATAATCCCACCTCATTTTGGGAGGTTCTCCAGAGTTATTGTGGGGAGAAAGAAACTCATACTATTTCACCATCTTGTATGGAAACCAATAGGTTTAAAATTAAACCTTCCTTGATTTCTGGGAATCTAACTTAGTGTGGCACTTCATCTTTTTATCCACAAATGGATATAGTCTACTGATATCGGGGTTAGGAATTTTGCATCCATGCAATTTTTTTTGTGTTTTCCTTCTGGTCCTTATCTAATTTTGCCATTAGAGTTATGACATCATGGAATAAATCGAGAAGTGCTTCCTTTCCCCACTATTAACTAGAAGAGTTTATATAAGAGAATTATCTACTTCATGAATGGTAGCATTTGTCTACTAACATTCTAAGCCTGGTATTTTCTTTGTGGAAATATTTTAAATTTCAAATTTGATTCTTTTTATGACTATAATTCTATCAGATTTTCTAGTTCTTCTTGTGTAAATTTTATTTTTCTAAGAATTTGTTCATTTTACTTATTTGCATTTTTTGGCATGAACTTGTTTATATTTTTTTTTTCATTAACCTTCTAACTTCTACTCCATGAATTTGTTTATATTATTTTTTCATTAACCTTCTGATTTCTACTCTTTCAATAGTTAAATTCCGTTCCTTCTTTTTTTTTTTTTTTTTGAGATGGAGTCTTCTTGCTCAGTCGCCCAGGCTGGAGTGCAGTGGCGCGATCGCGGCTCACTGCAAGCTCCGCCTCCCAGGTTCACGCCATTCTCCTGCCTCAGCCTCCCGAGTAGCTGGGACTACAGGCACCTGCCACCACGCCCGGCTAATTTTTTGTATTTTTAGTAGAGACGGGGTTTCACCGTGTTAGCCAGGATGGTCTCCATCTCCTGACCTTGTGATCCACTCGCCTCAGCCTCCCAAAGTGCTGGGATTACAGGCGTGAGCCACCGCCCCCGGCCAGTTCTGTTCCTTATTTCTAACGTTTTTGTGTATGCATCTGTCTTTTATTCTTCATCAACATTACCAGAAGTTTGTAAATACTAAGTCAACTTTTGGCTTTGTTAATCCTTTATAAGTTTTTTTTATAATTAAATTCCATGCTTAATAAACTTGGCTTTTTATTTCCTTCTAATTTCTTTGGTTTTGTTCTATTATATAGCTCATTAGTTAATTTTCAAACCTTTTTTCTAATTTTTGTATCAAGATTATAAGTACTTCCAAGCACTTCCCTGAGTAAATTTCATACTATTTTATTTTTCAGTCAGCTTTCTCAGATTGAATCACAAGTTTTGCTCTATGATACTCGGTTAGGAGTATTTTCTGTTTTGGTCACATTAAAAATTTTAGTGATATGCTTAGTTTGTTCAGGGTGTGCATACAGGCATTTAATATGAGGAATATAATTTCTCCATAAATTTGATTTCATTACAATTACAAAAAGATAAAGAATTATGAAATAACATTTCCCTAAATTAATTACCTGTGAACACACTTTCAGTGATGAATGTGATATATTTGTAAGTCTTTAATTTTTCCTATGTTTTACTTGCTTTGCTTATATTTGTTGAAATATCATTTTATACCTGCATATAACAAAAGTTTGGGAAAAATTGGGCATGCTTTTTGTTTTTGATTTCATTTTTCTTTAATAATACACTTATTTTTATTTCACAATTTTTAATTGGTATGTAATAACTGTACATATTTTGGGGCTACATGTGGTATTTTGATACCTATATATAATATGCAATGATCAAATCAGGGAAATTAGGACATCCATCACCTCAAACACTTATCTTTTCTTTGTGTTGGAAATATTACAATTCTCTTCCTATTTTGAAATGTACAACACGTTATTGTTAACAATAATTTTCCTGCTGTACCATTTGAATACTAGAATTTATTCCTTCTATTTAACTGTATTTTTGTGCCCTTAACCAGCTTCTCTTTATCTTCTCCTACCCACTTCCCTTCCCAGCATCTGGTAACCACCATTCTAATCTATACTTCCATGAGATCCACTTTTTTAGTTCCCACATATGAGTGAGAATGTGAGATTTGTCTTTCTGTACCTGGCTTATTTTACTTAACATAGTGACCTCTAGTTCCATACATGTTGATGGAAATGATAAAATTTTGTTCTTTTTTATGGCTGAATAATATCCCATTGTGTATATGTACCATACTTTCTTTACCTGTTCATCCATTAGGTTAGGTTGATTCCGTATCTTGGCTATTATGAATAGTGTTGCAATAAACATGGGCATGCTGATATCTCTTCCCTATAGAGATTTCCTTTCTTTTGGATACGTATCAGCAGTGGGATTGCTGGAGCATGTGGTAGTTTCATTTTTAGTTTTTTTGAGGAACCTCCATACCGTTTTCCATAATGGCTGTACTACTTTACATTCCTACCAACAGTATACGAGCATTCCCCTCTTTCTGCATCTTCACTAGAATTTTTTTTTCTGTCTTCTTGATAACATTCTAACTGGAATGAGATGATATCTCATGTGCTTTTGGTTTGCATTTCCCTGATGATTAGTGATGTTGAACATTTTTTCATATACCTGTTGGCCATTTGTATGTCTTTTGAGAAATTTCTATTCAGGTCTTTCATCCATTTTTAAAATTTAATTTAATTTGTCCCTCATCTTCTTTGTGATGGTATTTTTCCATCATTAAGTCAGATTATTTGTTTCTTTTTTTATTGAGTTGTTTGTATTTTTTATTATTCTTGTCATTAATCGTTTGTCTGATGGAGTTTGCAAATATTTTCTCCCATTCTGTAGGTCTCTTCACTTTATTAATTATTTCCTTTGCTGTGCAGAAGTTTTTTAGATTGATATAATCCCATTTTTGTTTTGGTTGCCTATGTTTTTTTTTTTTTATTTTTTTTTTGAGACAGAGCCTCACTCTGTCGCCCAGGCTGGAGTGCAGTGGTACAATCTCGGCTCACTGCTACCTCTCCCTCCCAGGTTTAAGCAACTCTTCTTCCTCAACCTCCCAAGTAGCTGGGATTACAGGCACCCACCACAACATCCGGCTAATTTTTGTATTTTTAGCAGAGACAGGATTTCACCATGTTGGCCAGGTCGGTCTTGAACTCCTGACTTCAAGAGATCCACCCACCTTGGCCTCCCAAAGTGCTGGGATTCTAGGCATGAGCCACAATGCTCAGCCAGTTGCCTATGATGTTGAAGTCTTACCCAAAAAATCTTTGCCCAGACCAATGTCCTATAATGCTTTCTCAGTGTTTTATTTTAGTTGTTTCATAGTTTTAGGTCTTATGTTTAAATCTTTAATCCATTTTGAGTTGATTTTTGTATATGGTGAAATATGAGGATCTAGTTTTATTCTTCTATGTGTGGATATCCGGTTTTCCCAGCACCATCTATTAAAGAGACTGTCCTTTCCACAATGTGTGTTCTTGGCTTCTTTACTGAAAAGCAGTTGGCTGTAGGCGTGTGGATTTATTTCTGAGTTCTCTATTCTGTTCCATTGGTCTATGTATCTGTTTTTATGTCAGTACCATGCTGTTTTGTTTACTATTGCTTTGTAGTATAATTTGAAATCAGCTAGTGTGATGCCTCCAGCTTTGTTCTTCTTGCTCAGGATTGTCTTAGCTATTCAGGGTCTTTTGTGGTTCCATATAAATTTTAGAATTGCTTTTTTTGTTTCTGTGGAGAATGTACTTGGTATTTTGATAGGGACTATATCTGTGGTTGCTTTGAGTAGTATAGACATTTTAACAATGTTAATTCTTCCAATCTATGAGCATGAAATATCTTTCCATTTTTTCGTGTCCTCTTTGGTTTCTTTCATCAGTGTTTTATAATTTTTCTTGTAGAGATCTGTCACTTGTTTGGTTAAATTTATTACTAGGTATTTTATTTTTTGTAGCCATTGTAAGTGGGATTGCTTTCTTGATTTTTTTTCAGATTGCTGTAGCATATATAAACACTACTGATGTTTGTATGTTAATTTTGTACCCTGCAGCTTTACTGAGTTCTTACATAAGTTCTAAGAGTTTTTTGGTGGAGTCTTCAAGTTTTTAAAAATACAAAATCACGTCATCTGCAAACAAGAGTAATTTGACTCCTTCCTTTCTAATTTGGATTCCCTGTATTTCTTTCTCTTGCCTAATTCCTCTGGCTATAATTTCCAGTACTATATTGAATAAAAATGGTGAAAGTGGACATCCTTGTCTTATTCCATACCTTAGTGGAAAGGATTTCAGTTTTTCCCATGTGGCTTACAGAAAACATCTTATAGATATAACAAGTTATTTTAAATAGATACCAACTTATCTCTGATCATACAAAAAGGAAAGAAACAAAGAAAAACCCTGTACACATTAACTCTCTTCCCCCATTTTGAATTTTTGATGTCACAATTTGCATTTTATATTGCCTATCTCTTAACAAATTGTAGTTATTTTAAATAGTTTTGTCTTTTAGTCTTCTTAGTAAATATATAAGTAGTTTACATATCACGATTATTACATTAGTATAACAATCATGTTAATGTCCTTTTCTTTTGGTTTGAAGAATCCCTTTAGCATTTTTTATAGGTCCAATCTAGTAGCAATCAATTGCCCCAGCTTTTGTTTGTCTGGGAAAGTCTTTATTGCTCCTTCATTTCTGAAAGATAGCTTTTCTGGGTATAGAATTCTTGCTTGGCAGATTTTTTTTCCCCCTTCAGACTGGAAATATATCTTCCTACTCCATCCTGGCCTGTAAAGTTTCTACTGCGAAGTCTTCTGCTAGGAATATTTGATCTCTCTTACACGTTATTTGCTTCTTTTCTCTAGCTACTTTTAGAATCCCCTCTCTGTGTTGGACCTTTGAGAGTTTATATGTCTTGGAGAATTCTTATTTGGGTTGAATCTGATTGCTAACCTTTGGTCTTCCTGTACCTGGATATTTGTATCTTTCTCCAGGTTTGGAAAGTTTTCTATTATTATTTCTTTAAATAAGCTTTCTACCTATATTTCTTCCTCAGTTCCCTCTTTAAGTCCAATAATCTGAATATTTGCTGGTTTGATGTTGTCTTATAGATCCCCTAAGCTTTCTTTATTCCTTTTCATTATGTTTTCTTTCTCTCTTCCATGTATTTTCAAATAGTCTGTCTTTGAGCTCACTGATTCTTTCCTATGTTTGATCAGTTCTGCTGTTGATGTTCTCTATTGAAATTTTCATAGTATTTTTCAACTCCAGGATTTCACTATTTTTTTCTTTTTTGAGATGGAGTCTTGCTCTGTTGCCCATGCTGGAGTCCAATGGCGTGATCTTGGTTCACTGCAACCTGCACCTCCTGAGTTGAAGCGATTCTCCTGCCTCTGCCGCCTGAGTAGCTGGGATTATAGGTGTGCGCCACCATGCCTGGCTAATATTCATGTATTTAGTAGAGACAGAGTTTCACCATGTTATCCACGTTGGTCTCGAACTCCTGACCTCAAGTGATCCACCAGCCTTGGCCTCCCAAAGTGCTGGGATTTCAGGCATGAGCCACTGTGCCTGGTTGATTTCACATTTTAAAAAATTTTTGTTTTAATCTTTCTGTTAAATTTTCTGGTACATTTCTGAATTAATCCTATGTGTTTTCCTAAAGTTTGTTGAACTATTTAGAACAGCTATTTGGAATTCTTTTTTTTTTTTTTTGAGACAAGAGTCTCACCTCTGTCACCCAGGCTGGAGTGCATGGAGTATAGTGGGGCTATCTCAGCTCACTGCAGCCCCCGCCTCCTGGGTTCAAGTGATTCTTCTGCCTCAGCCTCCCGAGTAGCTGGGACTACAGACGTGCACCACCACACCCGGCCAATTTTTGTATTTTTAGTAGAGATGGGGTTTCACCATGTTGGCCAGGATGGTCTTGATCTCCTGACCTCGTGATCTGCCCACCTCGGCCTCCCAAAGTACTGGGGTTACAGGTGTGAGCCACTGCGCCCAGCCTGGAATTCTTCATCTGAGACATTAAACATCTCCATCACTTTGGTCTGCCTCTGGCACCTTGTTTTCTCTGTTTGGTTAGGTCATATTTCCTTGAATGTTTTTGAGCTTGTGGATGTGCGACAATGTCTGTGCATTTAGGGACTGAAGATTTATTTTAGTCTTCACAGTCTGGCCTCATTTGTGCCTGCCTTTCTTCAGAGGGCCTTCCAGGGATTCTAAGCCCACTATTGAGTTCCCTGAGCCTGTGACCACTGTACCCATCTCAGCACTGGAAGATGTTCTACTCCCAGGCTTGCTGTGAGTCTCATGAGGACTTTGAGGTTAATGAAGTTTTGAGTCCCAGATGGACCTGGGGAAGACCCAAGGAATGGATATATTGGGGCTGTGTGGGAATGCTAGCCAGGGACCTGGGTCTAGAAGACTGTACTGTAGGCTCAGATGGGTGCGCCTCCTCGCAGATCTGAGTCTAGAAGACTGTACCGTAGGCTCAGATGGGTGCGACTCCTAGCAGGTCTTTGCATAGGTGGAATGGGTTCCTTACTGCAGCAAGAGGAGCTGGAGTTGAGACTGGGTCCCCTTGGAATCTGCTGTGGGACAAAGGCTGGAGGGCCCATTATGTTGGCCCAGATAGGTGAGCATCTCCCAGCAGATCTTGGTACAGATGAGATAGTTCTCTGATTGCAGTAGGAGGGGCTGGAGCTGAGACTGGTTCCCCTCAGGATCTGTTGTGGGATAAGGTTGGCAAGCCTATCAGGGAGGCTCAGACTCCTGGGATTGAGGTATGAGTGAGTCTCCCTCTGGGTTCTTCTGTGAGCAACTCTGAACTAGGACCTACATGGGAGTGATGGGGACTGGAGCTGAGCCACAAGGCAACTTTGAGGTTTACTTTTAAGATGGAGGTGACCAGGCAGATGCCTTTCCACCAAGGCACTAGGGTACACAATTCCTTCTGGATCCTTTAACAGATGGTTTTGGTTGCAGGTTCAAAGTCAAACAGTACGGTAGCCAAAGCCCCTTGGGGGACTGGGCCATTTCTGGGCTTGAACCCAGGAACAAGATTGGTGGATCAGCCAACTGGTGTTAGTCTGCACTCTCAAAATAATCCTCCAAGATCTTGGGCTTCACCAATATTTCACAAACTCCTATCTGAATCCTGAGGCAGAGAGACTTTTGATTCTGGATAGGCACAGAATTCTTGTTGTTGTGGGGAGATGTGAGCAGGTTACCTTCTATTCTGCCATCTTGGTGACCAGAATTTTCTAATTTTCAATTTTTTTTTGACCTGTGATTTATTTAGAGGTATGATTTTTAAATTTCAAAAATATATTTTAGCTAAATTTTAAAATATTGATTTCTAATTTAATTTTGTAGTTAAGTTACATTAAGTAAAAAATCATTTCAATTTATTATTATTATTTAATTGTCCAATATGTTGTCAGTTGTCATAAATATTTCATATGTGTTTGAAAAGAATGTGAGTTCAATTGTTGGAGGCTCAGAGATATATGTGTTTTCCTTAGATCAATTTTGTTTGTTGTATTATTCAAATGATATATTATTATTTTTTCTGCTGAGCTATCAATGACTGAGAGACATGTTAAACTTTTTCCCTAGGATGGAGGCTTTGTCAATTTCTCCTTAAGGTTATCACAACTTTTGATATATTAACCAGGTTAACTGAACTTTGATATCTTTATAATATTTATTTCATGAACCTTGTCTATCCAGTAATTTTTTTTTTGCCTGAAAATCAAAAGCCTTGTATATACAGAATTATGGTGATATATATTAGAAACACTGTAGTTTAAATTGCTTTAGAAATAAGGAAGAAGCTGCCACATTTGGGAACTTTGCTAGGAATTTAAATGCCTATTCTCTTTCACCACTAAAACTTTGTGTTACGGGTTTGTCACACATTATTGGAAATGGCACTTAGTCTAATTCCAATTGTTAGACAATTTTATATTAAAAGTTGAAATATAGGTTCCAGAAATTTCTGATTTGATAATTCAGGCCAAATATCCTGCTGAAAACAGCTAAAAAGGCAAAAGGCTGAGCAAGAAAAAAAAAATGGCTGAAAGGTGAGGAGGGGATTGGAATTCAGAGAGGCAAGCCATAGCCACTAGAAAACTTAAACAATCATATGAACCAACTTGACCTAATTGACACCCCCAGAGCACTTTAGCCAACAACAGCAGACTACGCATTATTTTCAACACATACAAACCATATACCAGGCCATTTACAAAGTCTCAATACATTTAAAAGGACTGAAATAACACAAAGTATGTTTTTCTGGCCACAATGATAGTAAATCAAACACAGGAATAAAACGGGCCCAGGCACAGTGGCTCACGCCTGTAATCCCAGCACTTTGGGAGGCTGAGGCAGTTGACTTACTTGAGGTCAGGCATTCGAGACCAGCCTGGCCAACATGGTGAAACGCCGTCTCTACTAAAAATATAAAAACTAGCTGGGTGTGGTGGCACACACCTGTAATCCCAGCTACTTGGGAGGCTAAGGCAGGAGAATCGCTTGAACTTGGGAGGCAGACGTTGCAATGTGTCGAGATTGCACCACTGCACTCCAACCTGGGCAACAGAGTGAGACTCTGTCAAAAAAAAAAAAAAAGAAATAAAATTGGGACATACCCAAGTATTTTGAAAATTAAAAACAATTTTTAATCCACGAGTAGAAGAGCAAACTAACCCAAAGCAAGCAGAAGAATATATTAAGGATTCAAATGAAAATCAGTGCAGTAGAAAATAGAAAAACAGGAGAGAAAAATCAGTGAAACAAAAAGTTGCTTCTTTGAAAAGACCAACAAGATTGAAAAACCTTTAGCTAACGTTAAGAAAAAAGGTAAAAAAACATAAATGCATAAATAACGAGTAAATATGGGGATGTCATTACTGACCCTACAACAGTTGAAAGGATTATAAGGGAATACCAGGAATAATTGTATGGCAACAAATCAGATAACTCAAATGAAACAGAAATTTCTAGAAAGACACAAACTACCAAAAGTGATTCAAGAAGAAGAAATATAAAATCTTAATAGACTTATAATACGCAAAAAAAAACCCCACAAAAAACTGAATTCATAATATAAAATCTGGCCACAAAGAAAAGCTTGGGCCAGAGGTGTTCACTGGTGGTCTATCAAACATTTAAGACAGAGGTAATATCAATTCTTCACAAACTCTTCCAGTAGAAGGAATAGGAAGAACCACTTCCCAATTTATTCTATGAGGCCAGTATTACCCTGAAACCAAAGCCAAAGACATCATGAGAAAACTACAGAATATAGGTACAAATGCCCTTAACAAAAGATTAGCGAAACAACTTTAGGAACAGAGAAAAAGAATTACATACCATGACCAAGTGGGATGTATCTGTGGAATGCAAGGTTGATTTAACATTTGAAAATCAATTAATATAATAGACAATATTAATAGGATAAAGGACAAAATTTATGTGATTATCTCAGTAGATACAAAAAAAGATATTCAATAAAATCCAATACCCATTCATGATAAAAAAAAACTCTCAATAAATTAGGAATAGAAGGCACCTTCCTCAATCTAATAAAGTGCATCTATAAGAAGCTTACAGCTAACATCATACTTAATGGTGAAATACTGGATGCTTTTCCTATACGATGAGGAATAAGGCAAGCATGTTTGCTCTTGCCATTTCTAGTCAGCATTGTAGGGAAGTTCTAGCCAGTCCAATAATAAAAAAGAAGGCAGTCCAGACTGAAAAAAGATAAATAAAACTGTATTTATTCACAAATATGAAGAAAATACCAGGACGGGCACGGTGGTTCACACCAGTGGTACCAGCACTTTGGGAGGACCAGGTAGAAGGATCGCTTGAGTCCAGGAGTTTGAGACCAACCTGGGCAACATAGCAAAACCCTGTGTCTACAAAAACAAAACAAAACCAAAATAGTCAGGCATGGTGGCATGCACCTGTAGTCCCAGCTACTTGGGAGGCTGGGGAGGGAGGATTGCTTGTGTCCAGGAGGTCGAGGCTGCAGTGAGCTGTGATTATGCCACTGCATTTCAGCCTAGGCAACAGAGTGAGACCCTGTCTCAAAAAGAAAAGAAAAGAAAATACTGAGGAATCCATAGAAAAAAAAAAACCCAGCTACTAGAACTAATAAACATGTTGAGAACATTTGAGGACCCAAGATTAAGACACAAAAAGCAACTGTACTTCACTATACTAGCAATGAACAACATGAAAATGAAATTAATAAAACTAGTCCATCAAAGGGAATAAAATGCTTAGGAATAAACTTAACAAAAATGTGTAAGACGTGTACATTGAAAACTACAAAACACTGCCTGAGAGATATTAAAGAAAATCTAAATAAATTGAAAGACATTTCATGTTCATAGACTGAAAGACACAATGTTGTTAGGTATCAGTTGTTCCCTGACTGATCTAATAAATTCAATGTGACTTTTTCACATGCCAGTAGGCCTTCTTGCAGAATTGACAAGATGACTTAAATACTTACATGGAAGTGCAAAAGACTCCGAAGAGGCAAAACAATTTTGAAAAATAACGAAGTTAAAGGACTTCATACTCCCTGATTTCAAAGCTTACTAAAAGTTATAGTAATCAAGACAGTTGTGACACTAATGCAAGGAAAGATGTAGGTCAATGGAGCAGAATTGATAAAAAAAATTCTTCATTTGTGATCACTTGATTTTTATCAACATACCAAGGAAATTTTGTAGGGAAAAGACAGCCTTTTCGACAAATGATGTTTGTTTTCAAGAAATTATGCGGAGGAGCCAAGATGGCCAAATAGGAACAGCTCCGGTCTACAGCTCCCAGCGTGGGCGACGCAGAAGATGGGTGATTTCTGCATTTCCATCTGAGGTACGGGTTCTTCTCACTAGGGAGTGCCAGACAGTGGGCGCAGGTCAGTGGGTGCGCACACCGTGCGCCAGCCGAAGCAGGGCGAGGCATTGCCTCACTCAGGAAGCGCAAGGGGTCAGGGAGTTCCCTTTCCTAGTCAAAGAAAGGGGTGACAGACGGCACCTGGAAAATCGGGTCACTCCCACCCGAATACTGCGCTTTTCCGACCGGCTTAAAAAACGGCGCACCAGGAGATTATATCCGGCACCTGGCTCAGAGGGTCCTACGCCCACGGAGTCTCGCTGATTGCTAGCACAGCAGTCTGAGATCAAACTGCAAGGCGGCAGCGAGGCTGGGGGAGGGGTGCCCGCCATTGCCCAGGCTTGATTAGGTAAACAAAGCAGCCGGGAAGCTGGAACTGGGTGGAGCCCACCACAGCTCAAGGAGGCCTGCCTGCCTCTGTAGGCTCCACCCCTGGGGGCAGGGCACAGACAAACAAAAAGACAGCAGTAACCTCTGCAGACTTAAATGTCCCTGTCTGACAGCTTTGAAGAGAGCGGTGATTCTCCCAGCACACAGCTAGAGATCTGAGAATGGGCAGACTGCCTCCTCAAGTGGGTCACTGACCCCTGACCCCCGACCCCCGAGCAGCCTAACTGGGAGGCACCCCCCAGCAGGGGCACACTGACACCTCACATGGCCGGGTACTCCAACAGACCTGTAGCTGAGGGTCCTGTCTGTTAGAAGGAAAACTAACAAACAGAAAGGACATCCACACCAAAAACCCATCTGTACATCACCATCACCAAAGACCAAAAGTAGATAAAACCACAAAGATGGGGAAAAAACAGAGCAGAAAAACTGGAAACTCTAAAAAGCAGAGCGCCTCTCCTCCTCCAAAGGAACGCAGTTCCTCACCAGCAATGGAACAAAGCTGGACGGAGAATGACTTTGACGAGCTGACAGAAGAAGGCTTCAGACGATCAAATTACTCTGAGCTACAGGAGGACATTCAAACCAAAGGCAAAGAAGTTGAAAACTTTGAAAAAAATTTAGAAGAATGTATAACTAGAATAACCAATACAGAGAAGTGCTTAAAGGAGCTGATGGAGCTGAAAACCAAGGCTCGAGAACTACGTGAAGAATGCAGAAGCCTCAGGAGCCGATGTGATCAACTGGAAGAAAGGGTATCACCAATGGAAGATGAAATGAATGAAATGAAGCGAGAAGGGAAATCTAGAGAAAAAAGAATAAAAAGAAACGAGCAAAGCCTCCAAGAAATATGGGACTATGTGAAAAGACCAAATCTATGTCTGATTAGTGTACCTGAAAGTGATGCGGAGAATGGAACCAAGTTGGAAAACACTCTGCAGGATATTATCCAGGAGAACTTCCCCAATCTAGCAAGGCAGGCCAACATTCAGATTCAGGAAATACAGAGAACGCCACAAAGATACTCCTCGAGAAGAGCAACTCCAAGACACATAATTGTCAGATTCACCAAAGTTGAAATGAAGGAAAAAATGTTAAGGGCAGCCAGAGAGAAAGGTCGGGTTACCCTCAAAGGGAAGCCCATCAGACTAACAGCGGATCTCTCAGCAGAAACTCTACAAGCCAGAAGAGAGTGGGGGTCAATATTCAACATTCTTAAAGAAAAGAATTTTCAACCCAGAATTTCATATCCAGCCAAACTGAGCTTCATAAGTGAAGGAGAAATAAAATACTTTACAGACAAGCAAATGCTGAGAGATTTTGTCACCACCAGGCCTGCCCTAAAAGAGCTCCTGAAGGAAGCACTAAACATGGAAAGGAACAACTGGTACCAGCTGCTGCAAAATCATGCCAAAATGTAAAGACCATCGAGACTAGGAAGAAACTGCATCAACTAATGAGCAAAATAACCAGCTAACATCATAATGACAAGATCAAATTCACACATAACAATATTAACTTTAAATGTAAATGGACTAAATGCTCCAATTAAAAGACGCAGACTGGCAAATTGGATAAAGAGTCAAGACCCATCAGTGTGCTGTATTCAGGAAACCCATCTCACGTGCAGAGACACACATAGGCTCAAAATAAAAGGATGGAGGAAGATCTACCAAGCAAATGGAAAACAAAAAAAGGCAGGGGTTGCAATCCTAGTCTCTGATAAAACAGACTTTAAACCAACAAAGATCAAAAGAGACAAAGAAGGCCATTACATAATGGTAATGGGATCAATTCAACAAGAAGAGCTAACTATCCTAAATATATATGCACCTAATACAGGAGCACCCAGATTCATAAAACAAGTCCTGAGTGACCTACAAAGAGACTTAGACTCCCACACATTAATAATGGGAGACTTTAACACCCCACTGTCAACATTAGACAGATCAACGAGACAGAAAGTCAACAAGGATACCCAGGAATTGAACTCAGCTCTGCACCAAGCGGACCTAATAGACATCTACAGAACTCTCCACCCCAAATCAACAGAATATACATTTTTTTCAGCACCACACCACACCTATTCCAAAATTGACCACATACTTGGAAGTAAAGCTCTCCTCAGCAAATGTAAAAGAACAGAAATTATGACAAACTATCTCTCAGACCACAGTGCAATCAAACTAAAACTCAGGATTAAGAATCTCACTCAAAACTGCTCAACTACATGGAAACTGAACAACCTGCTCCTGAATGACTACTGGGTACATAAAGAAATGAAGGCAGAAATAAAGATGTTCTTTGAAACCAACGAGAACAAAGACACAACATACCAGAATCTCTGGGATGCATTCAAAGCAGTGTGTAGAGGGAAATTTATAGCACTAAATGCCCACAAGAGAAAGCAGGAAAGATCCAAAATTGACACCCTAACATCACAATTAAAAGAACTAGAGAACCAAGAGCAAACACATTCAAAAGCTAGCAGGAGGCAAGAAATAACTAAAATCAGAGCAGAACTGAAGGAAATAGAGACACAAAAAACCCTTCAAAAAATTAATAAATCCAGGAGCTGGTTTTTTGAAAGGATCAACAAAATTGATAGACCGCTAGCAAGACTAATAAAGAAAAAAAGAAGAATCAAATAGATGCACTAAAAAATGCTAAAGGGGATATCACCACCGATCCCACAGAAATACAAACTACTATCAGAGAGTACTACAAACACCTCTACGCAAATAAACTAGAAAATCTAGAAGAAATGGATAAATTCCTCAACACATACACCCTCCCAAGACTAAACCAGGAAGAAGTTGAATCTCTGAATAGACCAATAACAGGTTCTGAAATTGTGGCAATAATCAATAGTTTACCAACCAAAAAGAGTCCAGGACCAGATGGATTCACAGCCGAATTCTACCAGAGGTACAAGGAGGAACTGGTACCATTGCTTCTGAAACTATTCCAATCAATAGAAAAAGAGGGAATCCTCCCTAACTCATTTTATGAGGCCAGCATCATCCTGATACCGAAGCCTGGCAGAGACACAACCAAAAAAGAGAATTTTAGACCAATATCCTTGATGAACATCGATGCAAAAATCCTCAATAAAATACTGGCAAACCAAATCCAGCAGCACATCAAAAAGCTTATCCAACACGATCAAGTGGGCTTCATCCCTGGGATGCAAGGCTGGTTCAATATATGCAAATCAATAAATGTAATCCAGCATATAAACAGAACAAAAGCCAAAAAGCACATGATTATCTCAATAGATGCAGAAAAGGCCTTTGACAAAATTCAGCAACCCTTCATGCTAAAAACTCTCAATAAATTAGGTATTGATGGGATGTATTTCAAAATAATAAGAGCTATCTATGACAAACCCACAGCCAATATCATACTGAATGGGCAAAAACTGGAAGCATTCCCTTTGAAAACTGGCACAAGACAGGGATGCCCTCTCTCACCACTCCTATTCAACATAGTGTTGGAAGTTCTGGCCAGGGCAATTAGGCACGAGAAGGAAATAAAGGGTATTCAATTAGGAAAAGAGGAAGTCAAATTGTCCCTGTTTGCAGACGACATGATTGTATATCTAGAAAACCCCATTGTCTCAGCCCAAAATCTCCTTAAGCTGATAAGCAACTTCAGCAAAGTCTCAGGATACAAAATCAATGTACAAAAATCACAAGCATTCTTATACACCAACAACAGACAAACAGAGAGCCAAATCGTGAGTGAACTCCCATTCACAATTGCTTCAAAGAGAATAAAATACCTAGGAATCCAACTTACAAGGGATGTGAAGGACCTCTTCAAGGAGAACTACAAACCACTGCTCAAGGAAATAAAAGAGGATACAAACAAATGGAAGAACATTCCATGCACATGGGTAGGAAGAATCAATATCGTGAAAATGGCCATACTGCCCAAGCTAATTTACAGATTCAATGCCATCCTCATCAAGCTACCAATGACTTTCTTCACAGAATTGGAAAAAACTACTTTAAAGTTCATATGGAACCAAAAAAGAGCCCGCATCGCCAAGTCAATCCTAAGCCAAAAGAACAAAGCTGGAGGCATCACACTACCTGACTTCAAACTATACTACAAGGCTACAGTAACAAAAACAGCATGGTACTGGTACCAAAACAGAGATATAGATCAATGGAACAGAACAGAGCCCTCAGAAATAACGCGCATATCTACAACTATCTGATCTTTGACAAACCTGAGAAAAACAAGCAATGGGGAAAGGATTCCCTATTTAATAAATGGTGCTGGGAAAACTGGCTAGCCATATGTAGAAAGCTGAAACTGGATCCCTTTCTTACACCTTATACAAAAATCAATTCAAGATGGATTAAAGACTTAAACATTAGACCTAAAACCATAAAAACCCTAGAAGAAAACCTAGGCATTACCATTCAGGACATAGGCATGGGCAAGGACTTCATGTCTAAAACACCAAAAGCAATGGCAACAAAAGACAAAATTGACAAATGGGATCTAATTAAACTAAAGAGCTTCTGCGCAGGAAAACAAACTACCATCAGAGTGAACAGGCAACCTACAAAATGGGAGAAAATTTTTGCAACCTACTCATCTGACAAAGGGCTAATATCCAGAATCTACAATGAACTCAAACAAATTTACAAGAAAAAAACAACCCCATCAAAAAGTGGGCGAAGGACATGAACAGACACTTCTCAAAAGAAGACATTTATGCAGCCAAAAAACACATGAAAAAATGCTCACCATCACTGGCCATCAGAGAAATGCAAATCAAAACCACAATGAGATGCCATCTCACACCAGTTAGAACGGCAATCATTAAAAAGTCAGGAAACAACAGGTGCTGGAGAGGATGTAGAGAAACAGGAACACTTTTACACTGTTGGTGGGACTGTAAACTAGTTCAACCATTGTGGAAGTCAGTGTGGCGATTCCTCAGGGATCTAGAACTAGAAATACCATTTGACCCAGCCATCCCATTACTGGGTATATACCCAAAGGACTATAAATCATGCTGCTATAAAGACACATGCACACGTATGTTTATTGCGGCATTATTCACAATAGCAAAGACTTGGAACCAACCCAAATGTCCAACAATGATAGACTGGATTAAGAAAATGTGGCACATATACACCATGGAATACTATGCAGCCATAAAAAGTGATGAGTTCATGTCCTTTGTAGGGACATGGATGAAATTGGAAATCATCATTCTCAGTAAACTATCACAAGAACAAAAAACCAAACACCGCATATTCTCACTCATAGGTGGGAACTGAACAATGAGAACATATGGACACAGGAAGGGGAACATCACACTCTGGGGACTGTTGTGGGGTGGGGGGGAGGGGGGAGGGATGGCATTGGGAGATATACCTAATGCGAGATGACGAGTAAGTGGGTGCAGCACACCAGCATGGCACATGTATACATATGTAACTAACCTGCACATTGTGCACATGTACCCTAAAACTTAAAGTATAATAAAAAAAGCCTTAAAAAAATTATGCAACAAAATGACAATAGGATATCTACATGCAAAAAGATGAATTTAGACCTTCATGTCACACCATACATAAATATTAAATCAAGATGGACCATTGGCCTAAACATAAGAGCTAAAACTGTTATACTTTTAGGAAAAAAAAAGGAAATCTTCACGGCCTTCAGCAATTTCATTGGGAAATTTCAACACACGGCACTACCATGTTTGGATATCAAGATGCAAAAAGATCAACGTGTATCCAAACTTCACTTTATATACAAAAATTAACTCAAAATATAGACAGAAATGTAAAACCTAGGAATATAAAACTTCGAGAACAAAACATAGAAGAAAATCTTTGTGACCTTAGGTTGAGTGAAGATTTCTTAGATACAATATGAAACACACAGTCCATAATAGAATAAATTGATAAACTGAACTCTAGTAAAATTAAAAACTTCTACTCTTCAGAAGACACTGTTAAGAGAATAAAAAGAGAATAAGAATACAAGCCACGAACTGGGAGAAAATATTTGCAAAGCATATTTTTGGTAAATTACTCATAATATACTCTCCAAACTAAATAAGAAAATAAAAAACCTAATACAAATTCAGCAAGGTTTCACAGATGCCTCACCATATATGCACATATATATAACAAATAAGGGCATGAAAAGACATGTCCATCAACTGGTAAATAAACAAAGTAAATATATCTGTACAATGGACTACTACTCAGTCATAAAAGGGGATGAACTATTGATGTACTCAATAACACATATGAATCTAAAAAATTATGCTGACTGAAAGAGAGTAGATAGTGTTTAATTTCATTTTATGAAACTGAGATGAGACACCAGTAGCTGCCTGGGGACAGAAGTGAAGGCGAGATTACAAAGGAGCAGAAGGGAATTTTGGCGGTGATGGATAGGTTCTCTTTTTTTTTTTTTTGAGACAGAGTCTTGCTCTGTCGTCCAGGCTGGAGTGCAGTGGTGCGATCTCAGCTCACTGCAAGTTCCATCTCCCGGGTTCAAGCAGTTCTCCCTGCCTCAGCCTCCCGAGTAGCTGGAATTACAGGCACGTGCCACCACACCCGGCTAATTTTTGTATTTTTAGTAGAGATGAGGTTTCACCATGTTGGCCAAGCTGGTCTCGAACTCCTGGCCTCAAGTGATCCACCTGCCTCGGCCTCCCAAAGTGGTGGGATTACAGGCGTTGAGTCACCATGCCTGGCCGGTTCCCTGTCTTGATTGTGATGATGGTTTCCCACTTGTATACATGTTTCAAAATTTGTCAATGTATACACCCAAATATGTGCAGTTTATTAGATGTCAATTATACCTCAAAACTATTTTTAAAAATTGGGTATGCATTTTACGTATGTTTGCTTCTTTATTTCATTTTTCTATAAATTATTCTTTATTCATCCACAATGAAATAAAAACAGTACGTAGCTTCAAAACTAACAGAAGGTTAAAATGGAATGGGGAAAAAAGCAGCCAATCCAAAGGAAGGGGAGAAAGAAGCGGAGAAAGAACACAGAACAGTCAGGAGGAAGGGACAGCACAGAAGGCAGCCAGAGGGTGCTGGCCGCACGGATGGCATTACATATAATGAACTAAATAGTCCAATTAAAGGATTAAAATGTTAAGCTATATTAAAACTGATACGTCTACAAAGTTCAAATACAGCACATAGGATACAGAAAATTTGAAAGTAAAGGAGAAGTTATATCATGCAACCTTTAATTGAAAGCAAGCTGATGTAGCTATACTGGACTAACATTGGGGGAAATTTGCAAGACAAGTTATTTCTGGGAATAAAATCAGTCAATTCATTAAGATAAAAGGATGATGTCACCAAGAAGATAACAATTAGAAATGTGTGTGTTCTCAATGTGGTTTCAAAATAGTAAAAAGCTCCTTCTTTAAAAGAAGGGTAAAAAGGGGCCAGATGCAGTGGCTCACGCCTGTAATGTCAGCACTTTGGGAGGCCAAGGCAGGCGGATCACCTGAGGTCAGGAGTTCAAGACCAGCCTGGCCAACATGGCGAAACCCCGTCTCTACTAAAAATACAAAAATTAGCTGGGCATGATGGTGGGTGCTGTAATCCCAGCTACTCGGGAGGCTGAGGCAGGAGAATCCCTTGACCCAGGAGGCAGAGAGTGCAGTGAGCTGAGAACGTGCCAGGCACTCTAGCCTGGGCAACAGAGCAAGACTCGGTCTCAAAAATAAATAAATAAATAAATAAATAAATAAATAAATAAATAAATAAATAAATAAAAATTAATGAAGGGTAAAATGGACAAAACTGCAATTGAAATGGGAGAAATAGTAAAATCCATGATCAGTGGGAGCTACTGAAACAACTTTCTGGCTGGGCTCAGTGGCTCATGCCTGTAATCCCAGTCCTCTGGGAGGCCAAGGCGGTCGGATCACCTGAGGTCGGGAGTTCAAGACCAGCCTGGCCAACATGGCAAAAACCCGTCTCTACTGAAAATACAAAAATTAGCTGAGCGTGGTGATGGGTGCCTATAATCCAAGCTACTCATGAGGCTGAGGCAGGAGAATCACTTGAACCTGGGAGGTGGAGGGTTGCAGTGAGCCAAGATCGTGCCATTGTACTCCAGCCTGGGCAACAAGAGCGAAACTCCCTCCAGAAAAACAAACAACAACAATAACAAAAAAACAAACCCCAAAACCCCCTAACTTCCTATCAAACTGATAGAACAAGGAGACAACAAAATCAAGATACAAAATATTTCAATAACAAAGTAACAAATTTGACATCATGGGCATGTATAGATACTACCCCCAACAACCACCAATTCCATGTTCTTTTAGAAGGCATGGGAATACTTACAAAAATTGGGACAGAAGAAATCTCCTCTGCCTTCCCACCCCTGCTTCTCCCTATACCTGCTGATAGCAACAAGGGCCAGAGATAAGGGTTTTCTTTAGAAGTGGAACACAAAGGCCAGGCGTGGTGGCTCACGCCTGTAATCCCAGCACTTTGGGAGGCCGAGGCGGGTGGATCACGAGGTCAGGAGATCGAGACCATCCTGGCTAACACGATGAAACCCTATCTCTACTAAAAATACAAAAATTAGCTGGACATGGTGGCGGGTGCCTGTAGTCCCAGCTACTCGGGAGGCTGAGGCAGGAGAATGGCGTGAACCCAGGAGGCGGAGCTTGCAGTGAGCAGAGATCATGCCACTGCACTCCAACCTGGGCGACAGAGCGAGACTCCGTCTCAAAAAAAAAAAAAAAAAAAGAAGTGGAACACGAAGTACAAGTTGGGTGACCAAATTTAACAAATACCACAGGATTCTCAGTTAAATTTGCATTTCAGAGAAACAAAAAATAATTTCTTAGTATAAATATGTCTCATTTTCATGCTAAAAAAAAAAGCATGTGTGTTGTTTCTCTGAAATTCAAATTTAACTGTGCATCTAATATTTTTTCTGGAAGCCCTAATCATAGGAGAGAAGGGATCGTCATCAGGGAGGAGATGTCTGGAGACTCTTTATCTCTTCCCTGAGCTAAAGGTTTGGTTGGGGCCCTTGGCTCAGTCATGTGACTTGGAGAGCCGACCCGTGGGGAGCTAGGAGAGGGAACTTTTCTTCGGGGTGCCTTCTGCCCTTTGTATGGTTCTCCCTTGAGCTGCCATGGCTCAATGCTCCCCGGCGCCCTGACCTCTCGGCCTTGTGAAGGCAGTACCTCCTTCCATTCTGCCCGCGTTCCAGCCAGGCACGGGCACAAGTGTAATGAAGACAACAACAAACGCAGGCATGATTTGCAAAAACACAGACATTTTAACTTTAATAAGTTATAAAAGTAAGGAGTCAAATTTTACATTACAGAACAAAGATGTATTGATTGTTGTATCGGTAAGCCAGAATTTTGTGATTTGAGTTCAGCACCTTGATTCAGTATAGTGGCTACCTGTCATACAGGAGGGAGTAGAATCATAAAATGCTTCATCTGCTAAGATGTTGCTATTGAGCACCATTTATATACTCAAAACAAACAGAAAAACCTTAAAATACAAATGAAAGCCTTATACATGAAATTCCATGGGTTTTCCAAAAGGAGTAAATCAGAGAGCTGGGTTCCACAAATCTAACACGAGTCTGCCCACTAAGGAGAAGTGACTCAGGGACACTGTTGCAGATTTTCTAGTGCAGCGGAAGGTCTGAGTCTCATCATGCGGTTAGAAACTCAGCTAGAAGACATCTGTCTGCCTCCTCTGGGTGCCAGGAGCCCCTCAGATGCAGAAGAAGCTGGCTTGCGAAGATCAGGACTGTTACTAAGCTGGTTCTCCAAGTGGTCCCCAGCTCAGAGGAGATTTGCGTCGTTTCTCAGAGCCCGGTGAACGTTGGCATTCCTTGGACAGACTTTTGAGGACCATCCGGCTCTAGAGGACTCTTGATATATGGCTCAAGGATTGAGGATGGCACAGAGGGTCATGGCCGTCAGTCCCAGAGGGCACCTTGCTCCCTTCAGCGGAAGACAGGTACCCAGGGAATGTCCCAGCTGGGCCTCTTCCCAAAGGCTTCCAGCCTCAAGCCAGGAAGCCCTGGTCTGCTGAGATCTTGGAATGGAGTGTTCCCATCCAGAGGCCCCTAGGCTGGGTAAACCAAGTCATACTCTCTGCCTAGCGTTAGTCCTGAACTTCCTCCACATCCTAGGACAGGCCCAAGTAAGAACCGCCCAGTTCTTCAGCCTGTGAATAGCACCAGCTGTCCTGGGTTCAACCAACAATGGAAAGCCTCGGGCTCCGTTTCCTAATTACAGAGGCAGGATTGCACACATGCTCTAAACCACATCTTCTTAAGGAAGGGGTACTATGAGAGATACTCAGAAAAGTTTTCTCCAGTTTGGTTCTCCAGGAGACACGGGGACAGTGTGCAGCACGTGTGGGATGCGGTGGTGGAGGGCGGGAGGCTAGCCATCACCCAGGTGGAGACTGAAGCATCAGCCCAGATTCCGTTCTTGCTGGTTCCTACATCGTCATTTTGTCCCTTGGATCATACACACAGAGCCACCCACATGTGCAGCCTCAGACAAACATACTTATTAGCACCTCAAAACTCAGTAGAAGGTAGCCACTATGCTGTTATCCTGAGCCTCATCCATATAATGGGGAAATACACATGAACAAATTCTCGAAGCGGATTGGTGAGAGTACACAGCCTCTAGAAGTTTCTTAAACAGGAAAAGTTTAAGAATTATGTGTCAGGCTGAGCCCAGCTAAGGAGCTGACGTGCCCCTGGGTCTTGTGAGCCCAGAAAGTTTAAGCTTCACGTTCACAAAATGTCAATGCGGTGAGAGGTAAAAACGAGCCACTCTTCTCCCATCCGCCCCTACTCCCTTCCTCCTATTTCTCTCTTACTCGCATGTTGCTCACAAAGCACCATTCTCTGGAAAACAGGAGCTATTAAAGTTTTCAAGGAGCAAAAGACAATGTAGGCTCTCCCCATCTCCCACCCTATGCCCCCATCAGAGGCCACATTTTGCAGGTCACTGCTGGGTTCTGGAGCTTCTGAGAGACAGAGGCGAGGTGGGGCAGGGCGGGACAGGGAAAGCCCATTCCCGGCAAGCAAGCAAAGCCCACAAAGCCCAGAATCCCAGAACCCTTAGACTTGGCCGTAGGGAGATTCCAGGCCCTTGAACCGCTCACTGGACCTTCCCAGCAGAGCACGTGCCTCTCTCATCTTTCTCAGGTACTTGGGGAGGGAAGAGGCTCTCTGGGGAGCCCTGGAGCCGAGGTGGCCCGGGAAGAATGCAGGAGCTCTTCCCCCAGAGCCTGGAAGGCAGCCGGCAAGGCCAGGGTTAGTGGACAGGGCAGAGGCCTGGGAGAGCACCCCACTGTTTTCTTGGCATGGATCCTGTTTAGACCTATCCTTATGTCCCGTGATAGGATTCTCATTACTTTCGCAGGCGAAGAGGACAGCTGCACGGCTCAGACTCGGTGGAGACTTTCAGATGCCGTACAGCATGAGCACCAAGAAGCTCAGAAGGCCTTTAGTTCTTAATTAGCAAGACTGCATCAGGCCAAGTGGAGGCCTCCTTAAAATATTCTGAGTCGACCTTTAAAGATTGAGTTTTTTCATGCAAAAATCTAGACTTCCTCCGAAAAAGGACACTGTCTGGCAAGGCCAGGGATAGTAGAGCAGAGATGAAGAGAGATACAGATTTCACAGTGGCAGCAACAGCCAGAACCAACAGTCAGCTCCAGGTGGGTGTGGCTGTCAGGGCGGCCATGGTCCCCAGCGGGCCACTATGCTCACCCTGGTTGGCTGCCTGGCCCTGGAAGACGATTTGAGTTCATCACCTCCACTTCATTGTACTCATCTCGGCAACCGGTCAGTTATTCAGTAAATCACCATTTCTCCTAAGAGTCCCACGGGCTGTGTCTGGGGATCGGTAGGGAATGTCATGCATCTCCGCCAAGGAAAGGAAGGTTCCCAATCACTGCTTAGCAACTTGGGGCCTATTTTTGTTCTCTCAGAGTGATCCCTCTTGCCCTGCCCTCACTGATGGAGGCTGTACAGCCCCTATATTCCTCTCCACTGCACACCTGACACCACCGCAGGATTTGGCCGCTCCTGGGCTGGGAAGCACACGTGCTAACCTAGTCACCACATGCTCATGCCTATCTTTCTTACGTCATTCCCCCTCTTTGTTTTCTCAAAACCTTTTGGAATCAGGAATTTTGACTTCATCTCCATGACACAGGATTTGCTATCCCATGGAATATCTCTATAAGCAAGAAAAAAATGCTAGGGATGCTATCTTTCCATTTTATTAGAACTTTCCGAGCATCTCTTTCTTCCGCATCTCATCAATGAGCTCTTGGATTCTTTGGTTTCTGGTCTTTTCATATGGGCTCGGTCGTCGAGGGATTAGGTTGGGTGGCTGGACTTCATCTTCCAGGCCATGGATTTTGTAGGGTTCATCTACGGCATTGGTTTCTGGGTGATCCTCTGTGGCATTGGTGCTGGAGGCATTGAGAGGGACCTCCAGGGGGGTGCTTGGTGATGGCCGCACCTCCATGGCTAGAGTGGGCACTGGGAGGGTGGGCATGAACACGTCAATGTCGTTGTGCTTCCCAGGCGGTGGCTCTATCCTGCCCTCCACGTTGGTGAGGTTGTTGTGCAGGTTACAGGACTTGCAGCACAGCTTGTTGTAGCCTGGGATGGAGCAATAGCGAGACAAGACTTCCATCCTACAGAATATTGACTTGTCGCCTTGGCAGTGGCCCTCTGAAAAAGAAAAGTGGGACAAATAACCAAAGGACAAGATAAGGGGGACTTTGTTCCCCCACAGGGTGCAGCTTGCTGGAGGAGGCGTATGGAAGAGCCCAGAGACAGCACAGAGGCAAGTGAGCCCAGGCAGAAAGTGTGTGTGGGTTCAGTGTCAGAGCATCCCCAGTGCAGGCAGCGTCCAGGGACCCCTGCCCGGAAGTGCTGACACACAAGCTGTGAGCAAGGCTTCCCTCTTCCAAGCAGGCCCCAGTTGAACCTGGATGTTGCAGTATCTCTTAAAGTTTGAGAAAGAAATGAGGCCCGTTTGTTCTTACAGAGTGATTCCAAACTCATCTTAAAGAATAGGACTTTATCACATCTTCACATTTGACATCCCAGTGGTAACCCCAATGAAATTCTGTGGCAAGGCTTGACTCTACAATAATCTCTAAGTAGTAACTATAACAAAATTAAACCTAAAAGAGCCAATTCCTAAGACCCAATATAGCAAATCCCAGGGCCGCTGTGGCCCTACCATGCTCCACAACTCCCTGATGTTGCTCCCATTCTGACCCAGATGCCCCGGATGATCTTTTAACTGAACAGCACCTAAAGGAAAGTTAAACATCACCCAAACCTGCATGGGCTTTCTTATACTTGCCTCAACTTACCCAACAACCTCATGTCCAGCCTCTGCTCCATCCCCTTATAGCACCGCCACCTTGCGCATCCAGCCATTTCCCAAAGAAACGTGCTGCCCTCACATAGATTAATCGTTCCACCCTGCACATCTTTCTCTTTCCTTTCCACCCAAGAAACTGGTCATCTGTGGTCCAGCTTACATGGAGAGCCCCGACTCTCCACAGAAGCCACCATTATCTCTCACTTTCCACCCAGCCATCTTCTCCCTGGCCCATCTCGACCTCTGTCTGCAGCTGTGTTCATTCAACCCATCAACTCTTCTTGTGCTCACACTCTTTTTACTCTCTGTCTTCTTCCCAAGTTTTCACCCCTTCCCTCTCCCCATCCCCTCATTCCACAACACAAAAATTAAGATGATTTTAAAAAATTCACTCAAGAAGAAAGAATAAGTCATGTTACAGGAGATACTTGATCCACTATAAATTCCGAATCACTGACCTCTGTGAGCCCAACACCGCCTGTTGTGGTCTCTGCTCAGCTGCTCTCTACTCTCCACAGTGATGACTTCAGACCTTTCCCACACAAACCCCCGATGTGCCCTCCTTTTCCCTCACTCTCCTTAGTTGAACTCATCTACTATTGAAAGGAAGGAAGGAGGGAGAGGGTGAAAGGAAGGAGGAACTGAAGGAAGGAAAGAAAGGAAAAAAGGAAAGGGAGGGAGGGACAAAAGGAGGAAAGGGAGGGAGAAAGGGAGGGAGAAAGGGAGGGAGAAAGGCTCAGGCATTGGATGGGAGCCACATCTGACAGTTATCCCATACACCAACATATGACACAATCTATACCTGAAGCTGTCCAAAACAGATAAGACCCCCTTCCTTCCATCGAGGGCCAGTGGTTCTGATGTCCTGCTTCTTAATGGCCACTGCTCCAGCCTGTAATTTTCCCTTAGAAGCTGGTGACAGACCACCAGCTCCAAACCCCTGAAGCTTCAGACTTGCTACAAGCCAAATCCACCAAGGGCCTGTGGGTCCCAAAAGCCCCTGAGACCCAACCCCTGCAGCGTGAGCTTAGGGCCTCTGCTGCCCACCCCGTCTCGGTGCATGGTGTTTCAGGCACACAAGCTAAACACCTGGGTGCCCCGTCCTAGACACTCTCAGATATGCCCTTGTTCCTCCCCCTCTCCCACCTCCACCCTGGCTGAGCTGCCTCTTGGCTGCACTATGGGAGGGGTCTGTGTCCATTCTTCACCCATGTCATCTAGCTATCCTGCTTCAGTCAGAATGCTGTTTTCTCACTGAAGATGTGACCACGGCACCCCCCCCCCTTCCGGCCGCCGCTTGAAGTCCCTGACCTGTCCCCTTCCCCTCTCCAACCTCCCTCTGGCCTTAGACTCCTTGCTCTGCATGGACCTCCTTTTGGCCACAGGGCCTTTGCACATGCAATGCCTCTCTCCTGCCTCCAGCTACCACCCTTCCTCCTTCAGGGGCAGTTGGAGCACATCTTCCTCAGGCAGGCATCGCCTGACCTCCTTGAGCAGGTAAGGTCTCTGCAGCACACGGTCTCAGCAGCTGTGCCTTCCCAGCCAAGCTCGCATCTAATTGTCAGATGAATGACTAGTGCCAGACTTTTTCATTATCCTGAAAGCTCCACAGGGCAGAGCCCCAGAGCCTAGAACAGTCAACCAAATAATGCATAAAAGCATAAAAAAGATAAGGTATGAAAAAGATCAATGTGAATAACTGAGGAAGTTCAAAACAGGGAAATTTTGAATCTGAAAATGGCAAAGCTCCAGGCAAGAATGCAGGGAGGCCCATGCATCAGAGGGCGCCCAACTTCAGCCCTGAGCTTCTACGTGGCCAAAATAAGGAGAACACACGACTGGCTGCAGGGTCCACCATGAAAAGGGAGTTAAAACCCATCGGCCATCAGGAGAAGTGGGGATCTCCCTGACACTGAGCTCAAGAACCATGCTCACAGTGCCAAGGAGGAAGGGGGAGGGCCTGGTGCCCAGGGGAGATGCCAGAAATCAAATCGGAAGATCCTGAGATGTGGCTGTCAGGATTTTGAAACTGGCAGAAGGCTTTTCTCAGATAAAAATCTTACACAGGTGCCCAATATATGAAACAGATAGACTCAGACTGCTGATGATAGTACTGTTTGAAGGTGGATGGAGGAGACACAGAGCTCCCATCCCTGCCCCACCCCATCCTCTCCAGCAGCCTGGTTTCTGAAACCACTGAGCCCTACCCTCAGGGAAACACAGGGGGTTCTGGATAAGAGCTGATGGCGGCCTCCCTACTCCCTACCCCGTAGGCTTTGACAAAGGAGGGAGCCTGGGCCCGATGGTGCTGGGAGGGACACCCTGGCTGCACACTGCCCCCTCTCCTGTTGCCCATAGTTTTTCCTTCACACAGATAAGGCTGGTGTTACACATTTATCCACATCTCCACTCCCTCACTATCTCCCCCACCAGGCTGGGATCCCTGAAAAGCAGGAATCACATCAGCCTGGTACAGTGGTGGGCCACCTACGGCTAGTGTGCCAAGTCCCTCCCTCCACCTGGTTTCGTAAATAAAGTTTTATTGGATCAGGCCCATGCCCATGCATTTTTTTTTTTTTGAGATGAAGTCTTGCTCTGTCGCCCAGGCTGGAGTGCAGTGGCATGATCTTGGCTCACTGCAACCTCTGCCTCCTGGGTTCAAGAGCCTCCCGAGTAGCTGGGACTACAGGTGCGTGCCACCATGCCCGGCTAATTTTTGTATTTTTAGTAGAGACGGGGTTTCGCTATGTTGGTCAGGCTGGTCTTGAACTCCTGACCTTGTGATCCATCCACCTCAGCCTCCCAAAGTGCTGGGATTACAGGTGTGAGCCACTGTGCCCGGCCCATGCATTTCTTATCTGTGGCTGCTTTCCCACTATAAAGGCAGAGCTGAGTCCTGTGACAGAGACCATGTGGGCTCCAATGCCCAAAATATTGACTACCTGGCCCTTTACAGAAAAGGTTGACTGATCGTGGGTCAAGTGCACGCCTAGGTCAGAGCCATGCATGAGGAAGTGCTCGTAAATGTCCACTGAGTGAGGGGTGGCAGCCCCAGGTGGGGTCCCCCTTCCACCTGGTCTACATACTGGACTTCTATGTCTGATTTTCTCCCCACAGTGGGCGGCATTGCTCTTAGTTTAAAAAAATAAAAATACGTCAATGAATAAATACAAAATTGAAATAAAATCCTGGCCAAGAGCTTGACTATGCAAATAGCCTACGAAAATTTCAAAATAGCCTAGAAAAATTTCAAAGTCATCATGACCAACTGATCTTAAAGATGCCCCAGGTTTGTACATTTTTAAGTATCATCACGGACCACAGAGAAGAGTGATGCGCCTGAGGTAATGACTGGCGATGCCTCTCCGCCAAGATGAACACTGTGGTTTTATAATATTTGGTCTTCGGCCATTTCCAGTAGCAATCAAGTAGTGAGACCTATTGTCTTCCAGTGAATGACAATCAACCATTGAGAGTAAACACAGTTTTCATAAACTTAAGTCACTGTAGGCTACTCCCACGATCTTGGCTACACCTGAACAGCACCTGCATTATTATTTGCTTAGTCATATCCTTTAAATTAACTCCTTTTTACACTTAAAATTTGTTTTAGGAGAAGACCTTATACTATTACCACTCATGGAAAACTACTGCAGTGAACAAAGGTAACCCTAAAATAGGAATACAAAAAAAAAGTTTTAAGTCCTTTTAAAGTCAATTTCAAAGTCAAACTTTAACTCATCAAATTCTAGAGAGAGACTCCTGCCTGCCAAGCTCTGAGCTGAAGGGAAATGAGCAAATGTGAGACAGGCTAAAGCTGGTAGCAAGTGAGGCTTTCTTCCTGAGGTCACCGTAAAGCATAAAGGGAACTAGGAAGGGACCGCTCAGTGCAGTGCAGCCCCGGCTATGTTTATGCACCACCAAATCACCTTCCATTTCCCATGCTTTGGAAAATGCTGGATGGAGAATACCTCATTCTCATTTCTCAATAAAGGAGTGGTAGGCTCAGACACCCATGCCAACATTCAAAAGGTCATGCAGCTGGTTAAAAAAGCAAGAGGCACCCCCCTCCAGATGTGCCCTCCTTGGCACCTGGGCTGTAGGCGGCGTCTCTAGCTCTGGCCTAGGAGCCTCTTAGCGGGAATTGCTCCTGACCCATCTCTGGGAAGAGAGACTGAGTGGAGGGAAGCACTGTCTGACCCAATTTTCCCTGATGCTTCTTGTCTCCTTTAAGCTGCGATTGCTTTTGATGATCAATGATCTGAGCTCTGGGCAGGCTGAACTCAGCCATTGCTACCATGGTTGCTCCCTCCCCAGGCTAGCCCCTGGGCCTGGCCCTATGCCCAAGGCCTGTCCCCATGACGCTGGGCTGCTCCCCACTGTTCTTTCTCATGGCCTTCCACGCTTTCTTCCCTCTCCCTGGTGGGACTCCTCAGTGGTACAGAAAAGGGAGGAGTGAGACTTCCATGGGCAGGACACAGCCCAGGCCCCAGGTCAGGAGGTCCCTGTTGAACCCAGACCCTCTTTCTGGCCATTTTCAGCAATGTGAGAGAACACAGGCCCTGTGGCTGCCTGGGAAGACCTTGCAAGACACGGGCAGGCCAGTTGCCCAGAGAGCCACCACTGCCCTGCCCCTCTCCCGACCCAGGCTTTCCCGGGGCTGGCCCAGCCCCCCACCTGAGCCAGATGGGCACCTCTCCCTTCTGAACAAGTAGCCCAAGGCTGAGAACTGTGCCTGGAGCCAGGGTAGTGACCTGCTGGTGGCTCACGGCAGGTGACCTGGACTAGCAATGTCTGGGCTACTGACCCCACATTCCCACTCCACAGGCTCTGCTCCCAAGATGAGGAGAAACCCATCTCGGGCCCTTTTCCTGACGAGGAGACCTCCATATAGAACCTAGATATTCTTGCGAGGTGCTCATATGACACGATTCAAAACCCGGAGTCACGGTGGGGTGTCTGCACGGTTTGCTATCAGATTTTGGAAAATACCTGGGGAGGGGAGATACACCTTTCAGGGGGAGGGGCCCTAAATATCTATGTTGGGCAGTGGGGAGTGGGGCAGTAAAGGCATTCAAATTAGAAACCGGGGTAGTTAATGCTACTGAGTGAGGCCCCGCAACTCCTCAGTGTCTGGGCCATGAAAAAGAGAAGGAGCCATCAGCTTGCCAAAGCCACGCACCCAGTTTCATGGAACTTTTATTGAGTTTATTTGTGGGATGCATGACAGGAGGTCTTTCCATCATTAGTAAGAATGAAAGGTCATTTTCACAGTCACTTTGGCACACGCTAACGTCTCATAAAAAAAAAACCAGAAAAGCAACGACAATGGAACCTATAGAATACGTCATTAAATACATACAAAACACTAATAAAATATCCCTGATAAACCAAAGTGCATATGCTCAGGACAGTATTGCACCTTCCCCAGTCGCGCGTGTCGCTCGCATGGCCTCGTCAAAGTTGGAAGTTAACAGTCGTGAGATTAGTACGCAGGTGCACACCAGTTATTTACAGAACAGCGGTCAGAGCCGCAGGAGTAGGGGCCGGCCGCCCGGCAGGGGTGCGGTGTGAACAGAGGCGGTGGCTGGGGTGGAGGGGCGGGGAGGAGTGCTACATGGATCGCGGCTCAGGGCCCAGGGGGTCGCCCCCTGGGTGTAAGGCCGCGCTGTGGAGCACCCTCGGGGGCTCCATGCAACAGTCAGCGCCGACTGGCCAGTGGGGCATCAGGGCAGACTCCAGTCCGCAGAGACGGACCGTGCGCACCGCTCAGCCCAAGGAGAGAAGCCGTCTGCACTTGGAAACCTTAACCTTGGCAAAAGGTGGATGAACGCACCAGCTCCCCTACACCTTCCCTGCCTTCTACCTGGCCCACGTTCCCCCTCTGAAGCTGGAGTTAGCAGCCAATCCTGTTACCTTTCAACTTTAAGGCATCTTCTACATAGTTTTTCTAAGCAAAAAAGCAATAAAAATTGAGGTAATTCTGTAGTGGTTCACACTGGTAGGCGAGGCACGCCCGCACCAGACGGTCACTCTCTCTCTCAGCCCTGCGGAGGCGGTCCTGTGCGCGAGACGAGAAAAGGCCATTGGGGCTGATGGGACAATGGAGGTGGGGAGCGTCCCCACGCCCCGCCCCGGAGGGACGCGCCCCTCCGCCGCCTCCGTGACCGGACCCCGCAGGACAGGGCCGGGCGGGGCTGGGAGTTGCGCGAGGGCCGGGCGGAAGCAGGCCATAGTTTCACGAGTCAGAAGGACACGCTCAGCAAAGGGTCAGCAGCAGCAGCGACAGCGGTGGCAGCCGGGAAGCCCCTGGCAGTGCCGGAAACTCGGGGTGGGGTCCCCGCACGACGACGACGCAAGACCGCGCCCCCGAAACCCCCCAGGCCGCAGCCTCAACGGTGGGCGGGGCTGGGGGCGGGCTCGGCCCGGAGGGTCGCCCTTTGGCCACCGGCCCCTCCTGCAACCACGACAGATCTTTGCCCCTTTACAAGCCATCACCAACCAGATTCGGCCCCAGCAGAGGCCCGAGCCCCCGCCACGCCTCGGCGAGGCTGGCCCCGCCAGCGGGCAGTGCGGCCCGGAGCAGACGCCGAGCTCAGAGGCCCGGGAGAAAACGGTCACCCCAGAGCGCGCCCGCAGAGTCAGGGGAGCTTTCCATAGACAGAGAGGAGGGGGGCCCAAGGCAAGCTCCACAGGGCGCAGGGCATGCACTGGAGGGCAGAGGCAGAGTTATAAACGGGTCGGTTACTTGACGAGATCTTCTGGATGGGCGAGTCGGGGTCCGGGCGGGACAGCCACTGAACTACGTAGCTCTTCTTGGAGGGATCTGAGGTGTTTCCTAGAGGGAGGAGAGAGGGGCTGCGGCTGCAGGGCACCAGGCTGGGGCCCCCACCCCAGGCAGAGAGGCTCCGGGTCTCCCGGGGTCCTGGGGAAGCGTCATTCAAGGCCCTCGCCTCCCCGGGCGGACAAACGGTCCTCGGCTGCCAAGTCCACGCCCACCTCCTGCCCCTCCTGACAGCACCCGGGGTCTCAGCGGGGTCTCAGCTATCCCGTCCCTCTCGCTGCCCTGGCATGCAGGCCCTGCCGCCTCCTTTTCTGGGCCGGCTCCTCTGCCCCTGCACCCTGCCCGCGCCCCGGGTTCCACCTGCTGACTGGAGCTCTGAGCTCCCAGAAAGCTTGGACAGAGAGTGCCAGGGGAATGAGAGATCCTGGATACACCCTCCCCAGCTGGGGCAGGTGCCTAGACGCCCAGAGCTCCCTCCTCTATAGAAGGGAACTGTGGCAGGCACGGTCCAGTCTTGAACTGTGTGGAGACCTTAGAGGTGACACATGTATAGCATTTGGACAGGCATCTGTGAGTGGTAGGTATTCTGGTTCTCCTCGAAGGGCACAGAGCACACTCTCTACTCGCACAGGCACCCCCTACTCACACAGGCGTCCCCCTATTCACACAGGCACCCCCTACACCATAGCCACCAGCATTCCCTAGCTGGCCGAGTCCTGCTGTCACCGTGAGTCTGCAGTGCCCTGAAAGCAGGGAGGGGCGAGTCAGCTCCACACAGCTCCCTCCATTTCCTGCCAGGCAAAGGTCCCAGACCTGGCCTGCAGTGCCCCGCTTCTCCATGCTCACAGACATTGAGTCCAGCTACTCTCCCGGAAGAGCCAGATTTGCCTGAACCAAGCCTCTGACACCCCCGCCCTGGGCTGCTGCATGCTGGGAGCAGGGGCAGGGGCTGCAGGTGGCTTACGGGGACAGGGGCCAAGCCTGCAGGTCCTCGCTGTCTCAGGACGCTCCTCCTGGCAGATGCCGAAGCTGTCGTCCGCGGTGCGGCAGAGCACCGGCCGCTCCTGGGTGCCGTTGCCACAGGTTACTGAGCACTGCAGGGGGAGAGTCGCCAGGCAGGGTTCACCTCCCACGCAGGGCCCGCACTGGCAGAGCTGGAGGAGCCCACAGTCCCCAGGCACATGACCCATGCGCTCAGGAGGAGGTGTGGGACAGTGGGGAGAGTGGGGTTTCAGGCTGCCTTGCCCCACCCTCGGGGGCCGCCCCAATCTCCTGGGGCTCTAAAGAAGGGACCCACATGCCTGTCTCTCTGAGCTGCTGTGAGACAGTGCCCATATACAGACTGGCGTAGGCCTGGCGCTGCTGGACTCTCAGTGACAGCCTCACTTCTCTGGCTGGAGGAGGTCCAAGGCCCAGGAGAACCTGCTGTGCCCTGGGCAGGGGTAGGGGTGGGGCACTGGGAAAGCTCTGACCCAGCCTAGGAGGCGCCGCCAGTAGGCTCCCCACAATCCTGGGCACGAGGGTCTACCACTAGTGCCCTCACTGGCTCCTCCAGCCCCCAGCACCACCACTGCTCCACCACACTGACCAGGGAGGTGCCAGAAGGAGCAGTCACGCCCAGCCTTGCCCAAGGAAAATTCTCCAGGCCTCACCACGTGCACAGGAAAAGGCTGACTCAGCAGACCTGGATTGCTCAAAGCCTGCACATTCCCAACAAAGGTCTGTGTTTTTGTTTTGTTTTTTTCTTTTGTTGTTGGTTTTGAGACAGGATCTCGCTGTGTGGCCCAGGCTGGAGTACAGTGGCACGATATCAGTGCACTGCAACCTCCACCTCCCAGGCTCAAGCAATCCTCCCACCTTAGCCTCCCGAGGAGCAGGGAGTACAGGCACACACCACCGCATCTGGCTAATTTTTTTTAATTTTTTTGTAAAGACGGTGTTTTGCCATGCCGCCCAGGCTGGTCTCTAACACCTGAGTTCAGGCGATCCACCCGCCTGGGCCTCCCAAAGTGCTGGGATCACTAGCGTAAGCCACTGTGGCCGGCCAACGCCTGTTTTCAAGACTGGCCCTTGTGCACCTCCTGGGAACCAAGCTCATGGAAGGCTCCACCTATTAAGAGTGTTTTTGCCTGCCTGAGGCCTTGAGTCACCAGTACCAGTTGGTCTGGGTAGTTCATACCAACAGTGATGGATGGGGAACACCTGCTTTTCCTCTACAGTCTGAGGTCACACCTATGTAGCTGACCCCATTGAAAACCCTGGACGCCCAGGCTCTGGTGGGCTCCCCTGCTTGGCAGCATTTCACATGCATTGTCACACATGGGTGCAGGGAGAATTCAGGGCATTTCTGTGACCCCACTGGGAGGGGACACCGGGAGCCTGCGCCTGGATTCCTCCCAACCTCCTCGCCTGTGACTTTTCTTTTTCCCGATTCTACTCTGTATCCTTTCATTGTAAGCCCCTGCAACTGCGAGTCCCACTTCTGAGTCTGTGAGTCCTCCTAGTGGATTACTGAGCCTGAGGGTGGTCTTGGGGAGCCCCTGACACACGCTCCTCCAGCTCTGCCAGCGTGGACCCTGCATGTGACGGGGCTGTCAGAGCTCACGTCAGCTCTGGCCTGGCCTCAGCTAGCTCTCAGGCCCTGCCCCTAGGACCACCCCTGTAGCCCTTCAGTCCATCCTCATTCTTCCTCCCAGCACAAGCCTAAGCACGCCCTGCTCTTCTCCCCTCCTGCAAGTTTGTCCCCTCCCACCTCTGCATGAGACCCAGGCGTCCCCTGGGATCCTGGAGCCCCGAACATCCTACTGGGCCTCGGAGCCCGGGCTACCCTCAGTTTCCTGGGATTCCAGACCCCGTATCATGCAGAAGCCTCTGCCTGTGCAGTGAAGACACACATTCCACTGGTTTCTTAGTACAGCACTGACCACGTGGCAGCCACTGGCACCATGAAACCCACAGGATGTGGCTCAGGACAGGAGCTACATCCAGGCCCATGTGCCGAAAGGGGAATGCTTTGGTCACCTCAGTCCCACCCAAGCTCAGTTTGGGAGCTGAGGACACGGGATCAGGGGATTGCTTACCTGGGACCAGGGCCCGGCTCGCCAGCGACCAGGGCAGAGCTCGCGGCTGCAGGCCCGGCGGCTCTCGGGCCGGGCGTCATTGCAGTGCTTGGCGTGCACAGAGCGGGTGGTGTTGTCGTGTAGCGGCTGAATGCAGCGCACGGAGCGCACCTGCATGCCTGTCCGCCCACAGGTCTGGCTACATGGCTCCCATTCGCCTGTGACCCACCTGCCAGGGCACAGCAGGGCACAGTCAGGCTTCCGCAGCACCTGGAGAACCTGCCTGGCTGAGCTCCAGCACCGCTCCCTGCAGCCCAGGTAGACAGCGAGCACAGAGGGCAGCCTGCACCCCTCCCCGGTGCACCTTCTCTTATTCTCACTAAGATGCTGGCCGTCCAGGCTTGCACAGAGGGGAAACTGAGGCTCAGCTGCCCCAGGTCCTACTGACCATGAATCCCATGCATGTCACCACTGGGAGGCCCTGGTGGAGCTGGTGGTTCTGGAGGTCCCTAGCCTGAAGAGGTTTCCCAGCCTCCTTAGGGTCTGGGCCCTGCTACCTGGCCTCACCTTCTGCTGACGTCACAAATCCTTCTCGGCAGAGCTCAAGAGCAGTGTGGATTCCCTCAGCACGCTGTCCTATGTGGCCCCCACCTGCCCATTTCCCAACTCTCTTCCCCACTGAGGTCCCTGGACCCAGAAACGCAGCTGGGCCCAGCCCCAGGGCCTGAACGTCAAAGCCACTGCTTAAGAAACATCTACCCCGTGGTACAGGGCCAGGAGGCGAGCCCTGCGCCTCTGAACCCCCATTTCCCCATCTGGGCATCCCTGTTTCTTGTCATCTCTAAGATGCTGTTCAGTTTGGCGGGTTTGAAGCTGGGGTGCACCTTCTGCCCTGCAGCATCTTAGATTCCATGAAATGTGGTGAGAGAGACTTGGTCAAATGCCTCGGATGATGCCAGGCCCAGGCCCCACACCTCCAAGCATGGGAGCCCCTGGTGGCCCCTGGCCTGTCTCCTCTAGTGGGAGCCCGAGCTGGGGGCACTCACACTGGCTGGGGGCACTCACACTGGCTGGGGGCATTCAAACTGGCTGGGAGCACTCACTGGCTGGGGGCACTCACACTGGCTGGGGGCACTCACACCGGCTGGGGGCACTCACTGGCTGGGGGCACTCACACTGACTGGGGGCACTCACTGGCTGGGGGCACTCACACTGACTGGGGGGCACTCACTGGCTGGGGGCACTCACACCGGCTGGGGGCACTCACACCGGCTGGGGGCACTCACACCGGCTGGGGGCACTCACTGGCTGGGGAGCACTCACACTTGCCGGGGGCACTCACACTTGCCGGGGGCACTCACACTGGCTGGGAGCATTCCTGCGGGTTGCACGCTCTGCGGATGGCTTTGGGCTTTGAGAGGGCGGCACAGAAGCCACGGTGTACCATCTTGTGGTCCAGCCTCCGGCGGCAGCCATACTTGGTGAACTGGGACCCTGAAGACAGAGAGCTCGACGGGGGTCGGTGGGGCAGCACGCCCTGCCCGAGGGTGCAAGGAGGGGTGGGCTGCACCAGCAGTGCTGGCCTCGTTTTCCTGCTCACCCTTGTGATGATGATAAGGGTGGGCAGGGCACCGAGCCTGCGGCTGGCTGGGGGGAGGCCTTGGTGTGCCTCGGGTGGAGGGGCGAGAAGGCAAGAGAGAGGCCACTTTCTCCCCTAGGCTGCTTCTCCCTCACTGGGCTCCTGGGTCAGAGTGGAGGCCCTATTTCCTCGCTACTGCTAGGCACCGCTTCTACCTTGACCTCACATGCCCAGAGGGCCTGGTGCAAGCCAGGAGCCGGGCAAGCACTGGGCTCGCAGCCCGCATGCTTCCTCCCACAGGCCCAGAGCAGCCGTGCTCAACCTGGGTGATTTTCTCCAGCAGGGGACATTTGGCCACGTCTGGGACATGTTTGGTTGTCACAACTGGGGGAAGGGGTGCTACTGGCATCTGGTGAGCAAAGGCCAAGGATGCTGCTTGACACCCCACCGTGCACAGGACAGCCCCCATGGCGGCGAGTGACAGAGCCCAAAATGTCAGTGATGCCCAGGCTTCGAAACCCTGGCCTGCTGGGTAAGACCAAAGAAAGCACGGAGATAAAGCCTGACCTCCTCTGGGTGCCTGGAGGCATCCCAGGAAGCAGAGGCTGGGGAGGCTGACGTGGTGGCAGGGCGGTGGAGGGGCTCAGGCGAGAAGCCTGCGCAGAGGCCCCAAGGTGGGACACGTTGTATCCAGGAAAAGCCCTCAAGGCCAGCGTGGCCAGGACCTGGGGGCGAGGCACAGGGTGGAGATATACCGGGAGAGGCCAACAAGTTGCCCCAACCCTGGAGGCCATGAGGAGAATTTTGTTTTTTATCCTAAGAGCAGAGGAAGCTGTTGAAGACTATGACACCAGGAAGAGACACTGTCTGATGTGTTCCCTCAAAAGGTCACTTTGGGGTGAGAGTGGACACACAAGGGCCAGTCCAGAGGAAGGTGGGTGCCAGGACCAGGGGAATGGCCAGGAAGACAGGAGGAGCACACGGGCCTAGGAGATTTCAGGAATCACCAGGTGTGGATGCGCTGATGAAATCCAGGCCCCGTGTGGGGCCGGGGGTGCCCAGGGGCCCTGGAAGAGGACCCTTCCATCTGCCTGGGCCAGGGAGTGACCCCACCTCTTGGTGAGCTCCTTGTCCTCCAGGTGTGGGCCCAGCATGGCATTGAGGGAGGACTGTCCTGGTCACTTGCCTGGTATCGCCCAGCCCCCAGCAGCACGCAGAACAGATCAGTGCTTCCTGTCCGCCTCTGGGTCCTATGTCCCATCAACTGCAGACTCTCTGGGGTCCAGAGTGGGTAGGACCCCTCTGTGCTCAGCCCTGTCCCAAAAACATCTGGGAGGCTTTTCCCAGTGAACAGAGAGAGAAGCCTCTGGAGGTGTCATCTGCACTGCCAGAGTCTTGCCTATGCAATCCTGCCAATGCCATGGCATGATCCTTCTGAGGTGTCCACACATCAACCTCTTGCTAGGCCAGCCTGTCACCCCCACACTGAAGCAGGCCCACAAATACAGGGTCCATGCCCCACACACCCTTTGGCCACATTTGACCCAATGCCCCAGCACCCCCCTTCCTGCCCACCCACTGGCCCCTCCATTGCCGCTAAGCCCTTGCCCACCTAGGCAAAGGTCCCTGCTGTGGCTCCTCGGCCCCTGCTCATGCTGGCCCCACCCCAGGGACACCCCCTTCCTTCTCGTGGTCACCATCATGTCACCCAGGTCCCCAGCTTCGAGACCCCCTCACCTCCGCCACAGGGCTTGGAGCATGGAGACCACTTCTTCAGGGCCCACTCGTAGACCACAGAGTCCTCTTCCAGGACGTTGTTGTCGTCGACATTCAGTGAGTCCTCATGGATCATGTATTTGTACGTCAGTGAGACCCGGGTGTCTCCCACCGGGATGACCTGTGCCAGCCCAAGAGCCTTGATGTGCCTGACCTGCCCTCCATGCTTCCTCCCCAGCCAGCTTAGGAACGGCAGCCGAGGCCGACTCCAGAGAAGTCTCATCATTCATGGCAGTTACATTCCATGAAGTCGCCCCGAGCACCAAATTCTTGAATAGGGAGCCATTACCCCAGGGGGCACAGGGTGAGGTTCCTGTGAGCCTCTGTCTCAACATTTTTGTTACCCGATCAATATATAACCTTGTTTTATGTGTGAGTCTGTTTATTCTTTTGTTTGTTTTTGTTTTTGTTTTTGAGATGGAGTTTTGCTCTTGTAGCCCAGGCTGGAGTGTAGTGGCACGATCTCGGCTCACTGCAACCTCCACTTCCCAGGTTCAAGCGATTCTCCTGCCTCAGCCTCCCGAATAGCTGGGATTACAGGTGCCTGCCACCACACCCGGCTAATTTTTGTATTTTTAGTACAGACGGGGTTTCACCATGTTGGCCAGGCTGGTCTTGAACTCCTGACCTCGGGTGATACACCTGGCTTGGCCTTCCAAAGTGCTGGGATTACAGGCATGAGCCACTGCGCCTGGCCTATGTGTGAGTCTGTTTAAAGACACTTTATTTAATATTTACTGTGATTCATTAACACTGAACTCACAGTCAGTCGCACTGCAGCCCATGCCTGAACGAAGCTTATTCAACACATGTATTTTCTTCTTAAGACACCACTGCTTCCTGGGCTTAGGAACACTGGACAGCACTTCAGCAACAGGCTCGGGGTGATTTTAAACAGCGAAATCGCCCCCAAAATAGCGCAAAATGTGACATATGTGACACTCAACACACTGCAGAAAGAACCCCTGTTTGTGGGATGAGAGCAGAAACAGGCAGACAGCGTGCTGAGTTGCTCCCACCTCCGCTGGGAACACGTGTGGCAGAGCAGAAACAAGCAGACGGCGTGCTGAGTTGCTCCCACCTCCGCTGGGAACACGTGTGGCAGGCGACTCACACTTCACCGCTCTGTGCGTGTCCGTTTGGGGCTCACGAATCAATTTTAGTGAGCAGGCGAATTTGCAAATACAGAAACTGTGAGTGCCGAGGACCAGCTGCTCACACACTGATGCAGGCAGGTCACCAAAGGCACGTCCAGGGGGCCAGAAGTCACTGCAGGCGAGGCAGGCAGGGTGGCAGGGGGTACATGGGGCATACCTGGCTCACTGCTGCACCTGCTTACAGGTGCACCCACGTGTGGAGCGCTGGGGCCTGGTGGATTAATCCCAATGCCAGCATGCCCACCTTAGGGAGGGGCTCCAGAGCATGGGAGCCTTATTTGTGATATGTACCTTTTTTGACAAATAAAATATATCCCTATGCAGTTAAATTACATTTTAAAAAGTGATCTGACCTCCTCAAAACCAGGTAAAAAGAAAGTGATTGGAAAATCCAGCCCCCTTGGTACTTTCCTACAACCAGGAGATCTGGGGTCCTGTCCTGCTTAGAGACACAGTCCAGCTCAACCTGGGTCTGGGCATCTAGCTTCCCAGACCCTGAGCATCACCTCCCAGAGTGTCACCTCCCAGAGTGTCACCTCTCTGAGCGTCACCTCCCAGAGTGTCACCGATTCCAATGTAACAGCACACTCGAACGAGCATGCTGATGGCAGCTGTGAATGTCATTCAGATGGTGAAACCGAAACCCTCAAAGGGAGAGTGTGCCCAAGGTCACCTAGGGGTCATGTGGGGTCCAGAGCCCCGGCTCGTGGATGCATGTCCCTTCCTGGCTCTGACCAAGTCGGAGCCCCTTGGTGCCAAAGGCAGGCCAAAGAGGCCACGCAGAGTGTCACCTGAAGGGTCAGGAGGCTCAGCGTCCCAGGCACCCCCATCCCTCCCCCAGTGGCCACCCGCACCCTTCCCTGGGCCCAGCCCTGCCTGGACTCACCAGAACGGTGATGGTGCCGTGGAGGGGGCCCATGGTCTGCAGCGTCTCCCGGCCGTCCTCGTCTCTGTACTCCCACTCCACGCCCATGGCAATGAAGGTTTTGGAACTGGCATCCACGTCATTCTCTTCGTTTAAGATGAACTTGCCTGTCTCCAGGTTCTTGACGGCTGAGAATGGCAAGACCAAGTCCCCCGTTGTGGTCACCCAAGGGCAGGACCCAGGCCCACTGGTTTGGGCTGGTCGGGGAGTGGGGGCAGCTAGCTGGACCCCCTGTCTCTCTGGCTGCCCCCGGCCAGTTTCCTCTGTGCCACGACAGCCCAGATGGCTCTGGGAGCCCTGCTTGCCCATCACTGCTCCCTCAGGACCAGATTACCCTCCACTCACATCCTCTGCCCCCACCAGCCCTGGAGGTGCCGGCTCCCCTTGGAAGCCACTCAGTAGCCGTCAAGGCCACCTACCCATACCCTATTGGGAGCACTCAGTGGGCACTTAGAGGCCACCCTGGGCAGGGTGGCTGGGCAGGGTCTCTACGCGGTGCAGGGCATCTGCTGGACAGGCAAGCACATGACCCTGCTGGAGTAGGGCTTCCTGCCATGGGGTGAGTATATGTCTGGCTGAAACAGCAGAACCCCCACCCCATCAGGGACCATGGCCCAGCCGAGGCCCCAGCAGCTCCCCACAGCCCCAGAAGAGGCCTGGCCTGATTGGGTGACACTCAGGTCATCTAGGAGCAGAGGACCTGGCTAGCCAGGAAGCCCCATGCTCTCTGCAGTGTGGGGGGTGGCTGCTGCGGGGCAGCTGGGTGATGTGAGTGGGGCCGCAGACAGGGCACTAGTGAGAAAATCATTCCCTGTCATGTCCCCTGTAATTCTGTCCACTCACAAACAAAGCCTCTGCTTGGTGCCACAGGTCCCTGCCTTCTCTCTGGCCCTTGCTCCCTTTCCACAGAGAGCGACCTCAGCCCCAGAGGCTGACTTTTCTGTTCACCTGCTTCAGGCAAGTGGTACAGGTTTTTATATTTAGGGTAGCAGTCGAAAGTTTCCTCTTAAGAGGCGAGGTGCAGTGGCTCACACCTGTAATCCCAGCATTTTGGGAGGCCGAGGCAGGCGGATCACGAGGTCAGGAAATGGAGACCATCCTGGCTAACACGGTGAAACCCCGTCTCTAGTAAAAAATACAAAAAATTAGCCAGGCATGGTGGCACACGCCTGTAGTCCCAGCTACTTGGGAGGCTGAGGCAGGAGAATCACTTGAACCCAGAAGGCGGAGGTTGCAGTGAGCCAAGATCAGGCCACTGCACTCCAGCCTGGGTGACAGAGCGAGACTCAAAAAAAAAAAAAAAAAGAAAGAAAGAAAAATGAGTATCAAAAGAGAGTGAGATCCTGTCTCTAAATAAAAACAAAATAAAATAAAACAAAAGGGAGATAAAATAAAAGGGCATGGTATGTTTGTCAGGCAGCGTGGGAGCCCCAATCCTGTCCAGCCTCCTGGGGATGGGGATGAATGTGGGGCTCGGATTGGGGAAGGGACTTATCCAGGGGCCCCAGCAGTCTCTGGTATCACTTCTGACCTTGGCCCATGAATTCCCAGAAGGTAGGGCCCAGGCACCTTCAGGGGGAGGGTGGACAGGTCCTGAGAACCTCCCGCGTGGCCTGGGAGGGCGTGGTCTCCCAGGCAGCGCTGCTTCGTGGAAAGGGGCACCGAGAGGTGTGAGAACATCCATATTTTCAGGAGATACCAGGATCCCTATTTTAGCTGGAATCTCTTGAATTTAAAATTAAATGAATTGAAAATATAAGTGCACTGTGTGCACCCACCTGCCAGCTGGCCTTGCTGAGGGGATGGGAGGGCTGCCCAGGACCCTGCTGCCTGCAGACCCTGCCTGCCTTCCCAAGGGCAGGGGGCCTTCCCGCCCCGACTGTGAGAACAGGGGACAGGGAGTCATCCTGTAGACTGAGGGACACATGTTTTGCATATATGTCCTTTCATACCTGCTGCCAAGCGGAGCCCTCTGATCCCAAACCCTGGCCTCTCCACAAGGGGAGGACCCTGGGAAAGGGCCCAGGTGGGCTGAGCAGAGGGACAGGTTGGGGAGGGGCTGCCCTGGCTCAGGTCATGGCTGCACAACCCGGGCCCCTGACCCCTGACCCCTGGCACTCTGCCCATTGATCCCAGAGGAGCCAGGTCCTGAGGACGTCAAGTTGTCCGGCTCTGAGACTCACCCAGATGGTGGCTGGTGGCGTCTACCTCCTGAATGAGCAGGTGTCTGGCTCCTGCAGGGATCTCAAACATCTTGATGTAACCTTTTTGTGATGTGGAAAGACACAGAAAACTGAGAAGGGAAGGGGCCGCTCAAATTCGCACAATGCAAGGAGGGGCCTCGCTCTTGAAGGCAGCTCCTTTGGAGGCTCTCCCAGGACCCTGGTATTTCTCTGGCTTTGAGGAACCACCTGAGAGGGGCCACCAGGAAAGCTGCTGCCTCCGGGCTAGTCTTTAAGGCCCAACCCGGGCATCCTCATATACTGGCTTTCTCCACTCTAACCCCTGTGACCCCGGCCCCCACTCTCCTCTTCCCCACCCACCCTGGCACCCAGCTGGGGCTGTCCCCGACTTAGGATTCTCCCTCCCCCTCAGTGTCACAGACCTCTCCCCCTCCCCAGAATAGTCATAAGCCCGGACAGCCCCAGGATGAGTCAGGCCCTCAGCTGTCCGGGCATGAGCCTGCTGCAGGCATCCAGGCTCCAGGGTGGAGGGCAGGAACTCACTCACCATGCTTCTTGGGTGACCGTGTGAACGTGCCCTTGACCACTTTGCAGTGGCTGTTGTCCCCTCCGCACACGCCACACTTGTCTTCCTGCTTGCTGGAGCCGATCACACCGTCACAGCCCACCTTCTGTTGGGGGAGGAGGCAGTGAGCACTTGAGACGTCCTGCTAGTAGAGTCAGGGTCACACTATGTTGCCCCCAGTCTCGAACACCTGGCCTCAAGCGATCCTCCTGCCTTGGCCTCCCAAAGCATTGGGATTACAGGCGTGAACCACCTTGCCTGGCCTCATCTTTTATTATCTCCAAAATCAGAGTGCGTCTAGTCATCAGTTAAACGGACCTTGCGTGCCACCTACAGCAGTGTCGCGACCTGGCAGTTTCCGCCTGGGCCCCTGTGCATGCGGCTGGTCTTGGGCAGGGGACTCATCGAGGCCCAGGCAGGCACCGTCCCTGGCTTGATGAACATTTATGTTTGGCAAGCAGGAGATGCTGTTTATTTTTACATTTTTTTTTGAGACGGAATCTTGCTCTGTCGCCCAGGCTGGAGTACAATGGTGCAATCTCAGCTCACTGCAACCTCTGCCTCCTGGGTTCAAGCAATTCTTCTGCCTCAGCCTCCCGAGTAGCTGGGATTCCAGGTGCCCACCACCATGCCTGGCTAATTTTTTTTGTATTTTTAGTACAACGGGGTTTCACCATGTTGGCCAGACTGGTCTTGAACTCCTGACCTCAGGTGATCCACCTGCCTTGGCCTCCCAAAGTGCTGGGATTACAGGCCTGAGCCACCGCGCCTGGCCAAGTTTTGATATTCTTTAACAGACAGAATCCAGTTGGATATTATTTTTTGACCCAGTATTAGGTTCTGCATGAATATTTATGTTTTCTAATTATGCAAAATTGAGCAACCTGCTATTACCTGTCAAAATCAACATTAATAAAATATTTAACCTATTCTTCTTTTTTTTTTTTTGAGACACAGTCTCGCTCTGTCGCCTAAGCTGGAGTCAGTGGCGCGATCTTGGCTCACTGCAGCCTCCGCCTCCCAGGTTCAAGTGAGTCTCCTGCCTCAGCCTCCCGAGTCGCTGCCTGTAGTCCCAGCTAATTTTTTTTTTTTTTTGTATTTTTAGTAGAGACGGGGTTTCACCATGTTGGTCAGGCTAGTCTTGAACCCCAGACCTCAAATAATCTGCCCGCCTCGGCCTCCCAAAGTGCTGGGATTACAGGCATGAGCCACCGCGCCCAGCCCCTATCCTTCTTTAATATCAATGTCAGGAGTGAAGTGATAGCCACACCCACGGAGATAGTGCATTAATGATCTTCCCTCCCTGTTAGGTTTACAACCATGTTCACAGCTGCCATCTGAAGCTGCTTGTACTACAACTGTTTCCCATGCTTGCTGCCTGTATTAATTACGTTTTTGTTTTTCAAAACGTCCTATGTCTTGATATTTTGACATCTTAAAAATCTTCCTGTCTGGGGAGAGACTACACCTCCCAGGGCTATCCAGTTCTAAGGGACAGCAAAGCACTGGGTTGGGGACACACCTTTCACATGCAAACCAGCCAGTCCTCAGTCTATACCCCAAGCACCTCCTTTATCCAGGCCTCACATACCAAACCAAGATTCCTGCACCCTAACTCATCACAGGGTTGGGTACCAGGCAACTGGGGACCACCCTAAACTCCAGAGCCCACTGGAATGATTCAAACTGGCCATTCCTGAGCTGTTCCCCTTGCACTGCCCTGCCTTCCTCAGGAGGCCTCTCAGTGACATTGGCCTCCCCATGTCCTCACTGGGTCACCTCCATAAATTAAAATCCCAAGGGTACAGAGCAGACACCACCTGTTCTTGTTTTGGCGTATTTGGTGTCACCATCTCTGAGCCAGCTGTATAGCCCAGCCTCCCGGCCCTGCCGAAGTCACAGGAGCAAATGCAGAGCAGCCCTCGAGCACCCTCCCGGCTCCAGCTCCAGCTCCCAGCTCCAGCTCCAGCTCCCGGCTCCAGCTCCCCGTTCCAGCCCCCAGCTCCCAGCTCCCAGCTCCAGCTCCCGGCTCCAGCCCCCAGCTCCCGGCTCCAGCTCCCAGCTCCCGGCTCCAGCTCCCAGCTCCCGGCTCCAGCTCCCAGCTCCAGCTCCCGGCTCCAGCCCCCAGCTCCCGGCTCCAGCTCCAGCTCCCAGCTCCAGCCCCCAGCTCCCGGCTCCAGCTCCCAGCTCCAGCTCCCAGCTCCCGGCTCCCGGCTCCCGGCTCCAGCTCCCGGCTCCAGCTCCCAGCTCCAGCTCCCGGCTCCAGCTCCCAGCTCCAGCTCCCAGCTCCCAGCTCCAGCTCCCAGCTCCCGGCTCCCGGCTCCAGCTCCCAGCTCCAGCTCCCAGCTCCTGGCTCCAGCTCCCGGCTCCATCTCCCAGCTCTATCTCCCAGCTCCAGCTCCTGGCTCCAGCCCCCAGCTCCTGGCTCCAGCCCCCAGCTCCCGGCTCCAGCTCCCAGCCTCTAGCCCCCAGCCACTGCCCCTGCGCCCACTCCCCTACAGGTGACTTCCTGCCGACGCGGCTGTTTCTCAGGAAGGTCAAGCCAGAGTCAGCCTCCACGACTCCTGCCATGAATCCTGTCTACACAAGCCCTAAGCAGAGACTTCCGGTTGTTTTCGGGGGAGCCTGGCAGGGACAAGTCTATGTTCATGTCACCGTCACATGCCGAGGTGACACGAGATTGTTTTTCCTGACAGCCAAAGATTGAAGCCAAAGGCATAATAAAAGAAAACAGGGGAGGGCATTTCTACAAAGCACCAAACCAGTGACCCTCACAGTGGCCACCCAGATCCAGCAAGAAGCTGCCCAGTGCCCTGCACGGTGCAAGGATGGGGCCCACTTCACAAGGGTCCCCTGTAGGTCACGTGCATTGGAAATCACCTGGGATGCTCCTAAAAATTCATGCTCCCAGGCCGCCGCCACCGTGACCTGTGGAATCAGGATGTCTGAGGTGGAGTCCAAACTCTCCAGGTGAGTCCTAGGCATACTAAAGTCTCAGGCTCCCAGCACAGGGGAGGGGTAAACAGACATTTGCTAAGCGCCTGCCCTGGTCCGGGCATTGTTTCTGACACTTTGTATGCTTCACCTCATGCATCTTGCCAATACCCCGAAAAGGGGGAGGTCAGTACCCAGGAAGCTGAGACTTGACATGGTAGCCCCCCATGCCGGCCTCTGTGTACTCACCCTGCAGTCCCCGCGCACACAGAGGCTGAAGGCGTCCTTGTAGGAGCAGCGCGTCCCGTCATGCACCATGCGCTTCATGGACACCACCTCCCCGGTCTCCCTGGACTCGCAGTACAGGTGGCATCTCTCCTTGGCTGGAAGGGAAGCAGCTGGGGGTCTGCAAGGAGCCCTGATGGCTTCCCCATGTGTGTGCAAAGGAGGCACCAAGCAGGAGAAATTTCCACAAGGGTCCCCACGTGGCCCACCCTCCAGGGCAGACAGAGAGGGAAAGGGGTGGGTGACAGCAGCCCCCTTCCTGTCTCTGTGTCTCCTAAGCCTTTGACCCTGGTGGTTGTGGACTTCAGAAGAGCTTTTCCCAACCAAGCCAGCCAGGCTGTTGGTGCAGCCCGGCTCTCACATCCCCAAGGCCCCGCTTGGAGACCTCCAAGGCTGCAAATGTCTGTTTGCTGGGTCGCTATCTAAAGAACCCTTTTCAGGCCAGGCAAGATGGCTCACACCTGTAATCCCAGCACTTTGGGAGGCAGAGGCAGGCGGATCACTTGAGGTCAGGAGTTCCAGACCAGCCTGGCCAACATGGTGAAACCCGTCTCTACTAAAAATACAAAAATTAGCTGGGTGTGGTGGTGGGCACCTGTAATCCCAGATACTTGGGAGGCTAAGGCAGGAGAATCGCTTGAACCCGGGAGGCCAAGCTTGCAGTGAGCCAAGACTGCGCCACTGCACACTGCACTCCAGCCCGGGTGATGGAGCAAGACTCCATCTCAAAAAAAAAAAAAAAAAAAAAAAAAAAAAAAAGGCTCACGCCTGTAATCCCAGCACTTTGGGAGGCCGAGGCAGGTGGATCATGAGGTCAGGAGATGGAGACCATCCTGGCTAACGTGGTGAAACCCTGTCTCTACAAAAAATGCAAAAATTTAGCCGGGTGTGGTGGTGTGCGCCTGAAGTCCCAGCTACTCAGGAGGCTGAGGCAGGAGAATAGCTTGAACCCGGGAGGCAGGAGGTTGCAGTGAGCCGAGATCATGCCACTGCACTCCAGCCTGGGCAACAGAGTGAGACTCCGTCTCAAAAAAAAAAAAAAAGTAAATAATCCTTTTCAGTCAATCTCCGAAATCCAGAATGAGGCCAGCCTGCCTCGATTCAGACTCAGGTCCCTGGAAACTTCCCTTCTCAGACTTTATCTCAGAGGCAACTAAAACGCTGGGCCCCCGGACTGTGGCCTCTGCTGGAGGGGGACCCCATCTGCTGTGTCACCTCCAACCCTGCACTGGCCCACATGAGGCAGCAGCTGCTGGGCTAGGGCAACAGCCATGGAGGAGAAACAAGGACTGTGTTTACAGTCTGTCCCAGGAGGGTCCCCAGCTGCCACACAAGCACTACCATGCCCAAGGCCACCAGACTCCTCAGGTCCCTGAGCCAATAAATGCCTTCTAGTGCTGAAACTGGTTGGAGTCAACTTTCTGACACTCGCAACTGAGAGTCCCGACTAATAGAGAAGGTCAGAGGTCACCAGATTCCTTGGCAGGGTCAGCCCCGGCCTCAGCCCTGAGCTGACCACACAGCTCAAGCCTCGTCCACCCACGGTGAACTGCAGGAGCCCGGCCCCTGCTGAGCCCGCAGCCCGGCCACCTCTTCCGTGTCCTCAGCTACTCTGGGGTGTTCTGGTGCTCTGGGATTGCAGCCCTGCTAGGAACTTTAATGCCCCACCCAGGAGTGGACCAGGGCAGCCACACCAGCCAGGGTGGGCTCTCCTGCCAGCCCAGGGTCGCAGCAGCCTTGCCCCATGCAGGATCAGAGGCACAAGCCCCCCCCCGCCCACCCTAGAGCCTGCCTGCTGAGCCCCCACTGCTGCCTCCCAGAAGGGCTCACCATCCCGGTGCTCGTGGGGCAGCCAGTGGTGCTGGGCGTCGCCGTGCTCGAAGTACAGGTCCCACTGGCGGCACTGCTCCTCGCGGAAGTCAGCCAGGGAGTCGGGGCAGTCCTGGCGGCTGCAGAGCTGGAAGTCGTAGGCAAGGCCCGAGCAGGTGCGGCCCCCGTTGGCCGGGCTGGAGGAGAAAGCAAAGGCCTTGCCGCTCGGTGCCATTGGAAAGAGGCAGCACCCGGGTGCCCTTGTGAGATCTTTTTAGGGGGGATCCCTAAGTCTCAGGTGTCCGGGGGGCAGCTCTGCTGAGCAAAGGGACCTTGCCCTGCCATGTCCTAGCTGTAAGACCTGGGCAGTTCCCCAGCCTGTCAGGCCTCAGAGTGAAGCTCTTGAAAGGACAGGACAAGATGGCCACATCCTCCCTCCTGGGGTTCCTGTGGGGAGGCAGCATCTGCTCACAGCCCTGGTGCCACCTCCTCCCCAGCACCGATGCCTGGGCTTGGAGATGAACAGGAAGCTGTGATTGGGTGTTTAGGTTCTGTGTTCCCCACAGGGCGAAAACCCCAGCACGGCAGGAGCTGAGTGAGTCTCCTCTGCAGCTGGCCCTGGGCACCGAGCCTAGCACAGAAAGAGGCATTCTGAGGCCCCAGAGTCCCGGTGCTGCAGTTCTTAGCAAGTGTCTGGCACAAAGCAGACGCATCACGGCCGCTGGGTTTTCTCCCTGCGGAGAAGGCGGGCTGCGTTTCTGCAACGTCTTCGCTTCACTGGGAACAGCACCAACCCACACACTGCCTCAAGGTTCTAAATGCCCAGCAATCTCTTCCCGAGTCTGGCGTAAAAGCCCCAGGGGTGCTTGAGGAGGGGCCACGGGGCTCCCTGTCTGCTCCTGGCCGGGAGGGCAGCCTGGAACCTGGGGTAGGAGGACAGCAGGGGTGGGAGAGGGCTCCATGCACGAGCGTGTTCACACGTGCTGCTAAGGGAGGCTGTCCCACTGCGGGATCCCTCCGCGGAGCCGTGACTGCGGGGCCCTCTGTGGCTCCGCAGGGTCCAGTTCAGGCCTGGCCAGAGCAAGCAGAGCAGCCCGAGTGAACAGGACCCAGGAGCGGCCGCAGAGGCCGGAGCGCAGCAGCCGGGACGCACCCGGAGCCCTGCCCGCCAGCTGGTAACTGGGCCCGGCTGTGCATCTGTGATGCCCAATTTGGAGGCTGGAAATCTGTTTTGTTTGTTTTTCTAATGTGAAATTACAGATTGTCAATATTTTCAGGCAAATCAAAATCTTTAAAATACCAGACAGGCCAAAAAGGAAAGACCGAAGCTCTGTGTCTAAGCAGCCGCAGGGCCTGCGGCGTAAGGGCCCGCTGCGCAGGTGGGAGACGGGAGTAACGCTGATGTTTGTGGAGGGTTCTCCCTCCATGCCAGCCCCCCCGGGACACTCCCTGGGTGAGGCCAGGGTGAGCGTTCAGGCAGGAGGAGACAGGCAGTGGAGGAGGGAGAGGAGGGTGTGGATGAGAAAGTGGCTGCGGGCTGAGGAGGGAGCACGGGCCCGGGAGATATTTACGGGGTGTGTGGGGGTGAGGTGGGAGGAATGAGAAGGGGCAGGAGGACCGCACAGGGCATGGGTCCTGCGTGGCGGGTGGGGCTGAGGTATGGCTGAGCATGGGGATGCAGCTGGCATGGGTCGGCTCCACAGGCTGTCCCTCCCCTGGGCAGCCAGACACTGATGACAAGTCCCGACCCTGCCCTCACCTGGCTGCAAACAGCTGCCCAGGTGCTAGCATCCGGGGGGCTAAGAGACCACCCCCGCTTACCCCCATTTCCCCAGCTCGGTCCTACCTCCTCTCCTCCATGCCCGTGGCCAGGAGAGACAGAGTAAATCTGTCTAGAGTGGGCTGCAGGCAGGTGGGCTGTGGGCCCCGGCCAGGGGAAGGGGTAAGAGGCAGAGCTAAGCGTCCCCTGAGCCGTCACCCCCTCCCAGGTAGGGTGAGGCAGGTGGGGCAGCCTGCCCTGCACCTCTCCAGAACTGGTGTGCAGCCACAGGGCCCTCCAGGACAGGGCTGGCTGGAGAGGGTCTCCTGGACCCTCAGCTGCCACTCAGGAAGGCCAGGGGGACATGGGGCCAACTCACTGTGGGTTGTCGCACTGGCGGGTCCTGAACTTCACGCCCGTGCCACAGGTACGTGAGCAGGAGCCAAACGGACTCCAAGCGCCCCAGCTGCCGTCCCGTTTGAGGATGTCGGGCGTCAGCCAGATGCAGTGTCCTTTAAAACAATGCTGAAAGACAGGAAGCCAGTCCCTCCACTCACCCTCACACCGGGCCGTGGGGACAGTCCTGCGCTCTGCAGCCTGCAGTGTCTGGGACACGTCCTGGCCCCGCTCTGGGGCACAGGGGGAGCTCACCCTCCTCGCCCCTAGATGCTCAGAGCCCCCGGAAGATAGGCCTCATCGGCCAGAGGCAATAAGAGGCACAGTCAGGGGCTGGCCTGCCCTGCCTCCCGCTTGCTGACCCACCCTCCTGCCTTCTAGCAGCTCTGTGTCCCCTCAGCTGGAAGCTGCACCACATGACGTCGCCAGGATAGATGCCTCCTGGGTGCCCACACACAGCCCATTTATAAAGATACCACTGGCGTATCAGGCCAGTGACTGCAAGACATACAAGGTTTATTTAAGCAAAGAAGGCAATTTAGAGGAAATACTATGGGAAAAACAGACAAGCAATATGCCGACATGGTAACAACCAGGATTCAGGTCCAATGCTGGCATGCAGGAAAAACGATTCCACATCTCAGTCTGATCACAGTGCTCTCATTCCTCTACAGGGAGGAAGCGTCTACAGTTTGGGGGACCCACTTTAAGAAGAAGATTGCAAAATTAAAGAATTAAATTAGGTGCAAAATGGGTTATTGACTTGAAATGAGAAAATACATCACACAAAAACGTTTTAAAACTGACAATGACCAAACAACCAAAAAACAGAGAACAAGGACTTCTAATACATTGACTGACAGAACTTTTCCTTCAGTTCTGACTGCATGCTCTTTTTTTTTTTTTTTTTGAGACAGAGTCTCACTCTGTCCCCCCAGGTTGGAGTGCAATGACGATCTTGGCTCACTGCAACCTCCGCCTCCTGGGTTCAAGCGATTCTCTTGCCTCAGCCTCCCGAGTAGCTGGGATTACAGGTGTCCACCACCACCCCCAGCTAATTTTTGCATTTTTTTTTTATTTTTAGTAGACACAGGGTTTCGCCATGTTGGCCAGGCTGGTCTCGAACTCCTGACCTCAGGTGATCCACCTGCCTCAGCCTCCCAAAGTGCTAGGATTACAGGCGTGAGCCACCGCGCCCGGCCGACTGCATACTCTTTAACCCTTCTTTGTATGACCTAATTTTGTAGCACTGTTTCCACAAAGAGAACAGAAAGAGAACGCAGCCATTCCTTGGCAAACTCTTCTCAGCAAACCATTCCTCTGCAAATTCTTTCTGTAAAAGGGCCAGAGAGTAACTATTGTAGACTCTGCAGGCTATATAATCTCTGTTGCAATTAATCAATTCTGCCATCAGAGCTTGAAAGCAGCTATAGACAACCTATAAATGAATGGACATGGCTGTGTTCCAATAAAACTTTATTTACAAAAACAGGCAGCAAACAGAAACTTTGAATGGAAGTGTAAGGAGGTTGGTGAACCCTCTCCCCAGTAACTGATGAAAATTAGTTTTTAAAAAGCAGCCATTTAAAGTCTCTGGAAATTGTCCTAAGGTCTAAACAACAAATGAAGAAGCATTTTTTTTTTTTCAAGAAAATCTATTAAATCTTGGTAAGAAAAGCAAAAGTCTATGGCATTGGAGCCACAGCCCTCCCCCATTCCTGCCCTAGCTCAGTGTGACAGAAGCTTTACTGCCAAGAAGACGGGGCTGCCTCTACTCCAAGCTCCTGGTCTGAGGCTACAGTTTCATACTGAGAAACCCAGGCCACTGGTGTCATCCCTCTCAACTCTGTTGCAGATTCTCTCTCTGGTGGGATGGCCAAGAGGCCTAGGGCCCCCTTCCCCCACCCAGGCCCCACTCATAGGGCACAAGCTCTGCTCCAGGTACACCAGGCCAAGAATGGTGGACCTGATAGCCCCTCCCCAGATTGCTTGTAGGGTAGAGGTTCCATGTTGAAAGGGGCAAGCCCAGAAGACTAGTGGCTACCATTCCCATCTAGTGAGCAGTCTGCAGGCCAGGAATGTCACTCTGGGAGAAGCAGGCCACTGACCCTGCTCCTAGCTCTGGCTCAGTGGTGCAGGGGCCTGCCCAGAGGGAGAGTCAGAACAGAAGGCTTCATAGCTCTCCCTAAGGGGACTGACTTTGATCTGAAACAGAGCATGGAGGATGTTCGTGTCTAAGGGCACTGTCAAAAACAACAAGGGTCTTAGCAGTGAGCAATTAAGAGGAGGCCAATGGTCCTAATAGCAACAAACAAAATGTTAAACCAGTTACAGGTTGAGTGTCCCTTATCTGAAATGCTCGGAACCAGAAGCATTTGGAACCAGAAGTGTTTCGGATTTCAGATTTTCAGATTAAGGATGCTCAACCTGTAGAAGTTAAACAGACAGAACCAGGGACAAAGACAGCTAAGAGCCCCCCTGAAGGTCTCAATACACCTCAGATACTGGCAACACCCTGCCCCTGTGAAAGGTCTAGAATTTAATTAGGTCATATTGTAGAGCAAGCTATATACCCCAGGACACTGTCAAAAACAATACAGCAATCAATCGCACTAGCAGTTAGTAGCAGCTAGCAGTTAGTGAAGGCTAACAGTTGGGTGTGATAGCAATACAGGCAGAATGACCAGAAGCTTAATGGAAAGATCTGGGAAAGAGATAGTCAAAGAGAGCCTGGCTAATGCTACTACCCCAGGGCATTAGGGGCAGGGGTGCAGTCAGGGTGACTGCATATGACCAAGGCTGTGACCTCTGGGGAGCAATATCAGTGGCTGCACACTGCAGGGGACATAAGCTTCATTGAAACAGCAGGACCAGGGCACTAAAATCAACAAGCAAACAGTAGCAACAAGGCCCAGGGGATCATTATCCACAGTTTCTTCAATGTATTATCTAAAGTTTCCAGTTTTCAAGGAAACTTTCTGAGCCATGAAAAGAAACAGGAAAGTGTGACCCATACACAGGAAATTAAGCAGGTGACAGAAACTACCACTGAGGAGGCCCAGATGTCTGACTCAGCAGACAAAGATTTCAAAGCAGCTATAAGTAATGTGTTTAAAGAACAAAAGGAAATCATGTCTAAAGAACTAAAGGAGAGTACAGGAATGACGTGTCACCAAATGGAGAACCTCAGTAAAGAGATAGAAATTATAAAAAGAACTGAATAGAGGCTGAGTGCAATGGCTCACACCTGTAATCCCAGCACTTTGGGAGGCCGAGGTGGGCAGATCACCTGAGGTCAGGAGTTCTAGACCAGCCTGGCCAACATGGTGAAACCCTGTCTCTATTAAAAATACAAAAATTAGCCAGGCATGGTGGTACATCCTGTGATTCCCAGCTACTCGGAGGCTGAGACAGGAGAATCTCTTGAACCCGGGAGGTGGAGGTTGCAGTGAGCTGAGATCGCGCCACTGCACTCCAGGCTGGGTAACAGAGACTCTGTCTCGAAAAAAAAAAAAAAGAAGAAGAAGAACTAAATAGAAATTCTGGAGTTGAATGGTACAAAAACTTAAAAGATAAATTAATTAGCTGGCTCAGCGGTAGATTTGAGCTGGCAGCAGATGCAATCAGTGAACTTGAACATAGACAGTTTTAAGAGGTGGGGCCTTAAGGAGATCCTTAGGCCACGAGGTCATCCTGGATGGGATTAGGGGCCTTATAAAAGTGCCAGAGGGAGCTAGCGAGGCCCCTTATTGCCCTTTAGTCCCTTCCGACGTGAGGACAAGTAGACATTAAGCACACGAAAAGCAACGGAATAGATTTTTGTGTGTGTGTGACAATGAGCTTTTTGAAGTCAGTTATTTTTCTTGATTTCATCGCCCATTTTTTATTACTTTAGTTTCATATTCCATTAATTTTTATCTGAATTTTCTTTCCTTTAACAAATATATTTGAAAATAATAAAAGAAGGTACTTTTTATACATATATTCCAATCAGAGTCTGTCATTTCTCCCTTATTTTATCAAAACATTCTGGAACCACTTTCAAAATGGCAGTTAAAACAGTATATTATCTTTATTTTCAGACAAAATGATCTTCTGTATAGAAAATCCTAAAGAATCCCCTACAAAACTTAAAGCTAACAAACAAATTAACTGAGGTTTCAGGAAACAAGACCAATATACAAAAAAATCAATTGCATTTCTATAAACTAGTAATAAATGATTTAAAAATGAAATTAAGAAAATAACTCCATTTACAATAGCACCAAAAAGAAGAAAAGAACCTTAGTAATAAATTGAACAAAAGAAATGCAGAACGTGTCCACTAAAAATTACAATACATCATTGAAAGAAGTTAAAGTTCTAAGTAAATGGAAAGACATCTCAATGTTCATTGATCAGTGTTAAAATGGAAATACTTTCACATTGATCTACAGGTTCAACATAATTCCTATCAAAATGCAGACTAGAATTTTGCAAAATTGAGAAGCTGCTTCTAAAATTCATATGGAAAGTCATAGGATGTAGAATAGCCAAAATAATATTGAAAAAAGAGCAAAGTGGGAAGACACTTCACCATTTCGAAGCTTACTATTAAACTACAGTAATCAAGACAGTGTATCCCTGGCATAAGGACAGACAAATATACCGACAGAATAGAACAAAAGCCTAGAACTAAACCTTTACATTTGATAAGTTAAACTTTGACAATTCAATGGAAAAGGAATAGTCTCTTCAACGAATGGTTCTGAGACAACTGGATATTCACATGCGAAAGAATGACGTTGGACATCTTCCTCACACTTACACAAAAATTACCTCAAAAATGGATCGCAGATGTCAATATAAGAGCTGAAACTCTGAGAATAAACACAGGAGTAAATCTTCTTGACCTAAGTAATGGTTTCTCAAATACAACACCAAAAGCACAAGTGATAAAAGTAAAAATAGATAAATTAGACTTCATCAAAATTAAACACTTTTGCACCTCAATGATGCCATCATGAAAGTGAAAAGACAACCCACAGAATGGGAGGAAATATCTGCAGACCACTCACACTGGTGAGTGTGATAACAGACTTGTATCCAGAATAGATAAAAAACTCTTAGGATTCAATAATAAAAATATAAATAACTGCATGAAAAAATAAGCAAAGGATCTAAATAGACACTTATACAAAAAATATATACAAATTGCCATTAAGCACACGAAAAGACGGTCATCATAGGTCACTAGGGAAATACAAATCAAAACCCCAATGAGATATATCACTTCACATGCACTAGGATTGGTATAACAAATAAAATAACAAGTTTTGGGGAGGATATGGAGAAATCTGAAGCATCATTGCCAGTTGGAATGTAAAACAGGCTGCTTTGGGAAACTGGCAGTTCCTCAAAATGTCAAACATGGAGTTACCATAAAATCCAATGATTCCATTTCTAGGTGTACCTCCAAGAAAAACGACCCATGCACGCAATACTTTGTACACGAATGTTTGTGCGGTGTTTCCCATCATTACCGAAAGGTGGAAACAACCCAAACGTCCATCAACTACTAAATGATAAACACCCACACAGTGGATTATTATTCAGCAACAGGAAGGAATGCAGGGCTGTTGCACACTACCACAGGGATGAGCCCTGTGAACATTATGCCAAGTGAAAGACACCAGGCGCAAAATGTCCCATGTCGTATGATTCCATTGATATGAAACGTCCAGAATTGGAAAATCTATAAAGACAGCAAGAGGATGAGTGGCTACGAGTGGCTATCTGGAGCTGGGCAAGAGTAGGATGGATTGGGGTGACTACTAAAGGGTTTGGAACTTTTCAGAGTGACAAAAATGTCCCAACGCTTGCTTGTTGTGATGGCTGTAAAACTCTATGAATACACTGAAAATCACTCAATTGTACACTCTCTTTTACTTATTTATTTATTTTTGAGATGAAGTTTCACTCTTGTTGCCCAGGCTAGAGTGAAGTGGCGAGATCTCGGCTCACCGCAACCTCTGCTTCCCGGGTTCAAGTGATTCTCCTGCTTCAGCCTCCTGAGTAGTTGGGATTATAGGTGCCCACCACAAGGCCCAGTTAATTTTTTTTTGTATTTTTAGTAGAGACAGGGTTTCACCATGTTGGCCAGGCTGGTCTCGAACTCCTGACCTCAGGTGATCCTCCTGCCTCAGCCTCCCAAACTGCTGGGATTACAGGCATGAGCCACTGCACCCAGCCTGTACACTTTAAAAAGTGAATTTAAATATAGATCTCACCTTATTAAAGCTGTTAGGGAAAAAAACCAATACCAACCAAACAGGCAGCAGATGGAGGTGGCCAGCACTTGGCCCTGGCATATTGAGGGAAATTCTTTCTTTTTAAAAAATGATCAGTACTTTAATGAAGTTATGGGTGACGCCATCTGAACATTTAGGATGATGAAATTTGGAGGAGGTGCTCTCTGGTTTCCGTCCTTGATGTGGTTTTCAGGGCATTTCAAATTTTCTCTGTGGGAGCTTGACTTTAAGACACTCTTTGGATGAGCAATGCTCAGTAGCAGTTGCTGTGGACGCCCTGACTGCAGTGGCAGCATTCGCAGCTCCCTGGCGTCTTTGATGTTGTCAACATTTCATGGCAAATCAGAAAGATGTCTGAACCATTTTCCTATGTGTTCATCAGATTCACTCCTCTTCGTTAATGAGACTGTCAAACGCTCCAAGGCCTGTTAACTTCTTTGATATGTGTCTCTTCCTCCTAATGAGCAACTGCTTTTGGTTTGATATAAAACCTTTCTTTTTTGGTGACAATGAGATTTTTGAAGTCAGAGTTTTTTTTTTTTTTTATTTCCTTGCTCATTTTCTACTACGTTAGTTTCATATCCCATTAATTTTTGTCTGAATTTTCTTTCCTTTCTAATAAATAAATTAGAAAATGATAAAAGGTATATTTGATACATATATCCAAATCACAGTCTGTCATTTCTTCTTTATTTTATGGAAACATTCCCAAGCCACTTTCAAAACGGAAGTGAAAACAGCGCCTTCAGACGTAACCAACATTTCTGCATCTCGCTTTCATTGCGGTTTCTCTTCTGTCTTTGAAATTTTTTAGAGCCCTTCATTTATTGTCATCCATATGTTGTGAGGCTAGGCTAACTTTTATTTATTTATGTTTATTTTATTTATTGTTTTGAGATGGAGTCTCACTCTGTCGTCCAGGCTGGAGTGCAGTGGCATGATCTTGACTCACTGCAAGCTCCACCTCCCGGGTTCAAGTGATTCTCCTGCCTCAGCCTCCCCAGTAGCTGGGACTATAGGCATGCGCCACCATGCCTGGCTAACTTTTGTATTTTTAGTAGAGATGGGGTTTCACCATGTTGGCCAGGCTGGTCTTGAACTCCCGATCTCAAGTAATCCGCCCACCTCGGCCTCCCAAAGTGTCGGGATTACAGGTGTGAGCCACCACACCTGGCCTAAGCCAGCTTTTGAACAAGCAGACATCTTGTTACACTTGGCCTTTCTAAAGAAATATCCATGTTGGATCTGTGTTTAAAGTACTCCATCTATAAAACAAACCTAAAAATAAAACAAAATACTGCCCAGATAGAAGTAGTGACAACCTCCGGTACCGCTGAGGCACCTTTTTCTGCAAAGATC